>NC_056728.1:358348368-358378368 GCF_019279795.1 Protopterus annectens
AAAGTCATACCTTGAAAACCTTAGATACAGTTCAGAGCTGTGCCATATGTGATAGTCATGAAAACTACCAGTGTTACTAGCACACACATAGTATATGATCCCTTGGGTGTTCCAGACCACCTGACAGTTGACAGAATGATATATTTTCCTGTTGATCTTCATCCTTCCCAGTTCACCAGGTGGGGCTTTTATTTCAATGTGTGTGGCCTATGGCTTCCACAACATCAGGGAAATGTGCTATGGTACAGAAAGTTTGCATGGTGGCATCTGTCTCACTTGGGGTATGTGGACTCCAGATATGGTCTCTTACATGTTGCAGCATTGCATTTAGAAACTGGTGACGTCTTCTTGAAGCTAAGGCCCATAATACCCTTAATATTTCACCAGTGAGTCCCTGAAAAGTGCCTGTAGCTACTATACATAATCATAGGATAATAGAATCATAGGAAGTTACTAGGCTAACAGCCCCATGGCCATGACAAGCCTAGCCAAGTTCAACCCATGTTCCCAAGGGTGTCTAGTTCAAGCAGACACTAAAATGAGCACCTATTGCCCCCATCCAAGAGGAACATAGGTAGAACCCATGGGGCAAATTTCTGGTTACCCCATCCAATTGTCCAAATTGCTGTTAAATATGGCCAATGAGGGGCTTTGACATGAATAGGAAGCTTGATCCAAAGGTGGAGCAACCTCTGTGAGATAAATCTGTCTTGCTAGTAAATTCTGTTGATGTCACACACCAGGTTAAGGTCCTTTGAGTGAGTGACCCGTGTGTCATTTGACTTGCAAATGTGCAGCATTTCCATTAAAGCTGGGTCAGAGATTGCTCTATATGCAAGGCACAGATTGCTTCTGAGCAGTCTGTATAACAGAGAGTAAAGTGACAATGATTTCAGTCTGTCCACATAAGACAGATATTGAAGACCCTGAATTTTCTTTGTAAGGAACCTTTGTGGTCTCTCTAATTGCTGCGGGTGTTTGGAAAGGAACATACCAAAGGGAGCATTGTACTCTATTATTGGCCTGATGAGGGAAGAGTACAGTGGGGGTTATAACCTCATTTTTATCTGGATGCAATGCCCTTACTTATGAGATGAGCAATATAAAATGGCCTTCTTACAACTGTGGAGATATGGTGAAGTTAAGGTTGCTGTCGACTTGTGTGCCCAGATCTCTCACCACTGACTGTATGCAAGGGTATTGCTATTGACGTGGTAGTTTTCAGGAACATAATCCCTGCTGAAGGGAGTGATAATGCATTCTTTGCATTAGGTTTAAGACCATGACTTTGACACCAGTCACCAGTCTGCATAAGACCTTGCAGGATGTTGACATCACCATGGATTTCAGTGATCACTCCCAGTTTACAGTCATCAGCAAACTTTGTCAGCCATAGTCCTTTGGTTTTAGCCTTTACTTCAGAGAAGTAGATTCCAAACAGTAGGAGTCCCAGAACCGATCCCTGTCGAACACCACTGGTTAAGGGTCTGCTGGAGGAAGTAGAGTTCCCAATTTTGGCCATATGAGTTCTATCCGTTAGCCAGTTTGAAACCCACCTGATAATATATGTGTTGATACCCAGCTGGGTGAATTTATCAATGATGCTTGAGTGAGGGATTGTGTCAAAGGCCTTGTCTAAGCCTAGGTAGGCCATATGCACAGATTTGCCCTTGTCTACAGCTTTGGTGACTGTCTCAACGAAGTCCACCAAGTTTAACAGGCATGATCTGCCCTTGACAAAGCCAAATGGGGTGGGGTCAAGTGTTTGGAGATTTCCTATATCTTTATTAACAAGTTCTATGATGATTTGTTCCATGGCCTTGTTGATAAGGATGGTCAGGTTAATGGATCTATAATTCCCAGGGTCTGTGAATGCACCCCATTTGTGCAAAGGGATGACAGTAGCTGTTTTTCATTCCACTGTGACATACTTTGGTTTCCACTAGAATGGGTTCTCCAAAATTTGTACAGATCCTCTGGTCAGGGCAACAGAGGTTAACTATTTCTTTTAAGGTATAATAGTCCACACTGCAGCACTGTAATAATTCAGTATCATGAAATTGATGACAGTTCAAGTGTGGTCTAAACACTCTTCTCCTTCTAGACCAAGGTCTGGCAGCAGCAGCACCTTGTGTTAAAGCCTGATGCAAATGCTGGTTAATGATAGCAGAAGCAACCCCTAATTTTTTCTAAGTGTTTTCATGGCTGTATTCCAAAGACTATTGGAATTGAGTCCAAAATGGAATAAGACATATACATGATGCTTTTATGCATTCCTTAACCTTTCCACCAAGTTGATTTGCTTCTTTAGCATACAATCCACCTACTTATGCCTTCATTAGCATATTCTGCTGCGTACTCTTGTTTTGCAGCAGGGCATAATGTGCAGGCTTGTTTAATGGACACACATTGGCACACTTGCTCTTGCTCATCTCACACACAGTGTTAATGTGAAGTGTAGGCATTCACAGGAATGTAAAGGCAAATTGAATTGTATGACCATTCACACCGTGCCAGTATTCATCCTTAGGCTATGCCCCCTTTGTCAAGGAGGGTTAGGCCAGTCAAGTTTAGGATGAATGTGTGGCTTAACCATTCAGTACTGTCTATACAACCTGCAAGGTAGTCACCATTTTTTTTTGAAAATGTATTCATCTGTAGCTAATCAGGCAAATGGTGCTTATAGATCTATAGTGTGGTCTCTACTGTGGGTGCTGTATTTAACTAATGGTGATTGTTATGGTTTATGCCTATGTATTTCTTCATGGGTTCATAGGTAAGTACTAGGCTAACTGCCCATGCAGGCCATTCTAAACCTAACCAATTTATCTTTTTCTCCTCAAAACAACCTACCTCATTTAGTTACAGATTGGCCTTACCTTTCCCATGATCGATAATTATATATTATTCCTAATGAGAACAACTGGGACCATACCATAGATAATTTGAGGAGACCCATGCATGGGATATAGCACTTAGGAGATGCTTCTCTCCATTAGAAGTATAGGGGACAGTTCTGGGGTAAATTTTCTGTTCCCCACCAATAGATCTAAGTTGTGTTTGAAAATGGACAGGGATGAACTTATTTTTATGTTAAAGGGTAGTCTGTTCCACAGCAGTGGTATCCTCTGTGAGATATACCTGCCCCTCCAAACCATTCTGTTGATGATGCACAGGATGTTTAGATTCCTAGACCAAGTATTTTTGATGCTGTTTGATTTTCTGATACCCAGTAAATCCATCAGTAATTAGTCAGAGGATACCTTGTATGCCAGACATAGGTCACTTCCTAGCAGTCTGTAGGATGCAGAGTATACTGACAGAACTTTGAGTTGGTCCATGTAAGATATCTTGTTGAGGCCTTGTATCCCTGTGGGCATTCCAGTAGTTGCATGTTTCCGGACAGATACATGCCAATGGAGACATTATATACAATGACTGGCCTAATGAGGGCTGCATAAAGGGGGAAATGGCATCCCTAAATCTAGACACAATTCCCTTTCTTTAAAGGCTGTGCAATGTAGAATAACTTTCTTACAACAATAAATACATGTTGGCCAAAAGTTAGGTCACTGTCCACATAGCTTCCTAAATCCTGAAAAACTGGGTCAACTCTAGTTCCCTTGGGTAGATGACAGCCCAAAGGATGCTATTGTAGATCAGAGTGTGTGATGTACCTTTAAGAAGCTTTCCAGTGAGCAGGCACTTGCATATAAGTACTCAACACGTGCAAGCAAGAGTGCCATTTTGTAATGAGCTGCCAAGGTGTAAGCATGCATGTGTGTAGTTGTCAGTCAGTTAGTTCTTCCATGTTTTATGTTCCTGCTATCCATCCTGATGTGCTTGTATATAATAAAGTACTTAAACAAATACCCAAGCCACATCATCCTATTCATCTATACAAGAAAACTGACATGGTGTCAGAATGGGATCCAGAGTCAAGACCATGATGCACACAGTTAAATTGGAGGAATATACAGGAGTGGATCATCCCTGCTGTTCAAAGGACTTGCAAACAGGTCAGAAAAGAATTCCAGGTACCAAAACTCGCTTAAATGATTTTTTGCTCAATGAATATAAAACAAAGCACTCAGAATGCTCAAAATGAATTTCTAGTTAAACACAATTTCTGAATATGTGGCATATTGATAAAAAAGATTCACAATAGTTATGAAAATCTTTGAATCAATATCCAAATCACATAAAATGTATAAAACAAGGACAACGACTGAATAATTTCACTGTGTGCTACTTTTTCACATTAACTAAAGCTATTCAAAATATTCAAAGTGTACAAACTGTTTTCACATTTGTGCAGTATTACAGTATAGTTATTTCACAAAATACAGCCATTTCAAAGAATATTTCACAAAGTACAGTCTTTCGAAGAGTTTATTGTGCGTTTGAATGTTGTTACAAGTACCTGGTTTGTGTGCATGCTCATACATAATTAAGAGGGCCATATTTGCATTGTGTTTAAATGTAATTTGTTGGCATGGCAGAAGGATTTTGCAGACCTGGTCCACTTGTATTTGATAATAATATTGCAAAACAAATTGGAGAGTGTTTGAGCAAGACTACAATATTTTCATACAGCCTGCTTTTTCCAACAAAGATGCATGTACAAAGGCATTTATTCTGCATAATTCAGCTGGTTCAGAAGCCATTGAAAAAGAGCATTTATGTGTGCATTTATTTATTTATTATTTATTTATTTACATTTGTTGACCAGGAGTGTCCGACTGGATGTAGGTCCATTTTCAGGAGAGGCCCGGGGAGAAAAGCTCCACAGTTAAAATATACAGACAGTAGTTACATTGGATTTACATAGCGATTAACAATTTGATTAACATAGCAATTAATTACAAACATAGTTACAGATGAAGAACGTAGTACATCAGTAGACAACTAGAATCTTTATCTGCAAAGCACATAACAGACATTAACAATTGTTACAATAAGAAGTTCCTGCTGTATAATAAGTAGTAGGCTTATGAGCACCTGAGCTTGCTATAATCAAGGTAGTTAGTGGGGTGGGAAGAAAGGTAGTGGTTGGATGGGGTGGGTGATTTTAGAGTGGTAGTTGTAAGGGCATAGCCAGCATGTTTTTAGGTGCGCTTTTAGTAAAGTTGTGAAGTGGGTGCATGATGGTACGGATGTAATTGTGGGTGGGAGGGAGTTCCATAATTTGGCTATGGACCCACTGTGTATGCAGGAGAGGGGGAAACTGCCATAAGTGGTACTGGCTGAAACAAGGGAAGACCCCAGAATGCTTAAAACTTAAATTTAGAGAAAGGTATAACCCCCAAATGACTACTATAATGAATATTACAATGAAAAGACACATATTTTACACAAGAGGTTAAAAGACTGGTGAAACTTTTGAAGCACATATAACCAACTTAAGAAACAAAGTTAAAACATGCAGATTTGGTGATTTAAGGGATGAGTTGATAAATAACAGGCTTGTGTCTGGTATTACAGATGATGCAGTGAGAACGATTTTGATTTAGCTATGACCCTACTTTTTATGTTGATGGTGTGTCTGTGCTTTGTGAAATAGAGAATGGATTACATTTCTTGGCAAAGAGTGAAGTATTTTGTACTGTTCTGTTTAATGGGAGACCCATAGAGCTCAAAGTTGATATTGGATCAAAGTACAATGTCATGTCAGCAAAAATGTTTGCTAAAGTAAGAGCTGGTCAGAAGCTTGATTTGGCAAAGTATGTGAAGCTTGTTGCTTATGGTGGTGAAGAAATTCATACCAAAGGCTCAGTAGTGCTTTAATGTTACTGTGCTGGGAACAGCTATTACTTGCAATTTTATGTAGTCAAAAGGCATGTACAGTCATTATTAGGCCTTAGAGACAGTTTAAAAATGTGACTGCTTTCATTTAATAAGGAAGTCCACCATGTAAGCTTGAAAAATAAAAGCTCCAAATTCACCCAGACTGTTTTTTCTGACCATGCTGATCTTTTCAAAGATGAACTAAGTAAACTCCCAGTTGTTCACTCAGTGAAGTTAGACTCTGATGTCAGTCTAGTCGTCAGACCAGCATGGAAAGTTCCAGAAGCTATGCCCAAGCAACCTGCAGTTCTTGAGATGCCATCTCCAGACAATGTCCAAACCCTACAACATTTTCTTGGCGTGGTCAACTATCTAGGCAAGTTCATTTCAGATTTGAGCCGACTTTCAGCTGACATACAAAGATGTAACCTGGTCCTGGTCAGAACATCACAAAAAAGCATTTGACATCTTGAAACAGAGAATTGCAGATACACTTACTTTAAGATATTATGGTGCTCACAAACGAGTAAATCTTTCTTGTGAAACTTCTAAGTTTGGTCTTGATGCATTCATTCTTCAAGAGGGTAGACCAGTAGCTTATGCATCCAGAACCATAACCCAAACTGAGATGCAGTGTGCTTAGATAGAGAAAGAACTCTTGGCAATTGTGTTTGCATGTTCCAAGTTCCATGATTATATTTATGATCAACCTATTCAAATCGCAACTGACCACCAACATTTAGTCACTATTTTGAAAAAGCCTATGCACACAGTTCCTGCTATTTTCCAATGCATGATGCTTAAATTGCAAAAGTATAATTTCAATCTTATTTACACAAAAGGCAAACTTGTCTATCTTGCTGATACTTTATCCGGATCACCCAGAAAAAAACACTGAACAGCATCAATATGAGAAACCTGATTTTGAAGTCATGGAAGTCAGAATTTTTTTTCCACATATCTTGATGAGCTTAAAACTCACACAGCTTCAGATCCAATTCTTCTGAAGCTCAACCACTTTATCAGTCGATGCTGGCCATCAAAGCAATCTTGTTTGCCACCGAATATGCAGCAGTATTTTCCTTGCAGATACGAGATTTTGGCTGACAATGGTATCATCATGAAAGATCCAAAAGAGATTGTTCCAAAATCCTTGCAACAAAAGTATATTAAAATCCTGCATTGTGGCCACCCAGGAACTGATTCTATGAAATAAAGGGTGAGAGGACTAGTAGTTTGGCCTTCCATGTCAAAAGATATTGAGAAAGCACTCTCAGCTTGTTCTGTTTGTAATAGTATTATGCTGCATCTACAAAGAGAACCACTTCA
Organism: Protopterus annectens; assembly: GCF_019279795.1. NCBI lineage: Eukaryota > Metazoa > Chordata > Ceratodontiformes > Protopteridae > Protopterus > Protopterus annectens. Next base: position 358,355,485 of record NC_056728.1, read on the forward strand.
TCTAAACCACATTTCTGAACTACCTTGGTCAACAGTAGCTACAGATATTTTTGAATGAAATGGTCAACATTACGTGATATTAGTATCCTCTTATTCAGATTGGTTTAAGATTGACCTGCTTCCTAATCTCATGTCCAATACTGTCATTACTAAATTGAAAAGACATTTTTCTGTCCATTGTAGAGAGCACAGTTATTTTTGACAATGGTGCACAGTTTACAAGTCAGCAGTTCAAAAATTTGCTGAAGTGTGTGACTTCATTCATGTTACAAGTAGTCCTGAATACACACAATCAAATGGTTTGGCAGAACGTGCAGTTCAAAGTGCAAAACAGCTGTTAGAGAAATGGAAACAATACCAATATTTTTCTAAATCTCCTGAATCTCAGAAACATTCTTCACAATAATCATCTTGGTTCACCTGCCCAGAGACTTATGTTGAGAAAAACCAGAACCCCAGTACCTATCAGTAGCAACTTTTTTGTTCCATGTGCTAAGAACAACAAAGCAGTGAAAGCTCAACTCCTGAAAAAGCATTTGTCCCAGAAGTCATATTATGATAAGACCACCAAACTGCTCAATCCATTACAAGAAAGGGAGATAGTGAGGATGCAGACAGCAAAACATTTTGATTGGACTGACTGAATTTGTAAAATGTTTGTGTCAAGAGCCAAGATCTTACATTGTAGAATTGCAAAGGATAGAATTTAGGCAGAACTGGAAACATTTATTACTGGTGTCTGAGCCAGTGTTGCAGCATTGTGCCTGTAATAAACACTCTAGTTCTCAGAGTGATGTTCCAGTTCCAGAGGACATTCCAGCAGATATCCCTGTGATTAATTAAAAAAAGGGTATTATCACAACCAGATTTTCCCACATGGTATACTTTCTTCTCTTTTATTAAAACTATAACAAATGAGTGTGATCGGGAAGGGTGAACTGTTAAAAAGTCTTCTAGGATATTGGTGGTGGATTTGTAAAATCAATTAAAAGTTACAATTTTAGGATTTGTGGGTAGTGTGCTTTAAAGACGTCAAGCGGTGAATTCAGCGAGCAGCTCAGTCTTCAGATATTAGCCTCAGGTCTGCACTCTTGCTTTCTGCTCTTGCAAATGACAAATTGGAATTGTAAGTTAACTTCAGTTTTCCAGAGCATCTCATCACTTTCACTCTGAAACAGAAAGCAAGACTGAAGTCCTCCTCCTTGATGGGATAGCTGTATGTAAGAGTGATGTTAACCTACTCTTCAGAGTGCTTTACAGCAGCAGAAATAAAGCAAGACTCAAGACTGGAGGCTAATAATCTTAAGACTGAGCTGCTCGGTCCGCCAAACAGAAAAAAAAAATGGAAAAACTACATTACTGGTGTTCAACAGACGTCACAAACACTATTAGGAAAGTACCCCATACTCTTTGTACACTTTCACAAAACAGGGTGCCTTAAGAAGGAGCTTGACTTTCCAGATCCTGTTTAAAACACATAAGAGGATCATAGTTGTCCTGAATCTGTGGTCAGTGTAATAGAGCACATGGTTCTACTTGCTGTCTTTAAAAACGAAATGCATGCATGAAGAAATATTTGTCCCTCTCGCAGTTGGCTGCCAAAGTCCGGCTTCTGTTTCTTCTTCCTGCTCATGTTTAACTGGCAAAACCTATCAATACAAAGGTAATTAGGAGTCAACAGACACCTTCTTACTTAAACATTCACTCCTTTCAAAAAAACATTAGGAGTTAGACAGCGTTACAAATCTGGTTGCGATAATAAGTAAGTACCAGAAAAGGAAAATAGCCATTATGATTAGACATCTTTCAGTCTTAGTATGTCTGCTGCTGTCTCTTTCTGCCTCACACATACTCACACACACACACACACACACACACACACACACACACACACACACACACACACACACACACACACTCACACACACACACACAGACACACACACACATATTTTGGAGTATGTAAAGGTAGAATAGTAGCAACATGTTCTAAATTCAGAGCAGCAAAACTAAATCATGTGTCTATATTATCTTATCAAAGTTTCAGAATATCGAATCTGATATGGTCGACACCATATCATCGAATTCTGAAACATCGAAAGATTAAAAAAAATGCCTAAAAACAAAAATAAATAAAAACTTACCTTTGCGAGCAGAGGGGCAAGCACCACTGCACCCCTCATGTGGGGGGCTGTGCCCCACACCCCCCCACTTAAATATACCAACTCCGAGATCGCACTACATTGAACTAAATGGAAATCTCCCCTTACGTAGATTTTCGTTTAAATGTTCGATGTTTTTTGCTTTCGCTAATCTGGTGCCGACAATATCAACTTCGATATTGTCGGACTTCGACAGGGTGAAGTAGACCCCTAAATGATAGTAATTCTCCATGATATAATGTAGTTAGGTGTTAATGTTGAATAGTCATTGGAATAGGAAATGTTACACTTTCATTCTGTTCCAGTTTTATGTTGGCTTACAAGCATGGGCTAGTATAACATTATTCTTTTTCTGTAGCTTTCATGGTGGGCAACATGCAAACAAGTAAAATTTCAAAGAAATCTTCTGATGTAAATAAGGGCAAATTAAATGGATTGTTTTGCCATGTACTAGCTATTACCATAATACATGCATAATGCATATAATATTAATATTAATGGCAGGCACATCTTGCAAAATTTACTTGAAAACAAAGTCAATGCCTGAATATTTTCTAGCTAACAAACGCTTACTTTTTGATATGCAGTACTACAATGCCAAATGCTCCTTTCTAGAATCATTTTAAAATTCTCCATTTTGTTTCATTGTCACCATAAGTCAATAATGTATGAATCAGAATGCCCCAGTTCTAATTGGAAAGGTATGCTCCACATCTCCCATGATCATCATCATTCTCTTTCGGCTTTTGGATCATCTCTTTCCATTTCTTCCTATCCTCTGCATCTTGCTCTGTCACACCAACGCCTGCATGTCCTCTCACCACGTCCATAAACCTTATCTTAGGCCTTCTCTATTCCTCTTACCTGGCAGCTCCATCCTTAGCATCTTTTCCCAATATACCCATCATCCCTCCTCAGCACATGTCCAAACCAACGCAATCTCGTCTCTCTTGCTTTGTCTCCAAACTGTCCAACATGAGCTGACCCTCTAATATACCGATTCCTAATCCTATCCATCCTAGTCACACCGATTGCAAATCTTAACATCTTTAACTCTGCCACATCCAGCTCTGACTCCTGCCTTTTGTCAATGCCACTGTCTCCAACCCATATAACATAGCTGGTCTCACTACACTCTTGTAGACCTTCCCTTTCACTCTTACGGATACCGTCTGTCACAAATCACTCCTGACACTCTTCTCCACCCATTCCACCCTGCCTGTACTCTCTTCTTCACCTCTCTTCCACATTCACCATTACTCTGAACTGTTGATCCCAAGTACTTAAACTCGTCCACCTTTACCAACTCTACTCCCTGCATCCTCACCATTCCTCTACCCTCCCTCTCATTTACACACATATATTCTGTCTTAGCCCTGCTGACCCTCATTCCTCTGCTCTCTAGAGCATATCTCCACCTCTCCAGAGTCTCCTCAACCTGATTCCTACTCTCACTACAGATCACAATGTCATCTGCAAACATCATAGTCCATGGGGCCTCCTGTCTGATCTCATCTGTCAACCTGTCCATCACCACTGCAAATAAGAAAGGACTCAGAGCTGATCCTTGATGTAATCCCACCTCCACCTTAACGGATCTGTCAGTCCACTGCAGTCCTCACCACTGTCACACCATATCCTGTACCACTCTCTTCTCTGCCACTCCCGACTTCCTCATACAATACCACAACTCTTCTAGGCACCCTGTCATATGCTTTCTCCAAGTCTACAAAGACACAATGCAACTCCTTCTGACCTTCTCTGTATTTCTCCATCAACAGTCTCAGAGCAAACATTGCATCTGTAGTGCTCTTTCCTGGCATGAAACCATACTGCTGATCACTAATCATCACCTCCCTTCTTAACCTTGCTTCCACTCTTTCCCATAACTTCAAGCTGTGACTAATCAGTTTTATCCCTCTGTAGTTACTGCAGCTCTGCACATCACCCTTATTCTTAAAGATAGGTACCAAAACACTTTTCTCAGGCATCCTCTGACTTTCCAAAATTTCATTAAACAATCTAGTTAGAAATTCCACTGCCATTTCTCCTAAGCACCTCCATGCTTCCATTGGTATGTCATCTGGGCCAACAGCCTTTCCATTCTTCATCCTCTTCATAGCTGCCCTTACTTCCTCCTTGCTAATCTGTTTCACTTCCTGATTCACTATCCCCACATCATCCAACCTTCTCTCTCTCTCATTCTCTTCATTCATCAGCCTCTCAAAATACTCTTTCCATCTACTCAACACACTCTCCTCTCTTGTGAGTACCTTTCCCTCACTATCCTTTATCACCCTTACATGCTGCACATCTTTCCCTGTCCCTCTGTCTAGCTAATCGGTACAGGTCCTTTTCTCCCTCTTTAGTGTCCAATCTCGTACAACTCTCCATATGCCTATCCTTAGCTTTCGCCACCTCTCTCTTTGCCATGCGCCTCATCTCCTTATACTCATGTCTACTTTCTTCATCTCTTTGACAATCCCACTTCTTCTTCGCCAGCCTCTTCCTCTGTATACTCTCCTGTACTTTCCACCACCAGGTCTCCTTGTCCTCCTTCCTCTGTCCAGATGTCACACCAAGCACCTTTCTAGCAGTCACCCTTACTAGTTCTGCTGTAGTTACCCAGCTATTCGGTAACTCTCCACTGCCTCCCAGTGCCTGTCTTAACTCTTCCCTAAACTCCACTTCACAATCACCCTTTTTAACTTCCACCATTTAATCCTTGGCACAGCTTTCACATTCCTCCTCCTCTTCTTGATCACCAACGTCATTCTACATACCACCAATCTATGCTGCTTAACTACACTTTCCCCTGCCACCACCTTACAGTCTCCAATCTCCTTAAGACTGGCCCTCCTACATAGTATATAATCAACTAGTGAGCATCTTCCTCCACTCTTGTCGTCACCCTATGCTCCACCCTCTTCTTAAAATACGTATTCACCACAGCCATGTCCATCCACAATCATCTGACCTTCTGCATTCCTCTCCTTAACACCATACCTACCCATCACTTCCTCATCCCCTCTGTTCACTTCACCAACATGCCCATTAAAGTCCGCTCCAATCACTAGTCTCTCACCCTTGGGTACACTCACCACAACTTCATCCAACTCACTCCAAAATTTCTCTTTCTCTTCCATCGCACACCCAACTTGAGGAGCATATGCACTAACAACATTCATCATTACACCACATCTCCCATGATGTATTTTCCAAAGCACTACTACTTCCAATGAACAATTCACAGATATCCCTGTGCAACTCATCTAATACAAATTGTTTTTGGCATAGTCAGGAGTTGCTCCTCAATGCCATATTTATGTTGCTTGTTAAAAGGAGTAGTGAACAGATCCCAGAAGGAATCATTTCAGTAGATGTTTAGAAGTTACAATAGAAAACAAGTAGAATACATATTAATATCTCAATGGAGATTTAGAGAACAAGGTCATGATAGATGCAGAGATAAAGCATGAAACATCAAAAATGATAAATGCATGCACAGAATAGTCAGGATAATTTATATATGCTATATACTATTTTATTCGCTCCTACCCAGTAACTTCTACAGGACAGTGCTTGTCACAAAACAGTGCTATACTGCTTTCTGACTGCAAAGTGAAACAGATAGGTTTATGTTTCTGCATGGCCAGCACAGGGGTGCAGTGGTAGCCTTGTCACCTCACACAAGAGGTTCTCTGGTTCGATTCTTGGCGGAAGTGACTTCTGTGCAGAGTCTGCATGTCCTCCCTGCATTCGTGTGAGCTTTCTCCAGGTGCTCCAGTTTCTTCTCACATTACAAAGACATACATCTGAGGGTTTCTCCCTGGGTCTCCACTAAAAATTGGCTTCATTCCAAGTCGGACTTTCCCAGTTACAGATGTTAAATAAATAAATAAAATCTGCAAACCATCTCCCATTGGATATCACAGAAGAATAATGTACATAAAATGACTAATTTTACCTAAATATACTTGAAGTTAAACATTATAATGGTATCACTGCTATTGTCATGACAGGAAGAAACACGTAACAATCCCGTATATAATTCCTGGAATTTGACTCAAGAAAATCAAATTAAATTTTTCATTTAAGCGACATAAATCAATGCAAAAAAATAAATAAATAAATAAAATAAAAAAAAATAATAATAGACCTGATACATGAAGAAAAAGTTTGTGAGAAATTAGACTGTTGTATTTTCTCCGAAATTGTGTTTTCCTGGTAGTTAAGCAAATGGTTATAATTGCATTCTATATACTATAGAGGTACATTTGCCTGACAGACAGTCAGTGTAATCCATAAACTGTTGTTAATTATACTTTCTTGTCAATTTCAGAGTAATTATAAACACTTGCTTATTTAGTCAGGAAATGAAAATATCACATCTGTATCTAAATAAACTTCTGTTTGCAAAGATTTTTATGGTCTCCTAGCCGCTTCCATTACTATATTTTCCTTATGATATGTAGCACGCCTAATACCATTAATGGCCACTAGATAGCACTAGTAATCCACAAGATATGGCCAACACCCTAGCTAAGGATACCTTGTATTCTACATACTAGCTCCTAGATATCCCTTCAAACAGAGGTCAGTACATTGGTTCAGCAACTTGGTATAGCCTCAGTTCACTTATACCCCTGTATGTATTTTGTGCTTCTATTCCACATTATTCCAAGTGTAGAAACTAATCAGTTTAATGCAATGCAAGTTAACTGATGTGACTGTATTATTGGTGTAGTATCTGAGCTCCTTACTGCCAACCCTCAACGAATCTGTTTAGCACTGTCAAATATGAACTAAGTGACTCAACCACTTCTTTTCTGTTATAAGCTGGTAGTAGCCAATTTTATTAAGCTAGTAGTAGCCAGTTTTTAGCACTTGTTTGCACCATGTCTGGTAACTACCCAACAGAAGGCTAAGCTATTCATCCTTTCTTTCTATTTAAAACTGTTCAGCTAGTCCTTACTATTAGTATTTAATATTTGTTCTGTCTACTCTTATTAGGAGGTACTCCATTACCTGAATCACCCCCTCCTGTCTCCAAAGCACACTTCGCTTCATGCCGCTTTACTTTCCCATGTCCTTTGTCCAATATCCCCTGTTTCCTTTTATTTACAGCCTTTGTAAACAGGATAAGAGCTTGCCAATATTATCTCCCCCCTCCAGCTTTATTACTCTGTCCTCCATACAGAACAACTTAGTTGTTTCTATATTCTTTCTCTTCTCTTACTAATTGTTTCTCTTCTGCATGCTGTGCAAGGTGTCTGGGCCAACCTGCTCCATTCCCCTACCCTACCCCCATTCCCACTCGGCCCTACTTCACTTAGATTTATACCTAGCAACCCCACCCATATAGCTTCCATTCCCCACCCAGACCACTCCTACATAAGCCAATTGAAGATCACACTTCAAAACACGCATAGTCTACATCAGTAGTAGTTAAACATAATCCCCTGCTGCAAATACACTCTTACTCACCCATAGACCTCTTCACTTCTAGTAGACCCTATACTCACTCACTACACTTGTTACACACATAATAGAGTCATTATAACTGCATTCTCTCACCATGAGGTACTTTCAAATAACTCTCCTCCAAACTGTCACTGCTACTCTTACTACTCTTATATTCCCTCACGTCATACCATACTGTCCTACAAAATACCAGTTCCCTCCCTGGCAAACCACTCCATTTACATACTTAAACAAACCTACATACTATATTATAACATCTACCCTATTCTCTACCACCGATACTGACAATCATCTAAAAAGATCCCTTCTTCCAAGATACTTTTCTCCCAACACTCAAAAACATGGCAAACTAATTAATAAACGTATGAAATGCTACTCATACATTCTTAATCTGTTAATTCAATCTGAGGGCATACACCCCAACCCCAGTCCCATGCCACCATCCAACATAACAAGTAGCTCAGACTCTATCAATGTAGGACCACTACAACAAAAAAAAAATCATCTCCACTCCTCCTTAACATGAACGTAAGGAGTATTGCTAATAAAATTCATGACCTGCATGCTCTACTATCTCTATACTCCCCAGATATAGTAATATTAACCAAAATATGGCTAAAACCCAACAATAACAACAATGAGATAACAGCTCCTTGATATAATATTCTGTGTAAAGACAGATTAACAAAAAGGATGGAGGAGTAGCAATCCTGTTAAAAAATCACCAAATACTTGACTATATATATATATATATATATATATATATATATATATATATATATATATATATATATATATATATGTGTGTGTGTGTGTGTGTGTGTGTGTGTGTGTGTGTGTATCTACCCCTGACTTTATTAATTCTGAACTTTTATTTGCCAAGTTAGAGATTAACCCCAAAAGGCACATTAACATCATAGGAGGTTATATTCCACCAGGCAGAAATATCCCCACCTTGTAAAATTTTCTCCTTTGGATTACAACATCCCTACCACAAGAAATGATCCTGCTAGGTGACTTTAATATTGATTGGCTCAACTGCTCCTCACAAAATTCAGCATACATCTTAACCTCCATGGATTCACCCTACTGATCACATATCCTACTAGGACTGACAAATCTTCTAAATGACAGTCAATCCTTGACTGGATTTTGGTTATCAATCCTTCCCTAGCATATCAAACAGGCTGTCTTCCTGATAGCCTAAGTGACCATCACCCAATCTTTCTTCTTTGATCATGCACTCCCCAATCCATCCAGATCACCTATCACCTTATCAGAAACAAAAAAAACTTTAACACAAACAATTTCACTTTGGCTCTAAATAGTTGCAACTGGGATTCACTAAAACAACTACCACTAGAGGAGGTGGTAAGCACCTTCAACACTATCTTTCTAAACATACTAAACCACCATGTACCACCCAGAACTATCAGAATTAAACCCAGTTATGCACCCTGGCTAACTAAAGAATGTAGAGCACTACAGACAAGGCATGGGAACAACTTCACAAAAATATAACTCAGCTAGACAAAAATAGCTTGCGTTACATAATAAAGCAAAAAATAGTGAGCTCAGATAAAATCAGCTACTACCACAATATTCAGAATATACATTCAAAACAGCCTCAAAAATTTTGGACAGCAATTAATAATGTACTTCATCCAAGTAAATCAAGTACCCCTAACCCAACATAAATTAACAATACTGACAATATAGCTACCCAATTTAATAAATACTTTACAGAAACTATTCAGGCCCTGGTAAACTCTCAGGATAACATCAACAACCTTACATCTCTCCTCCCTCAGCTCAGTACCTCCTCCCATAATAATATCCCACACTTTAGCTTACACCCAGTATCTGTTAAATACATAAAAAAGTACTTCAAAAACTGAAATCAACCACACTAGTTGCAGTTATTCTCCCTGCTGACTTTCTAAAATTTGCCACTGATGCTATATACTATCCAGTAGCTATTTTCATAAACAGGTCAATATCTGAGAACCATGTACCCAATATTTGGAAAACCTCCCACATACTGCCACTACACAAAGGAGGCAATTCCACAGAATTCACAAATGATCTCCCCATTACCATCCTATCTCCCTTGCCCAAAATACTAGAAAGAGTAGTGCATACCCAACTAATGAACTACCTTCTTAATCACAAACTATTATCACACACCCATCATGGCTTTTGACCATATCACAGCACCACTACTACACTAATGTTGTTTACTAATATTGTTAACCAACATAGGGACAATGGACAATATATATCTTCCATATTCTTAGACCTGTCCAAAGCCTTTGATATGGCAGATCACAATAAACGTATTAATATTCTCTCCACCCTAAACCTTAGTAACTCTAGTATTACATGGTTTCCAAACTAAACAATCACATGACTGCAAGCTATTCAGTGGTAAAATCAACTCTCCCCAAGGCTCCCAGTTTTCTTAAGGGTTCCACAAGGCTCCATTCTTGGTCCTCTACTTTTTTCTACATTTACCAACCAACTCAGCACCTCCACACCTCATGCCTCTGTAGTTTAATACACAGACGACTCAACCCTAATATGTGCAGCCCCCACACTACAAGACCTCCACATCTTAACCCAAGATTCCTTCCTATCTGTTGAATCATGGCTCAGTAACTCAAAATTCATTCTAAATCAAATAAAACTAAACTCCTTCTCTTTAGACCAACTAGATCTCACTCAGATTCACACTCATTTATCACACACTAAACTGCTTGGGGTAGGAATTGACAATAAGCAAAAATTTGATATACACATAGCCCAAGCCATCAAGAAGGTCCACAAGAAACTTGGCTTCCTATACCAAAACAAGCAATTTCTAACAAAAACCACAAAAGCTACCACAGCATGTACATACCTACCCTTAACCCTCCTCTATGCCTCCCCAGTACTAACCAACCTCTGCAAAATAGACAATCAAACTAGAAACTCGCTATAATAAAACAGCAAAAAAACAGTAAAAACAGGTGCCTCCTATAGGTCACATCACTGTACATCTCTTAAACAACTAAATTGGCTTGAACTTCTTCACCTTCTCTGCTTTAACCAACTTACCCTTGCGCACAGAATTCTTCTCTAACCTATTCAAACTCCTGCTCTTCAAAATATTGTACTACCACACAAAAGCTCTAGTCTCCACTCTTGTAACCTATACCTTTTGGATACTAATAAAGCCAACAACCTTGCAGGGAATTCTTTCTTCTCAAACTACATTCCCATAATATGGAATAAACTTCCAACCCCTGTGACTGTAAATAGCTCTGTTTCACTATTTAAAAGGCTTCTTAAATCATAATTCAAAGACACTTGGCTATGCCCTTGTAACACTCCTGGATAGACCCCCCTTACTCTCTCTACTAGCTTAATACCCCTTGTAATAATCATAACTCACACTGAAGCCATCACCACCACCACCTGTAGGTAAACTGCCTTTTTGCAGCTCTAAACTGTATTTTTCACTGTGGTTGATAAAGTCCTTTTTGAATGCTCATGTGAATGCTGCTAACTATAGAGCTTATTCTTTTTATATCTCAGCTTTATTAGTAAGGTAATCCATGTACACTTTTATGAATCTCTGTATAAATCTGTAACTTTATTTACTGTTTCTCCCATATATGATGGTGAAAATGTATTGCTTTTTACTGCTTCTTTATTACTTATTTAAGTATTTCTATTCTTTGCATATGTATTTGTATTTTCATATTTGTAAATTTTTATTACTTGAGCTTTTCTCCCTGGGCCCCCACTAAAAAAGGACCTGTGTCCAGTCAGACTTTTCTGGTAAATAAATGTAAAATAAAAAAAAAATTAAAAAATAAATAAAATCTGGTAAAACTGATAACAAGATGGGTACTAATGTGTTTTCTGTGGAACAGCAAATGTGTAGCTATAATGTCTGACATTGTTTAGTTACTGAAATCCCCAATATCTCCTCACAAACTGACAAACTGTATAAAGGTGAGAACAGAATTCTGAAGCAAAATCAGGGATGTCCCTGAAAAACAGGAGCCAAATGAAAGAGGGAGAACTCATGATGGATCCCAACACCTATAATGTTTTAGATTTGCAAACTGCAAATTAGTTTATGCAAGAAAAAACAAACAAAAAAAACAAGAGGTTAAAATTCTCTATAAATGTTCAACTTCAATATATGTTCAGTAGACACTGCGCTTTGGCCACAATTCTGCTGACCTAAGAATCATTTATGATGGACATTTTTTCTAAATTGTTAATGTAAACATTAAATAATCTGAGAAATAGTTTCATGCAGCATAATTCCATCAGGTATTAATTAATACTGTGTGTTCTTTCAAGTGACCATGACTTTTGACTACAGACAGTTGCACCCATGTATGCAAATGAAGCAATGCCATTATGTATGACATATGCTTTCTGTCCATTAATGACAGCTGCAGGTTGTAACCTTAGCTGGTTATGTTTCAGCTGCTCACACATTAACAGCCTGCAGCTAAATGCATGTTTATACTTTTGTATCTCCATATATTATCAGTTTGCTTCTTCATACTCTGGAGACTTATTCATCCTTCCATGGTGACAGCCTGACTCACTCCTTCCCCAACCAAGGAGAGAGCCCTGTGGCTCATCTATTCCCTGACTGTTGCAAAAGTAATGAGCCCATTCTTTAACAGACATGTGAGAGCTGGAAACTTGGATTGAGACATTATATGCCCAGGATACACAACCCATTGATTATTCCCTCCCTGAAGTGATTGTGATGTTCATTTGGCTGCAGTTCTAAGAAGATACATGGATGTGTTATACAAACATGACAGTACACATGGCTTATGTGCAGAGCAGGGGCACTTAGGCCTATTCTGCCACATGCTATACCACCCATATATCCTTTGATGTCAGCTGTACAACAGACTGACCATACCCTCCCCCAAGGATGTGATAGATGTCACTGACCATTCACTCCCACCCTTCCTTTCCTGGCACTTACTGTTTCCTGTGTGGCTAGTCAAATAGTTGTTGTGTGGGGCAAAATACTTGCTTGCTTCCTTTATGGTGCTGTCCAAGGCTAATGTTTCCTTGTATATTTGAGTTTCAGCATCTTGAAATACAAGCCCCCCCCCAATGGATATACTTTTGCCTTGGTGTATATATCTACATAAGTATATATTAATTTATTGAAATGCAAAAGTGTTGATACTCAAGTGATTGATTTGGGCATTTCTAGAAACATTAAAAAGAAAAAAAAAAAAGAAATAAGATTGCAAAAAAAAAACAACTTTTTTTTTGTAAATTGATCACCAGATACCCAACACACATTCAGACATAATTTGTCTGAATAATGGTAGTGTCACATGAAGTATTTTTCACAGGTAAGGTGCAGGGTTAGGGTTAGGTGCAGGGGCAGGGTTAGAGTTACAGTTAGCAGACATTACTAAGGTGATGTGTAGGGCAGTCTTCTCCAATACCATATATTAGGGACCAGTTTGTTTTATAAGGATAAGACCTAATTTTATATTATGCATTGTGTATGCATCACTATCAGAGGTAAGTGAGATTTCTTGTTTGTAACAATTTAAAGGATAGCTGTATGAACTGATAGCATAATTTTTAACTTTATAACTGTACATTTTTACATATTCATGCTGATATAATCCTAATTCTGAGCAGTGTGGATGTAAAAATACCTAATGAAATTTGCTGGTTAAGCTACAACTATCTGGCTTCTACATTCACTGGACTTAGTTGCCACTCAGCAGCACTATAGGTAGCAAATGGTAGTCTCCAACTGTGATGGCCAGGTTTAGGATGTCAGCAATGCATTTGGACATGCCATGCCTAAAGTCCAAAGACACAACCTTGAGCCGCTATGTGAGAGATATAGTGATAAGAAGTAGTAGAGAACCCTTACAGTAACCTGAGCAGTAAGCACTGGTCTGATATCAGAGGTGAACAAGTGACTGATCTAATTATGGGGAGAGGAGAAAGAAAACTACCTTACAAGGCAGGAGTTCTGTTATAAAGGCATTTGAATTCACATTATTTGTTAAGAGTTATGTGCATAAACTGATTAAGAGTCTCTCATGTCAACAAAATAAAAATGCCTGAAACTAACTTGCCATTGTTTTCGATAGTCCTTTATCAAACTTTTTAGGAGAGGATTATTGTTTTATGAAGCATTCCTTTGAGATCCCTAATTACTGCCTTGTTGTTATGAAGGAACTTACTCAATATCCTTTTCAACTAACCTGAAAATAAACAGTCTAATGGCATTTAACTTTAGAAACCCTCCTTGAATAAGGTAGCCCCAGTCAAAAAATTACAACTAGTACCAGGCTATGACATACATTTTGAAATAAATCATATTGCTTCATGTTGGTCTCTTATTGTACTGTTATTTTTATTTTTGTTGTTTGTGATCTTTGAGTCTGAAATTTGCCATCACCTTGACTATTTTTGTGTATTTATTTGTGTTCCTGGAATATTGTCTGGTATTTTGTGGGTACAGAAGTCACCAAGCTGATAACATGTTAAAGTTTTAGCTTAAGCCATGTCTGCTGAATCAGTGGCTTTCCTTAGCAAATATTTTAATAATACTTTGAGTACAAGCTTTTCAAATATAGAAATGAACTTAATGCAGGCTGAGAAGAACAATAACATTACTGTTTGAAAGGAAAGAAACTTAGCACCAGGTATGAATGTAATCAGTTATAGACTCGATAAGCCATGCTGAACATTTTTTTTACAAAGCAGCATCCAAATGACCCTGATTCAAATGCAAAATGAAATTATACGGTTCAAATCAGCCTGCAAAGAAGACAACTATATCCATAAAGATGTACTGATATTACTAGCAATCCAGTTAAAGCACCTAACATAATACATTTGATAGTACTTGTTCTGAATCTTTAACTCCATATTTCAGTTGTATACCATTGTAAATTATGGAAAAAACAAGCTATGTTTCAATGGAAGCAATATCCTGTATAAATATTACACTTTGCTAGTTCCTCAAGGGAAAGGGCATGGTAGGTAAGAGTCCTGAAACTGGTACAACATCAGAAATCCTAGCTATATTTCTGCACCATATTATGGCCAAGCTGAAGACAGCTTATATTACTACAAATAGACAGATGTCCAAAATGTTGGTGGTTGTTCAAGCAGCTTTGCTGAAGATCTGTGTTAACCTTTAGAGACTAGCTTATGCATCTAGTGTAACTGGCAAAACTGAGGATGGGCTAGAGGTTTCAAGGGCTTGGAGGAATGATGAAAACAGATGCTTGCGGGACTGGTTCTTATTTTAATAGCAAGGACAGTATAAAGTTATCTCCACTTGAGATTATTTTTGGAATGAAGCCTTTTCAAAAATAGTCTGATTGAAAATGAATAATTTGGCCCCATATTACTGTACTTTCTACAGTATCAGATAAAACATCTCCAACATGAAAAAGAAAAAGGTATATTTAACTTTCATTGTTACTTGTTGCTTTCTATTTCCTGTAATTAGTTAAATAATGTGTTATGTTGACACCAAATTGTGCGATCTTAGGTGCATTATGAAACACAGGCTGAGGAACAAGTCATTATCCTACTGTTTCCAATAATTTTGTGCTAAATTTATAAATTTCTTTAAAAGTGTAGAATTTCTACTTGATTTCATCCTGTGGTCATTTTCAATAAGTTGATGGCAGCTCAAGTGGGTATAAAGGATCCCATGGCAGTTATCATAAGGGAAGTTCCATGGTGACCTGGCCAGATTTGTTCTAGTAGTATACCACCTATGTTCTCCCCACAAAAGAGGCTAGTACCTTAGTGGGACTAACCCAGCCAACAAAGGATAAATACATAAAACAAAATAAAACCTGGTCTTCTGCAAGTGCAATACAGTACAATGCAGTACACAAAGGAAAAGGGTGAATAACTCATCCTGAAAACTACTCCTTAAAGAATCAGTATCATTTATGGAGCAGAAATGAGAGACATGCAGTATTATTAATTAACAGTTGTTTTCAGAAGAATTCTGGAAAGAATGTAACATAAATTATAAATATTTAATTATACAATGACCCCCCATTAATATTCCAAAACGTGCAAGCTGATTGGTCAGTGTGCACATTGTAAATCAGACTTATGCTAATGGAAAAAGGTCCGGATCGCCCGGACTTTTTCCATTAGTATAAGTCTTTTTTTTTTTGGACAGCAACAGAGAATGGAATAGCTCTGTTGTTGTTATCTCGCTATGTTAAATGAGTTTAACATAGCGAGATATCTTAAAAAAAAGCAACAGAGATCTTCCTTTCTCCGTTCTTTTTTTAAAGCTGCCTCTCTATGTTAAACGAGTTTAACATAGCAAAACAGCTTTAAAAAAAGCAACGGAGAAAGGAAAATCTCTGTTGCTTTTTTTAAAGCTAACTCGCTATGTTAAACTCTTTTAACATAGCGAGACAAGTTTTTAAAAGCAACGGAAATCTTCCTTTCTCCGTTGCTTCCACACACACATGTTTTCAAAGAATGATGCTTTCCTCCTTGGCTACTGCTGTTAAAATTCTTGTTAAGACGCTTCTCCTTGTTTCTTTTTTAAAAAACTTTTATTAAAATAATTTAAAACAAAAAACAAAAATAAAAGCTACAACCTAACCATTTGAAAGCTAGCGTTGTAACACAAAAAGGAGAGATGAGTGCTTTCAGTTTATCAACCTTCTTCAGATCTGCTTAACATTAGCAGCTGCTTCTATTTATATTCGTGCTGCTTACTTGGAGTCATTCCCCACAACCAATGGGAGCCTCTATGCTAATTCTTGATGTACTTGTAATCCAATCCAGTGTTCTGGTTCTTGTTTCTTGGAAGCCAATTACTTTCTTCCATGCAAATAAGTTTTAATAAATCCACCAATGTTTATTCATTCATTTCTCTCACCTAATTTGCTATTATTTTACTTTTGCTCCAATGGCTTGTGTATATCCTGTTGCAAGATGCAGGCTCCACCTTTTTATGTCTTGTTCTTATTTGCCTTTTTAAAAAAATAATCACTCTCCCTGCAAAACATTTTTCATGTATTTCACCTCTATATTAGAGGCGTCTGTCTGCCTATAACAGAGCTACAACCTCTTCTCTTTCACGGGTTGTCTTCACTAGGTAAACCACAAGTGCAGTGGCTTTCTCCTTTATTTAAGACATAAGATCAAACACTTTCTTGTAAACACTCTTGCTTCCATGTCATCAGATCTCTTTCAAACTGATAGCACTTGCTTAACTACATAAATGCACTTGCTAACTCTCAGGTGTAGTAGAAAATCATAGATCAAAAATTTTCTTATTTTGTATCTTGCTTCTTAATATCAAGTCTCTTTCTGGCTAAGAGCACTTGCTTATATTCAAAGATGTACTGCTGATTCCTATTATTCTATCTGAGTTTTACTTTGTACGGAGCTCTTTACTCAGTCTTATTAGGAAGCTATCCTAATTGTTTTTTAATGTTATGCAATCCATTGGTTAGCAAATTAAACTTCTTCTTCTTTTTCTCTCTCTATTAATTCAATACCTTTTCTTCATTTGCTGACAAATTTCCACTAACAAATATCTTTGATCTCCGTAACACATCTTTTCTCCTTTTTAATTGAGATAAATGATACACATGCACAGTACATCAGAACTGCCGGAGAATACTGGACAGCTGTGGAAGGGCAGCAAGGAGGCATTATACAATGCCTTTATTTAAGAAAAGTAAGTACTTTTTTTCTTAAATAATGTCATTGTATAATAGCAATAACCAATTTCTGGGTGTGGGTAATGCTAGATTTACCCAGGGTTGTCTTTGTTTGGCCACTCAGGCTTCACCCTCATGACCAAACCACACCAACCGTGGGTAAATCCAGCATTACCCACACCCAGGCGTGGGTTATTGCTTAATTAAACAATCACAGTAGGATCTTGCCCAGATATGGAACTAACTGACTTCTAACATTCTAACAGCTAATACTCACAAGTCTACTGTCATGATATTAGGTATCTCATAAACTCAGCTTATAAACCTTAAGGCTCTTGAAGGAATATTCATATCCTCAACTGAACTACAAAGGTATCTGAGAATTGTAGTAGGTAAAAAATTATCTTAAAAGAGTGATGCAAAGAATAGCTCTACTGTATTATTTTGTAAGTGAAACAGAGTACAGTGTCTTTTGATGGTGTACAACCATTAATTCTTATGGCAGGGGTGTTATTGTTAATAGCACTGGGAAGTACTGCAAAGTTGTGTGTGTGTGTGTGTGTGTGTGTGTGTGTGTGTGTGTGTGTGTGTGTGTGTGTGTGAGAGTGCGTGTGTATGTGCTTCTGTGTCACTGTGCGATTATGCATGTGTTTATGTGTGCATAGGTGTGTGTGTGTGTGTGTGTGTGTGTGTGTGTGTGTGTGTGTGTGTGTGTGTGTGTGTGTGTGTGTGTGTTTGTGTGTGTGTCTTGCCCAAATATAGAACTAACTGACTTCTAACATTCTGTCATGACCCGTGTGTGTGTGTGTGTGTGTGTGTGTGTGTGTGTGTGTGTGTGTGTGTGTGTGTGTGTGTGTGTGTGTGTGAGAGTGTGTGTGTATGTGCTTCTGTGTCACTGTGTGCTTATGCATGTGTTTATGTGTGCATAGGTGTGTGTGTGTGTGTGTATGTGTGTGTGTGTGTGTGTGTGTGTGTGTGTGTGTTTGTGTGTGTGTCTTGCCCAGATATGGAACTAACTGACTTCTAACATTCTAACTGTCATGACACGTGTGTGTGTGTGTGTGTGTGTGTGTGTGTGTGTGTGTGTGTGTGTGTGTGTGTGTGTGTGTGTGTGTGTGTGTGCGCATGTGTATGCACATGCCATACCTTTCAGTTGTCCAGGATTTAGCAGAATGTCCATTTTTTTGCATCATATTTTTTGTTTTGTTCCTCATAAAATTTGTGGTTTTGTGTCAAATAATCAAGGATTGAAGCCACTAAATAATGACAAACATTTGAGTTTAAGACTTTATATCCTTCAGAAAATGCATTATAATGTAAAACCCATTATTTTAGCAACTTTTAAGTTTATAAAATCAGTATTTAAAATTTGTCCATGATTTTGGACCTTTGCTCCTCCATCATTTTTGGGTTTGTTCAGATTTCTTGCATTAACAGGCTGAGATGCATGATACCTGCAGGAGTGTTATTGTTAATAGCACTGGGAAGTACTGCAAAGTTGTGTGTGTGTGTGTGTGTGTGTGTGTGTGTGTGTGTGTTTGCACATTTGTGCACGTGTGTGTACTTGTATGTCTGCATGTGCATGTGTGTATGTGTACGTGTGTGCATGTGTTCATGTGCATGTATGTTTGTGAATATGTGTGTGTATGTGTGTGTGTGTGTGTGTGTGTGTGTGTGTGTGTGTGTGTGTGTGTGTGTGTGTGTGTGTGTGTGTGTGTGTGCGCGTGTGTGTGCATGTTTGTGGGTACATGTACAAATGCAATATGTGGATTGGTAGGAGGAACATATCTTGGTTACCTATAACTACACAGTGTTTGATTCAGGAACATGATAATGATATGTTATCCCATGCAGCATTATCAGATCTCTGAATCACTTTATATCACCATTATACTACCAGGCACTATTTTGTTGCTTGTATAGGACAGGAGGTGATATGCTTCCTAAATCCCAGCCAAAGTTTTATATCTCAAAAGTAATATAAGCTGAGTGAAAAATTCTCCTCTTCCTATACTGTACAACTGAGTTTTCATTTTTCATTCTCTTCACATTGTAATATCCACCAGAGCTTAATCAGAATGCTTACAGTTCATATCCCCTGAGCTAGAGGCACTGATGGCATATAGTACAGGAACAGTGGCAGCACTTCAGCTACTAATTAAAAAAAAAATAAAGGAATGTTCATGCTTTGCTTCTTTTGCTATTGGTTTAACAGTTTTTGATTAGTGTAGCCAACCTAGCAATACTATATTTATTGGTTTCTTCTGTTTAAAGGACAACTACAGAGTAAATAAAACATTTGCTTTTCCAAGTGAAAATTTCCATCCCATAAAACAGCGTCTGTACTGCAACATATAGAACATGCAATTGTCTGTTTAACTATCATTTTCTGGTTAAACATAAAATCTTGACTAGATAATCTTGTTAAGAGGTATAATAGATGATAAAGCATGAAACTTGCTCTTGCTTGGTAACTGACACTAATTTACTTGCATCAATCAGACAGAGAAAGAGAGAGAGAGAGAGAGAGAGAGCATACAAATCAAATTGTACAAACACAGAAGAGGCACAGTTTGGAAATGTGTGATGACTAATAGCAGTGCTTAATTCATGTCTATGTCACTATGATTAAATAGTTGTCACTATGGTAGATGGATAAGATACAGTGCAGTAGTAATAATCCAAACACAGTGTTATTATACATTAACAGAAATGTGCTGTTTCCATTTATACAAACAGAAGAACTGGACATGTATTTCGTTTGCTACATAATGGGAAACAACATACTGCTATTCTGTGATAACAATGAAAATACTCAGTATTCTGTAATATCTGATTGGTTGCAAAAGAAAATAAAAAAAAAAAAAAAAAAAAACAAATGGAACTTGATTGCTTTTCTTTTAGGTTCATAGGTTCATAGGTTTATACTAGGCTATCTGCCCTAAGGCATTTATAATCCTAGCCCAGAGTTTTGTGGCTTGCGCCACCCCTTATATGAAAAAAATACTGTGCCCATTAGTTTGTTGTGCCTCTGTCCAGCAGTGACACAGAGATGATTCCCGGGTTAAACCTACGATCTCCCATCCACAGGTCAAGATTTCTCTTGAACAGAGCCAGCGAGGTGCTCTGCCTCACATGGACCGGGATTCTATTCCACAGCATAGGGAGTCTCTGAGTGATAAATCTATCCCTCCAGCATATCCTATTTATATCCGTGCTAAGGTTTAAGTCGCTTGCTCTAGTGGTTCTGGTGGATTTGGATTTTTTGAGGTGGAGCATGTCCATTAATTCCTGGTTTGACATGGCCTTGTACGTCAGGCACATGTCACCTCTGAGCAGACGGTATGTGACTGAATAGAGCTGGAGTTTCTTCAATCTGGCAGCATATGACAGATTTTGGAGTCCCTTTATCCTTTTGGTGAGGTACTTTTGGGGTCTCTCCAATTGCTGCAGATGTCGGGTGAGATACATCCCGAATGGGGCATTGTACTCGATCATTGGTCTGATAAGTGAAGAGTACAGGGGAACAATGACCTCGCTAGATCTGGATGTGAATCCCTTCATGATCAGGTGGGCAATGTAGAAGGTCTTTCTAGCCACTTTAGCAACGTGAGTGTCAAAAAAAAGGCCACTGTCAACCTGGGTCCCCAGGTCCCTGATAACCTCTTCTGTGCTTAGAGGATTGCCACCTATATGGTAGCTTGGGCTTACCTTGTTTTTCCCGAAGGGTATGACTATACATTTTTTGGCGTTTAACTTCAGGCCATGGCTCTGGCACCAGCTATCAGTTTCCGTGAGTCCCCTCTGAAGGATATTCATGTCTGATGCACTTTCCACTATGGCGCCCAGTTTACAGTCATCTGCAAACTTTGTCAGCCAAAGTCCTCCCATATTGGCCTGTACTTCTGAGAAGTAGATGCCGAACAATAGGGGGCCAAGGACCGAGCCCTGTGGGACACCACTTGTGACCGGCTTGGAGTCTGACATAGCGCCAGCAACTATAACCCTGTGGGTTCTGTCCTTAAGCCAGTTTGCAACCCATCTTGTGACATATGGGTTTACATTTAAGTTGGTAAGTTTTTCTACAATACCCGAGTGGGGTATTGTGTCGAAAGCCTTTGCAAGGTCAAGGTAGGCTGTATGGACTGCCTTTCCCTCATCAATGGCCTTGGTGACTGTTTCGAAGAAATCGACCAAGTTCAAAAGGCATGATCTGCCCTTGACAAAGCCAAACTGGGACGGGTCCAATGTCTGCAAGTCCCCTATATCTTTGTTTATGAGCTCCATTATGATCCTCTCCATAGCTTTGCAGACTAGACTTGTTAAGCTTATGGGGCAGTAATTACCAGGGTCTGTAGAGACACCGCCTTTGTGGAGTGGGACCACAGTTGCCGTACGCCACTCCTTGGGCACGTATCCTGTGAGAAGGCTGAGATTAAACATCTGCCTTATGTGCGGGTTTAGTTCCTCATTGAGCTCGTGTAGCACACAGCCGGGGACACCATCCGGTCCCATTGATGCTGTGTTTTTAGCTTTAGAGAGAGCAGCTTTCACCTGCGCATTTGAGATGTCTGGGAGGCTACACTCCGCTGGGATAGTTATCTCTCCTTTAGGGGGGGGGTGAAGTTTGTACTGAACCTGTCTGCCAGTATGTTGGCAATGTCTGTGGGTTCAGTGATTTTTGTATCATTTTGGACTAATTCTGAGCATATCTGGGAGTTTCCACCCAGGTTCCTAACATAGCTGAAAAAGGCCTCATGACTGTCTTTTGAATCCATGGCAATTTTTCTCTCAAAACTGGCCTTAGTTGATTTTATGAGTGCTCGTATTTTTTTACTAAGAATGATCAGGGGTGACTTCCCTTTTATGGATTTTGTTTTATCATGTAATAGCTTTCTCCTCTTATTGTAAAGTTTGTTAATGGCTGGGGTCCACCAGACTGGACGTTTGCCCTTGGTGGAAAGAGTCTTGGTTTTATTTGGGATTGCCTGATCCATGCAGTCCTGGAGGTGTTCATAGAAGGCATTTGTAAGGGCTTCCGCAGCTTGGGTTGTGGTTTCCTGTGGCTCAGGGGCCTTGAAGGATACCACACCAGTCTTGAGTAGTGTGAAGTTTGCTTTAGAGAAGTTCTTCACTGTGGTCTTTTTTGTTTGGGGTGGGGTTTGCAAGAGGCAATCTGCAAATGCATTTGATTCTGTGCATATCACTTGAAGTAAAATATCACACTATCATGTACCATTTTAATTAGCTTATCCTTTAAAAACTTTTGCTGATGGTAGAGTACAAATGTATTCTTCTCTGACAACAGACTCTGTTTTCCTATAACCAGTCAGACAGTCAATGAATCCAAATGTACTGTGGCAGAACTGATACATAATGGAAAATCCAAGACAGCCAAGACAGAGACGGAGGCTGGTGATTTCAGCCAACACCTATGTTCAGGTTATGTTATAAACTACATTTAGAGTTAAATAACAATGTAGACCTTCTTTAACATAACTATCTATATAAATAAC
>NC_056728.1:358380868-358413368 GCF_019279795.1 Protopterus annectens
CTGCTGTTTGTCTATATGGATTCATGTGAATCTCCTATTACTTTATAACATGCAGAGTCTATTATTCAAAACAATTTTCTTAAGTAAGATGAATAATATAGCTACCAATGTAAAAACACTTATAAAAGTTATATATCATGGTATCAAATCCCGTAGTAATGTTCTTCTTTGGAAGCTGCCGCACATAAAAAGAGTACTTCCCATCTTTACAACTCTTTTTCTCTCTCTCACTCACTCTCTTTGTAAAGAAAATACTGATGTGGCCAATTTTTAAGAGTTGTAGCTCTTTATCTCTTAGCAGAAACGTGGCTTGAATTTCTTAGAAAGATTATATTGTCTTTGTAAAAATATAGATTTGGACACAGAGAAGATGGAAGTTGTAAATGTATTACTACAGCCCATAAGCATTATACTACATATAAAATATTCTCAAGGGTGCAGCCTACTTGATGACATTTGTAGGTGAGAAAGTCAAAAGCTCAACCGCTGAATAACATTGAATTAATACTTCAAGCAGTCCACTGGCAGGGAAAGCAGATAAAAAATAAAACAACTTCAGCCTCCTAATAAAAAATGTTTCCCTCTGACTATTTCATTGGCGGGGGGGGGGGGGGTCTAATACATATAAAACCATTATTGTAGTATTTCTTTGGAAAGCTCATGATAACAGTGGCTTTATTACAAAGCTATAAGTCAAATATTTATTACAAAGTTCTGATACTAAGCTGTGATACATAGATTAACAGAACACCAAGTACACCTTATGCTTTTTAAATGATCACAAAAATGAGGAAGTTTAGTGAGAAAATCTATTTAAATTCCTTCTGTATGAGTCTGCAGTATTCTTCAAATTGTGCTTTGTGAAAACATTTAACAAACACACTCAAATACAATGCATTATGAAGATTTCCTTGACAACTAATCTGCCTTCTGTCTATACAGTCCATTAGTATTAAGAATAACTAACAAGATCTGTATTCAGTATGTCTGAATAAGTAATTGAATTTAATTTTGATTGCCAGTGGAATTAAGTAGCAGTGTTATATTAAGGTGCACACTGAGACTTTCGAATGACACAAAATGGCAGAAGAAGAAAACAAGTCAAAAATAGAAGCTGCCGCAAACCAAGCTTGTATCTTTTCAAACTTTTGGAAACAAGTTATGAAGGAAAAATCCTTTTATAGTTTTATAACTCTATAATCAGCATGAAACTTCTCTTTTATTACAATCACTAAGGTAACGGAGTGCTGTGATGCACGCTTCTTGTTGCCATGCAACAGGTGTTTATATCTCAGTTTTCATTTTGCATGCATTATACTCTCAGGTCTGTGTGCTTGTGTTGACCTGGCATATGGTGGACTGAGATAAGTCCAAAGGTCATAACATTTCTATGTTGTGTGTAAAAGGGCTTCCCTAATTACTGACAGAGTAGCTTAGAAGTAACTCTGGAATTTATATCAAGAGAATCATATAAATTGATGCCTGGGTAAACTAGGCCCTGCATTTAATATACATATCTATATATATATATATATATATATATGTGCTGTGTGTGTGTGTGTGTGTGTGTGTGTGTGTGTGTGTGTGTGTGTGTGTGTGTGTGTGTGTGTGTGTGTGTGTGTGTGTGTGTGTGTGTGTGTGTGTGTGTGTGTGTGTTTCTGCCCAAATAAGCGGGCTGGTCCAAAGACCCTTTCCAGCCATGACCCTGCCCCAAATAAAAATAAGAAATTAAACTGACAGCATAAAATAATACACTTAGAGCTGTTATACAGTTAAAAATAAAGAAAATATAGTATGTAGGGAAATAATTACTATTATTTTATTATATGCATACAATCTATGATAATCATAAGGTACAGAGAAAATCAAATATGAACTTTCAAATATCTAAATTGCAGGTAAAGTAAAGAAACACTGTGCCAAACACAAAATGGAAAGAAAAAGAGAATTCACATATGTAGTATGCTGCTCTACATATCCTATATAGTCAAGTAGCATATGTAATATGGTTCTATTTTGTTTCATCAAATTGCTTCTCAGCAAGTTGAACACCTGTTTAGGGAAGATGCTCTTCACTGAACAATAAATTTTAAGTGGGGCAAACAAGTGGTTGGCCAACTAAGTGACCGCAAAAAAAAAAATTTTTAAAACCTGCCAAGTTGGGGGGTCTATGCCCCCCTCAACCCCCAATTAAATTTACCAACTCTGAGATCACACTACAGTGGGGAAAATGGCAAATTACAAATGGTGGCCAACCAATTGTTGGCCCTAGATAAACTTTGCCATTTGATGAAGAGCGGCTTCAGTAAATAGGTTTTCAATGAATGGCTATTCACTGAATAGCCATTCGACAAAATAGTATAGACCCAGGTTATGTGCTGCTTAACTATATAGGGTATGTAGAGCATTCAGTGAGGAGCTGAGCTTCAATGAAGGCACTGAGTAAATAAGGAAGGACTGAAGGCTAGTGAGGAATATTGCTATTCCCTTGTCCCTGAAATAGTTGCATGGTATCTCATTCTGGAAGTATTCAGATACAGATGTCTAAGTTGGACCCTTAAAGGGAACCTTGACTTTTATTGCAGGAAGAAGCTTCATGTATAGACCAGGTCCCACATCTGTGCTTATTTTGGTGTTTCTGCCTTGTACAACATGGGATTGTCTTTCCTATTGTCCTTATGAGCTTATGAATTCTAGTAAGGATTTCTGAATTGTTTATATAGTTCTTACATTTAACACTGTTTTTATCTTTTTGTTAGAAAACTAATTCTGAAGGATCATGTTCATGAATTAAAAAAAGCAAGAAAACACTGGAAACTGGAGACAATGGAAAAATGCTCTAAACACTCATGAAACCTATACAATACTGCATCAGGTGAAGAAACACAAAGTCGGTGTCCAAATGATTTCTGTGTAGAGAACAGAGATCTCACAAAAGAACTATACTTCCAATATCAAGAGTTATGTCCTGTAGATATCAATATAGCATTGGTAAGGGAATCTTTGCCACAGAAAAAGCAATGCTGCACTTTACCAGACATAATTTTATAGAGTTTTGGAAGCAAGATATGACTGAAAAGATTTTTGTAACTGTGTGGTTACTAAAGCATCATAATTTGTTTCTCAATCAATAATCACTTTATAGAAGTTTCTTTTCAGTTCTGCGTTTGCATGGATTCTCATAAGTTTTTTTCAGGATTATATGAACTTATATTACCATCCAATGGAATTAAAGTTTTAAATGTGATAACTTAACTATAGAAAGTGAGAGTCATTGGGGGTTTCTTCTGACCTGTTCTATGGTTCCTTTTATTATCTCCTGAGTATACATTGGCTCCACCATGTCTTCTCCTCTTGTTCTTCTTGTGTATTCTGAATTGAAGTATCACAATCATGATTCAAAGACACTGAGAATGATCGAAGGGATAAAACCTTCATAGAAAAAAACAACTTGTTGCTCCACCAATGATCAAAACTTAAATATTGAAACCTTAAATATTGATCCACAAAAGAATGAAGAAAGAAAGCCGCACAATGTTTTATGCAACAGTAAGCCCCACTGTGTCCCACAACCCTCTAGCCCCTGCTATTTATATATACCAGCTCTGAGATTGCAGTACAATATGGAATGGGCATATCCTTTGATCCTTAACCCTCTATGATGCTGGCACAGAGTTTCAGCTGTGAACTGTAGCTCTTGTAGTAATGGGTTTGACTTCCTCATGCCCATTTGCCCTCTGTAGGACATTGATAAAGTCACTTTACCAGACAGTGCTTTGGGGCAGTGGAAATTTGTTCTAGGCTCCTCATCAGTCCCCTGGACTGCAAGCCTACTAATGACCTATTAACCCATACCACAATCTTGTACTGACAAAGCCAGCACATCTGCATCAGCCATACAGGCTCTGTCACGTTTTGATGAACTGACTTGTCGACAAAAGGTTGCCCTCCAGAATGAACATGTCACACTGTAATCTACACCCAAACATGGTTTACAAGTATATTAAAAAGATATAGTCTAATATCACTGATAATGGGAAAGGACAGCTAATGCTATAACCAGCAGTATAGTCACCACGATAGCCATGAGTCTACAGAGAGGAAAGCTGATAAATCGTTCCACAAAAATAGGAAAATATGAAGTTAGAGAGGAGGAAATGCAAGTGAGATACAGCATCGACTGCTCTGGTTTATATTCTGAATGTAATTTTCAAGGAAGATATATAGAATATACTCAGCTAAGCCCATTGATTTTAAATACACAAAGTATATGAAAAGAGCAACCCAAACGCTCAATAAGAATTAAAACTCAGCTAGCACCCTGGCTAACAACAGACACCAAAACCAAAATAACAACTAGAGACAAAGCGTGGGATAAATGGCGCACTACCAAACTACCCCTAGATCGTATCAAATTCCAACAACTTAGAAATGAGACTAAAAAAGCCATCATACTAGATAAGAAAAATTACTTCTACAATCTGCAACATAAACATCAGAATAACCCTCAAAAGTACTGGGCAGGCATAAATAAACTTCTCCAACCAGGCAAATTCACTACTCCGACCTCAGGAACATTATCTGACAAGAGCCAAGAAGATATAGTCAATTCATTCAATACTTTCTTCACAGAAACCATCCAGTCATTAGCTAACCAACTTTCTCCTCCCCACACTTCTATAAACACTATACCCGACTCAACACTCTCTTTTAACTTCCAGCCAGTGTCCACATCCTTTATCAGATCCCTTTTGAAAAAACTGAAGCCAACCACCCTCTCAGCCGATCTTCTGCCGGCTGAATACCTGCAAATTGCTGCAGATGTCGTAGCCTACCCTATCTCAATCCTAATTAACAGAACCATAACCGAGGCCTCAATCCCCTCAATTTGGAAAATATCCTATGTTATTCCACTCCACAAAGGAGGTTCATCCACAGAACTATCCAACTATAGACCTATAGCCATACTATCACCACTTGCCAAAATTATGGAAAAGTGCATGCACAACCAACTAATGCTCTATCTAACCCAAAATAAACTACTCACAGACTCTCAACATGGATTCAGACCCCATCATAGTACAACCACTGCCCTCCTCTCTTTTACTGAAAACATTAATCTTAACTGGAATAATAAAAAAATATCCTCCGCTCTCTTCCTGGACCTATCGAAAGCGTTTGATATGGTAAACCATCATTTACTTCTATATACTTTAAAAACCCTGTATCTAGATACTCCAGCCCTTGACTGGTTTCAAGCTTACCTCACTGGGAGACAACAAGCAGTAATGTGGCAAAACAAGCTCTCCTGCCTACTACCAAATACATAGGAGTTCCTCAAGGTTCCATATTAGGACCTCTCCTCTTTTCAGTCTTCATAAACGACATCCAAACAGTCATCCCTGAAGCCACCTGCATTCAATATGCAGATGACTCGACTATAATATGTTCCAATGCCTCTCTTGCAAATCTACTAACTACCACCCAACATAGCTTCACCAAAGTCGAAAACTGGCTTGCCAACCATCTCCTGATCTTAAATCCAAACAAAACCAAGTTACTTCTCTTCTACCCAACCAATAGATCTCCGACTGCAAACTTCACTATAAAATCCAATAATGGGACCATCATCTCCCCAGACACCTATACAAAGCTATTAGGAGTAAACATTGACAATAAACTCAGATTTGATATACATATCAACCAATCCATTAAGTCAGTCAACAAGAAACTTGGGACCCTATATAGAATTAAAGCCTTCCTTACCCCGAATGCCAGGGCAGCCACAGCCCGTTCACACCTTCTCTCTACCCTACTATATGCCTCTCCTGTCCTCACTCACCTTAACAAATCTGATCTGGCCAAGCTCTCATCCTGCTATAATCACATTGCCAGGTTCGTTACAGGCCTACCCTACAGAACACACCACTGTACTAACCTGAAAAAGCTTGGATGGATAGAATTCCCACACCTTCTTCACCAGTCCCAACTCATAGAGGCCTTCAAAATCCTTAAACAACCTGAGAATACCCCAGCACTAAAAAACTTAATGACTCCCTACTCCAATCTAAGCTGCCTTCGCTCAGCAAACAGACTACTTGTCCAAACAACTAAATGTCTCAACCTAGGTGGTGACGCGCTATTTGCCAACACCACTGGTAAAATATGGAACTCTCTCCCAAATAACATCATGCTTGCAACTTCTCTAAGTCAATTCAAAAATAGTCTAAAACTCCACTTCAAGTCACACTGGCTATGTCCTTGCTCAAACCCAGACTAGCTCTGTGCCATTAACTAAAACATAAACAACTAGCTAAGATGATAAGTACTTTGTATACTGTGATAAAGAAATATGTATCCTGTCTAACTCTATGTCATTATACTGCCTACCGTCCTTGCTAATATGTTATTAATGTTACATTTGTAGTAATCTCAGAAATAGTAATGGCAGTCTTGTACTTGTATGTAAATAGCCTATGTTTTCGTTAAGTTCTTTCAGCTCATTTACTGTCCCTAATTATCAATGTAACTCTGTTGGAGCTTTTCTCCCAGGGCCTCCGCTGAAAAAGGACATGTATCCAGTCGGACCATCCCGGTTAACAAATGTAAAATAAATACAATAAATAAATAAATAAAATACTTTTAATCATAAAATAAGGATCAACATATATTTGCACCTGGATATGACTGTACAATATATCTTTATATACAGGTATTACAGTCTTTTTACTTAGGACACAAGTAATGGGGACAGGGACAAATAAACTGGGCCATAGTTATATGATACACAGAAAGTTAAGAACTAGAAGACATTTGGTTAGGGAGGTAGACAGAGACACAGTTGTCTAAGCACATAAAAAAATAGTTGGCAAGATGTCTTGAAAATTTACAGCTTATATGCCTACACACTCTACTTAAAGTATGCAGTATTATTGAGTAATGGCACTTTCTGCTTATAACAAGAAAGGGTAAACTTGTTTTTCATAAAATAAAAGATTTTAGGCTAAGCAAAAATAGAGTAAACTCTTTTATAAATAACAGTAATAGAAATTAATGAAATGAGATGTGTAAAGAAAGATTCTTGGAATCCCAATGCATATTCAATGTTTTCTGTATTTTATGATATGCACCCCAATAGAACATCTAATCTGCTCAATAAGCAAATTAGTGTGCTGCACAATGAAGGATGATACATTTTGTTACATATACATATGAAGATCTCAGTGGATGGACAGCCATACCATGTTTTAGGTCTGTCAAAGCAATTCAGCTTTGTTGTGCTCATAGAAGCATCTCTGAATCCTAAGCCTGATTATTCTACACCACACCACCAAACAATAGTTAATTGTTTCTCTGTTTCTTTGTTTTTGTCTCTCTGTTTATTTTTGCATTTGGTTACTGGGATAATTCAACAATGTATTTCCCTTTTTCTGTGGGAGACTAGAGAGATAAGCTCCATAACTTAATACATTTTCCTATATCAATTTTCCATAGCAATATTTTCTCTTGATATAATTTCATATCCATACAATGAACTTTTTTGTTCCTTTTTAAATATTTCAACTTCTCCTAAATTGGTTTATGCTTCCCTTCTATGATTTTTGTTAGTACATTTTCTTTATCTTTTCTGTTTACTAAGATTTTATAAATGAATTGACCACAAGCCCAAAAAGATGAAATGTATAAATATTTAATACGAAGCGCTTTTCGTCACCAAAAATACAGTAACTTCATCAGATACCATCCAAGTTACAAAATTCTTTTTAAAAGCCTTGTTCAATAGTCACATGGTAAAAGTAACCAATCAAACAACAAAAAATGTATGCATCACCACTGGAATTAAAGTGACAACACAAAAAAATGTTTTTTATTTATTTATTTTTTTTTAAATAAGTAAACTCTGAGTATCACTTACAAAGCAAGATGTTGTTATTGCAGTAGTAACAAACATTATGAATAAAAACATATAAAATCAATTCAAACTAAAACAAAACTTTTTTTTAGAAAATAAAGATAATAGTTAATACCAAATGAAAGCTTAAACATATATTATTATTATTATAGTAGTTTCATCTGTTCAAACTTTTCAGCTTGAGGAGACAAGAAATATTGCATGCTTCCTTCAAGCCTGGGTTGCAAAAGGCGTTCAGCAATAATAGTGGGAATGGAAATATAGCAACAAGTGGTACGGGGTTTATTGGGGCACCGGTTTTCAGCATTTGGTTGAATGACATGACAAAACTTTCAACAGGTTTCATACGGAACCAGTAGCACCCGGCTGATAACATGGACAATCCTCAGGTTAGTCAGCATTCATTACCTGACAAACTGAAAATTTTTGGAAAAAAGCTTTTGAAATTAAAAAAGTTACAATTAGAAGTCGTTTACTTCAAGGAGTGCCTACATGAATGGGTGGTTCCGAAGGGGTTGCGCTTCCATCAGTAGCCCACAGGTTTAATAGCAGACTCATTATTCCACCTTGAACTTAATTCCTTGTTTGACCAACAAGGGTTTGGCCTCATGCAACTTATGGTGAAACACTATACCATCCAGATAGAGGCATTATCCAATGAAGTCTCGGACTTAAACATAGAGATTATGGCTAAGGCAGACTTCTTTAGATATAAATACGACTATGACAGAACTTTCATTAGTATTGACCAATTATTGGAAAGGTTAAGGAACAACAAAATTAAGAAATGAAGTGAGACCTTTCAGCTTATAACAATGGGGCTGCATACCCTAGACCCTTGGCAGCGCAAGTATGGTCAAATAATGGTGACAATCACTCCTCCCAAGAAGAGACTATTAACCTTGTTCCTTTAGAGGTGAGCAGGGAGGAGAGTCCAGACACGAGCACTGTTAGATGGAGTGAACGTATCCATAACTACAACAACATACACCCAGTCACGAACCAACAAGAGGGCGGTGAGAATAATGGTAACCAAAATTGTCACAAAGGGAAGCAGTCTGCTGCTATTCCAAAGAGACAATACCCTCAAAATCAAAGGGCCAAACAGTGCAACAACAAACGGAGACGTTAGCACGGGGTGATAATCCTAGACTAAATATTGTGAAAAACTCTGTAGGGGACTTTAGTATTTTTAACTACTCTACACTAAACGTCAACCCTGTGCTTACTGACTTTTTAGCTAGGGGCAATACTTTTGTACCTAGCAGACATATGAATATTGTGCAAACTATTTTGGACTTGAAATGTTTTGTTAGGAAACTTAGCCTAACTGTTCTACTTGGGAATACCATGGTCAAGGATCAGCCTCTTAGGGTCTCTAGTACATATAACCCCCCACATCACCCCACTTTGAGTATATTTGAGAACATATGTGAATTCGATCTGAGGCATTTGGCATCTTCTCATAATCTTGTTAATAATAGACAGCATGGTAAGGACAATGTCTCTTACGAGGAAGACCTAGCGTTACAATTGTTGAGACGTGCACAAGTGAGGGCTGTTAAGCCCGATAAAGGTGGGGGGTTAGCTATATTCGATTTGACTGACTATAATATTAGAATGTACATGGTGTTGAACAGTGATGCATACTCTAAAGTTTCATTGAATGAAATGAATATAGCTTACAACCGTATTAGAGGCTAGTTGAACGATCTATTTATATAAGCTAAGATTGACATTGATACTTACAACTACATGACAACTTTATGTCCTAAAACACCTGTCATGTTTGGTATTCCCAAGATACACAATGACCTAGCTAATCCACATATGAGACCTCTCATTGATGGCAGAGGGTCCATTACTTACCCTTGTGCTAAGGTGGTAGATACTATCTTATAGAAGTATTTGAAATCTGAAACCCAAGTGTGCAAGGATTTTTGGACTTTTCTACAGAAAATGAATGATATAGACTTTGACACTGAGAATAATTTTTTAACGATCGATGTCAAAGAACTTTATACTTCCATTCCCCCATCTTGAAGCAGTTGAATGGGTGAGTTTATTGTTAAAAAATAAAGGGGCACCTGTAACGGAGATCCACTTAACAGAGGAACTCATAGATATAATCCTCATCAATAACTACTTTATTTTTGGCAAAGAGTTCTACTTGTAAAAGAGGGGAGTTGCTATGGGTTCGACATGTGGGGCCAGTCTGGCCAATTTAGTCATGGCATATTGGGAAAGAAAGTTCATCTTTAACAACTCTCCACACATGACGAACCTTGTTTATTCCACCCACTTTTTGGATGACATTTTTATCATATTCAGAGGGAATGCATCCCAGGCACAGTCACTTGTTAATTACTTAAACCATACTACTCACTTTTTAGAATTTACATCTAATTTCAGTACTAAGTCAATTGACTATCTGGATATTAGTTTGACTAAAGATGAGGACAACAAGAGACTAGTATCAAAAATCTTTAGGAAAGAAACTTACAGTAATTCTTTCCTTCATTTCACTAGCAGCCACCCTTTAGCACAAAAATGTTCCATTGTTAAGGGTCAACTGATTAGGACAGCTAAAATGGTTTCCCTTGATACCGACTTCATCAATGAGTGTAACCTACTCAGTAATATGTTTGAACAGGGAGGTTACCCTATTGATTTAATTAATTCGCTAGTTGATGAAGTACAACATAAAAGGAACCAAGTGGGAATTAAACCTTTATGTTGTACACTTTGTTTCCTTTTCAGTGGTTTACCTAATAACATCTTGACCCACAGTTTGGATCAACAGTTGGACATAAGGAATGACAACTCAATGTCTAACTATAGAATCAGTTTTATAACAACTTACTGTAAAGACAGTTCCAGGGTGAGATGTATTTTATTTAAAAATTAGGAACTTATCAGCAATGACAACTTTCTTGTTAAAAAAATTGGGTAATAAACCAATTCTAATTTTTAGAAAGGGCACTAATCTTAAAAACTTTTTGGAGAGTAAGATGCCAATTGTTTCCAGCAGGTTGAAAGGCATGTATACCTGTGGCACATGTAAGGTGTGCCAATATGTAGAAGTATGAAGGTCCTTTACGATTAATGATATGAACTTTAATCTTGCCCATAAACTAAACTGTGGCTCTAAATTTGTTGTGTATATGGTCAAATGTCAATCATGTATGGCGTTTTACGTTGGTAAAACGGAACGCAGGCTCCGTGATAGAGTTTATGAACATATATATGCCCTAGACACAAATAAACTTGATAATGCATTGGCTAAACACTCCCATTTAACTGGGGGGGGGGCATAGATTTAAGTTTAAAGCTATTGATCAGATACAAACTGACATTAGAGGTGGACATAAGGGACTGCTCTTAGAGGAATGTTAATTGATTTAGCAACTAAGGCTGAACGCCTTTTGCAACCCAGGCTTGAATGAAGCATGCAATATTTCTTGTCTCCTCAAGCTGAAATGTTTGAACAGATGAAACTGCTATAATAATAATATATGTTTAAGCTTTCATTGGGTATTAACTATTATCTTTATTTTCTAAAAAAAAGTTTGGTTTTAGTTTGAATTGATTTTAGATGTTTTTATGTATTCATAATGTTTGTTACTACTGTAATGATAACATCTTGCTTTGTAAGTTGATACACAGAGTTTACTTATTTAAAAAAAAAAAAAACATTTTTTTTGTGTTATCACTTTAATTCCAGTGGTGATGCATACATGTTTTGTTGGTTGCTTGGTTACTTTTACCATGTGACTATTGAACAAGGCTTTTAAAAAGAATTTTGTAACTTGGATGGTATTTGATGAAGTTACTGTATTTTTGGTGACGAAAAGCACTTCATATTAAATATTTATACATTTTATCTTTTTGGGTTTGTGGTCAATTTGTTTTGGATCTTTAGTTTTTGTTTTTCACCAGTTTGTTTTACTAAGATTTTATACAAATTTAATGAAAAACAAATATAATCGGGTGTAACAAGCTCAAATCTCCTTCTTTGTTGTTTACATAAAGAACACTTCTTTTCATTGGGTTTAACCTTGACCCCCCCAACTTAATGTAAAAATTGCATTCATTAGATCCATTTCTAATGCTAATGGGATTGTACATATATTAGCTAAATGTGTAATTTAACTTAATATTATAAAGGTACTTAAATGTGCCTTTTTCAATTTCTCCAAATCTTTTGGGTTTCTAATACCATGATGGCAATGCACCCCATTTCTAAGTGAAAGTACGATTAAAGTTCATGAAATCAGTGTTGTTTCATTCTTTGATGTCAGCCAGTAGTGCTCAAGGTGTGTGACTATTTCCAATTCAGTTTTACAAAACCTATATTTGCCTGTTTCTCCCACATGTTCAATGGACTTTGTAAACCATCTAAGATTCTTCCCCTTTTTACAATTCTCCACTATAACTTTAATTAACAACAAATGATCCTTTGTTCTACATGATTTTCTTTTATTGCCCTTTTGTTCTACTGCCATATTGAGTTTTCTTCTAAATGACTATAATCTTTGTTGGTGTCAGTTCCCGTGTATAGTTTATATGTCCATTTTCCTGTATGACAGCATAAATGTTTTCCAAAATATGCAGAGACCTCCTATTCTATCATGTCTCTCCATTGCTGCTCTTTTAATTGTTCATTCCCAATGTTTATCCCTAATTATTCCATCTTTTCTTCATTAAATTTAATACCCTAAATTTCTCCCAAAAAACTTAATCCTTTACTTTTTTGTTTATTAATTGTTAATCCTAATCTCTTCAGTTCTTTATTATGCATTTCTATGGCTGTTTTCATCCATTTTGTATTCTTAGCTCCTAACACTAAATCACCTGCATACGTAAACATAACTGGAATCATAATTCCTTCTGGTATCTGATATCTACCTTTTTCCAATATCAAATTAACCTCAGTGACCACTGCATTCATAATTAATGCAAACAAAATACAGCCGGTTGGACATCCTTGTTTAATACTACTTCTTAGACTTATAATTTCACTTATCTGTCCATTTACTACTAATCTTCCTTTGCTTCACAATTAAACTGATTTTCAGAACATTTATTATATTATTGCCTATTTTTTATCATTATTTATTTATTTATGTATTTGACATTTGTTAACCGGGTTGGTCCAACTGAGCTCAAGCTCATTTTTAGTGGAGACTCAAGGAGAAAAGCTCCAAGCATGGATACAAGTTATACTTGAATAAGCAAAGTAAAAATATACCAAAAGTCAAAAACCATAAAAAAGTAAAAAAAAAAAATAACAATTTACAAATATAAGAAATGCAGAACAAGTTTTATACATAATTTTGTTACATAAAACTGACCAAAACAAATGGGAGTGTCTTACTACCTATTCATATTACATAAGGAATTGAGAGTAAAGCTGAAAAAGCTTTAATATTCTGAAAGTGATTGCAGGTAAAAGTAATAGACCAAGAAATTAGTGCATAAGGAAGAGGTAAAGGTTTATTTGAGGTCATGACAAGAGCATAACCATAATTTAGCTAGGGAATTGTTTAGATGTTTTCTGAAACTATTGGAGTGTGTAATGCTTCTTATGTTGAGTGGCAGTTTGTTCCAGTTATGAGATACTGAATATTTATAACACCTTGCCAATTGTTTCATTGGGTTTGAGAATTTGTAGAAGAAGTTGGTCTGTGCTACAGAGGGGATGTGAAGGGTTATAGTATGATGCAAGACTGGATAGTGATGGGTAGACTGAGGGCTTCTTGAGTAAGAAGTGAGTTATGTGGAGCTGTGAAAATTGAAGTTGATGGGGGATTTCAAGCCATTGTAGTTTCTTTAGTGCCATGCAGTCATGAGAAGTATGTACAAGGTTTGCAGCAAATTTAACAGCTTTATTGTATGCCTGTTCAAGCTTAGTAATTAAGGACGATTGTAGGTTTGTAAATATTGGAGCAGCATAGAGAAGGCTGTGAAGTAGATAAGCTTGAGCCAAGGAGAGTCTTGAATCAAAGTTAGGAATTTCTTGTTCCTATACAGGAAACCCAGTTTTTGGTTTATTTTTGTAATAGATTGTTGGAAATGGAGGTCAAATTTTAATCCATTATCTATTATCACTCCAAGTAGCTTTGTGTAGGATTCTACATTAATGGTGGTTTCATTGGAGGATGAGATGATAAAAGTGGATTTGAGATGTGAAAGCAATTTTGGGAGGAAGAGTAAACGTTTATTATTTTTTTTAGGATTTAAAATAAGCTGATTTTTGGTGAGTCATCTTTGTACAGAGAGAAAAGAGCTTTGGGTAAGAGTGTGCAGTTGAAAGATAGTTTCAGAAGAGGAGATGAGCGTAGAATCATCACCATACTGAATGAGAGTGGAGTGAGAGCAAGAGGTATATAGATTGTTAATGAAAATGTTGAATAGAACGGGTCCCAGGATGGAGCCATAGGGAACACCTGTATGTATGGGTAAGAAGGGAGAGTAGAAGGAATGCCATCTGACAGATTTCAGTCTGTTTGAGAAATAGCTTGAGAACCATTCAAGAGTGGAAGCTGAGAGACTAAGATTAGGTAACTTGGTTATGAGTTTAAAATGGGATACTGTGTTGATGGCTTTTAACAGGTCTAAGAATAGGCAGGAGATAAGTTTGTTATTATCATAGACTTCAGCTGCCATTAAGAGGGCAGTAGTAGTGCTATGGTTTGCACGGAAACCATATTGGGTAGGTGTAAGAAGATTTTCTTGGATGAGAAGTTTGAGAAGCTGAGTGTGTATATATATTTTCTGAGGAGTTTTGAGAGGGAAGACAGAGTAGCTATGGGCCTAAATTTAGATGTGTCAGTAGAGTTGTCACATTTGTGTAGAGGTATTACATAGAAAGATGTCCAGATATCTGGTACAGTGGCTTCATAAACTGATCTATTGAAAAGTATTGAAATTGGATAAGCTATAGATTCAGTCATGAGTTTGAGAATGAAGGGGGTATATTATCAGCAGAAGAAGAACATGGTTTTAGATTTTGGAAGAGATTTAATATAAGTGGCGGAGATAGGTTTAAGATAGAAGAGGGTTGGTTAGAAGGAATTTGAGGGGGGGACAATAGAGGTGGAGTTCTGGACAGTTTATAAACAGTATTAATGAAATAATGGTTGAGGAGGGAGGCAGTTTCATGTGTTGAATTATTAGGATAGGGACTAGGAGCTTGTGGGCTTCCAGGGTAAACGATAGAGTTTGGAGTTCTCCAGAAGTTTTTTGGATTAGAGTGATGGCAACTTTGAGCCATATTGTAAAGTTTTTTTCCCGTCATTGTAGATATGTTTTGAATGGTTTCTAAGTTCTTTAAAAATTGTATGATGAGTAGGGGATTTGGATTTTAGCCATGTTTTCTAAGCAGCATCTCTCTGATGCATAAGGGAGAAAGTGTCTTTTGTAAGCCAGGGGGGATAATTTGATTTTATTCAGATTTTCCAAAGGGGTGCTAGTGTATTGAGGATGTCTAAAAAGATGTTGTTGAATTTTAGCACAGCATCATTAAGAGGAAGACTATGCAGAAAGGGCAAATTAACTGTCTTGTCTTTCATTAAAAGTTGTGGAGTTGAATTTTGAGAGTTTATGGCAGTCTTTATAGAGATGAGGTCTGCATAGTTTTAGAGAGTATCTTTGGGTTTAGATGGGTAAGTAGTCACTTACGGTATCAGGAAATGTGCAGGGGTTGTGCTAGAGGTGGGTCAGTAGTCAGTATCCATTCAAGGATAGTACTGGAGTTGAAATGTTTATTCAAGCGAGTTGGTATTGAGGAAAATTGGGTAAATCCAAAGAGATTAATGCTATGGAGAGGGGAGTTTCCACTTAGTGTTTCCCAGTCAGTATTTACATCACCTAGTATTACAGTTTCATAGGGTATGTTTTGTGAGATCCATGGCAATATGTTTTCAAGAGTATGGATGTTTTTGCCAGGTGGGATATAGATGGAAGCAATAGCAAACTTTTTATGGGAGTTTATGTGGCAGTTAAGTATTAACAGTTTGACAGGGTGAAAATCAGGGGGATGGGTGGAAAGAGGGAAGAGGTTCAATTGTTCAGAGTAAAGTCTGGCAACTTCCCCCTCCTTTTTTAGAGAATCTATCTAGCAGATATTGCAGCCTGGAGGTAAAAGTTCATTGTTAGAGATACGGAGTTTAAGACAGGTTTCAGACAGGTAAAAATATGTGGAGTATAAAGGGAAATCCATGTGTGAAGTTCAGTGGTTTTGTAGACTTTGTGTGTTTATAGATGCAATGGATAAGGTTTTAGGGGAGGAGGAGGAGGAGGAGAGGGTTAAAGAAGAGGATGAGGAAAGCTGGATAGAAGAGAAGGGTGTTGCCTTAATACCAGTGAGTGGTGATGTGGAGAGACCTGGATTAGGGTATATGTCTCCAGCTTGAAAGAGAAATCTAGTAAAGTGAGTTTTGGAATGTAGTAGTTGAAGATGTAATGTTTTAGTTTGAATTTAGTTGGGAATGAGGGAGGATATGGCAATTCTATGGTTCTAAAGAAATGAATTTAAGAGAAGTAATATAGAAAGGGAGAGATAGAGAATGACCAAGTAAAGGTGAGGCTGTTGCATCCTTCAGAGAGAGTTGGAGATGGTTTAAGATCAGATAGATTGGAGTGATATGAGGTCAAGGAGGAAAGGAGAAGTAATATAGTGGATGTCAGTATGTTGAGAAGCATGATTTAGATGGTAGTGACTGGAGAAGGGTGGGCTACTATGAAACAGGAGAGAGAGGTAGAACAAGAAGAAGTGTCAGATATGTGTAATCTTGGTGGAACAGGAAGTAAGAGTATAGTATTAGAGTGTAGGTAAGTGGCAGACTGATTGGAGAAGAGGTAAAACCAGAGGGAGGGGTGAAAGAGGGAAGTAATAAGAGATGCAATAGAAGAAGTGCTTAGATTTGTTTAAAGGGTGGATACTATGGTATATTACAAGAAGAAGGGGAGAAAGAGGGATGAACACTAAGATGAAGTAAAAGAGGTGTTAAATTAGATTGGAGGGAGGGGAGTGATATAAACTAGGGTGATGATTGGTAGAGTAGAGTAGAGGTGTCAAGTGGGTAAAGTATATCCCTAAGTAGAGGGTGAGAATGGGGGTAGGGTAGGGGAAGTGGAGTGAGCCTGACCAAAGCAAGGGTAAATGGAGTGGGCTGGAGCAATACTCTAGAAACCAGAGGCTACAGAAACAATCAGAGACTCTGTACAAGTAAGAGTTACTGTTTAACTGTAATTATATCCACAGAGGGGTTGCACAAGTACAGGTTACTATAAAACTGTAAATATATCTGTATAATACTGGAGCAGGGAAAGAAACAGTGTGAGAACTAAGGACAGGGTAAGTGGAAGGAAGGAGTGTGACAAATACAGGTAAAAAGCAGGTGGGATGGAAGAGAAATGGAGGGGTGGAAAAAGCCAAAAAGGTGTAGGGCAACAAGGCAGAAGGGCAGCAGGAAAACAGGGCTGGTTCATTGATGTGCTTCAGCTATTTATACCTAAGCTAAAGTACATAAAAGAAAATGTTGTACATGGTAACATACATAAGAAGGTGCAGGTTTGCTGTTCTGTGACTGAATAGTCAAAATTATGTTTGTTTTCCAGCAGGCAAGGCAGAGGTATGTTCCTCACAGATGAGTTTAGCCAAGACATAACTTAAGAAGGTGCAGGTTTGCAGTTCTGTTACTGAGCAGTCAAAATTATGTTTGTTTTCCAGCAGGCAATGTAGAGGTATGTTCCTCACAGATGAGTTTAGCCAAGATATAACCTTTTTTCCCCCCAAAGACTTTCAAGCAGAAAACAAAACTGAAGGTTAAGCTATAGAAAATTAAGCTGGTGCACATCACTGGGACTGGCAAACAACAGGCCTTAGATTATATTCCTCTAAGGTTTTCCACAATGCTTTGTGTTGAACTTTGTCAAAAGCTTTATTTATGTCTCCTATTAATATTTTTAATTCTCTTCTTCTGTTTGTTATGTCATCTACCATTTATCTTATTACTATTAATAGTTTTTGATTTCCTTTACTTTTAGTTCTAAAACTTGTCTCAGGTAACAGTTTATTAACTTTGCCATTCTTTTTTCTATTATTTTCATGAACATTTTATACTCTTTATTATTTAGTACCAATTGGCCTCCAAATTTTTATATCATTTTTCTTCCTTTTTCCATATGAATTTCATTGCCCCATTCATTCATAACTTCTACAAAATCTTCTTTTTGCCATTCTTGCATATTTTTGTACATTAAGTATATGATTCCATCTATCACTGCAGTGAATTCTACATTTACTATCTTAAGTATATTTTATAATTCCATTATTCTAATCTTTTCTTCCATCCTTTCTTGTCTTCTTCAGTTAATGTATCCAATTCCCATCTATCTTTTAATGTAATGCCACTTATTGAAAATCTCTCTACTATATAGTCTTTAATTGTTTTCATAATTTCTTCTTGTGTATTTACTATACCGCCTTTTCCATCTTTTAATTCTCTCATTATTCTTGTATTTTCTTTAACCATTTTACTTAAGTATGGTGCTACTTCTTTCTTTCCATGCAAAAAATATCTTTGCTTAAACAGTTTTCTTTTAAACTTATCTTGATTCATTTCTTACAGCTTTCTTTCTTTTTCTATAAAATCTTCCCTTTTACTTAATATAGTTCTGAATATGTGGTTACTAATTTTCTTATATACATCACAATCTTGTAGTCTTTTCAATTCTTGCCATTTTAATGCTGCTTTTTTGTATTTTTCTTTCAAACTGATCAACCAACCCGCCCCATCTTTATAAAATTCTTTCATTCGTGTATGATCTTGCCATAATTGTAGTACTATATCTTTTGCCTGTTGATCCAGTTCTGATTCATTAATTCTTTTTATTCCTTTACCTATTTTTATATAATTCCTTCTTTCTTGTATTTCTATCCATATGGCTAAATGGTCTGAAAATCCTATGTTTTACGACCTTGACATAGTATAATCAAACTGGCTGAAACTATAAAATAGTCAATTTCAGTTATTAAATTGCTTCTTTTGTATGTCCAGCTCTTATTTTTCCATAAATGCATTTTGTTATATTTAATCTTATCTAAAATTACTTTAGCATCTGTTCCTTCTTTACATCTGTGTCTTAAATCACAATTAAAGTCCCCCATTACAGTTACTTGCATGTTTAAATTTACATGATCCATTATTATTTTCCCGTTGTTTCTGTAAGGTATATGCATAAAGTGTAATTACTCTGTAAACCTGATTTTCATACCTTATGTCTAATATTATTATTCTTCCAATAAGTACTATTGTATAATCCAAAATATCTATCCATCTTTACATAGGATGACTATACCAGAGCATTTTTCAATACTTAAATTCCAAATTACATTGCCTTCCCATAAACCATTTATTTGTTCTCTTTCTTAATCTATTGTTATTCTAATATCTGTAAGTGCTATGATATCCATATCTAATGTCATACACCATTCTAACACTCCTAGCCTGCAATGAATATTCTTCACACTGTTGACTTTAATGGCTAACACTCTCACTATAGTGAATTAATTTTATCTTCATCCTTTTTCCTTTTTTGCTTTCTCTTGCAGATATATTTTTGAACTTATGTTTTCTATCTTTTACTCTTTTATCTATGAAACCTCTTTTGTTTCTTACTTTTATGCATTTACTTTCTCCTTCATCAGTTGTGTTGCTTGTTTCTAGTTCTTCATTTGTTTCCTTATCTTTTACATCAGTCATACTCTCACTCGCACCAACTGTTACTTCAATATCATTCATTTGTTCATTTTCCACTTACTCTATGAGGTCTAATGACAATTTTCTCCTTCTCCTGTTCCTGTACTAATGTTGTTTCTTGTGTATGTTTCTCTAATTCTGTACAATCCATCCAAGAATGACCTATCTTTTCACATTTTATACATTTTTGTTCACATTTCTAAATTTGTGACCCCTTTTTCCACATATAAAAATGTTCTTTTATTACAGTTACTAATAAAATGATCATCCTTGCCACATACAAACAGATCTTGGGTTGTCAGTATCTCACCATGCCTTTGTTTCCATCAATATTAATTATATTCAGTAAATGTACAATTTTTTCATCTTGCATTTTCAGTATTACACAAAATTCTCAACCCCCAGTCCATAAGCCTTACATGTGTAACGATCTACATGTTCTTTTAAATCATCTCTTTCTATTTGAGTTTTAAATTGTGCAAACACTTTTTTCTTGGCTTCTCTATAAAGACCCTGTATAAGTACCAAGGACAAATGACTTGTCTGTTATCATACTGTTCTAAAAACGTTTCCATATGTTGAGCCTCTTCAATAAAAATGTAAAACAATGTATCCTTATTAATACAAATAAAGGCTTTCAGCTCTCTGGGTTCTATCCAAAGTGGTGCTATGATGCTGTTCCATACCTCATACCTGTCTAATTCCTTGTCTGCCTTGCTGCTTATATTCATGTGAATTATTTTTTAAATCTCTGCTTTTTTCTCCTTCTCTGACTGTCTGTGCATACAGTCTCTTTTCGTCTTTTTTCTCCTGTGAATTTTCATTTTCCTGAATCCTTCCATTATCTCTCCCCATGTTGCTACCTTTCCACTCTCTGGTTCACTCTGGTCTATTAACTCTTTTAAGTAGACATCCTACAACCCTCCCAAATGGAGAGTTGTAACAACACATCCTGATGTAGAAATATCTGTTGAAAACAGATTCCATTGAAAGGTATCCTTCGAATCCAGCACCATGGTGTTTTTCACCTGTTTCGTATCTCCTATTGCTCCATCCACATCACCACTGCCATTCTCCTCCTTCTCACATCTTCAGACTTCCTTCTCCACTATACTAGGATCCACAGCCATTGATTATCAGCACTTTCACCCTCCATAGCTATCACTGCGCTCTCCTTTTCCTTTATGCTTCCTGCTTTGCTGAGCTGCCATCACATTCGGAATGTAAGACAAAAGTGCAACACTAAATTAGTTCCCCATATGATGGGTCCTACAAAAGTAGATGAAATTCCCTGATGTTCTGGCTAAATTACCCCAGTAGTATAAGTATCACCTTGGGTCTCTCCTGAAAAGGGATTACTATCCAAGTGAGACTACCCTGATCAGTAAAGAATAAATAAAAAATGTCTTTCTTACTCTTTCTGTTTTTTTTTTTTTTTTTTTTTATGTACAATATTTTGGGTTGACATTATTATTGTTTGTTATGATTGTAAGCTGTAGTATAAGCATTCTGGTTTAATTTTATGGCCATATGCTTGCCTGAGACTACTGAGGCAAATGGCTCTTGGGAGCTTATACTGTCGGTTCTGTATAAAACTAATGTTAACTGCTTTTTGCTCTTGTGTAGTTTTGGCAGTTTGCACCAATTAAAATGATAGCTGTTTATAGTAGCCAAGTGCCGCACTTTCTTTCAAGTATTATACTTTTTCTACCTTATCTTCTGTTGGTGTATGTGAAGTCATGTTACCATTTAAAATGTGATGATGTAATAAACACGTTTAAAAAAAAAGCCTATGACTTAGATGTGAAGGAGAGATGCAGTGTGTCTGCATGTGTGGGCAAGTGCAGGCATATGTCTGTTTGTCACAAGCACCTGCACAATGCCTCTATCATTCAGTTATACATGCCATAGTTCTAAGAATCTGAGTTGTGCATTGAGCTTTTTTCATGGTGTTTTTTTTTTTCTTGAAGTGTCTCTTTCAGCCAATGGGAATGACATTATGTACTTTTTTGCCCTCTCTAGGTACAGGTCTATTTTAAAGCATTGTATTTAACATTAGCAACTTCCTAACACTTAACTTTTTAGTCTAAAAGTTAGAGCATCTGTATTGTAAAACCAGTGTTGGGCCAATAGAGGGCATCACATCACCTCAGTGTTCTATTAT
The DNA here is from genome assembly GCF_019279795.1 of Protopterus annectens. Taxonomy (NCBI): domain Eukaryota; kingdom Metazoa; phylum Chordata; order Ceratodontiformes; family Protopteridae; genus Protopterus; species Protopterus annectens. The sequence goes on from NC_056728.1 coordinate 358,402,713, forward strand.
TTTCTATCAGCAGTACAGCACTGGATTTCTCCCTTTCTTTGGCAACTGGTATGATAAGCAAGGCTGTTGAGAGTTAGATACATTTTATTTGGTCTTCTCACTCTGAAGCTTTTCGGGCATCAGTTATTCCAGTTTCATACTCCCACCACCAAAAGGCACTAGAATAGCTGACATCATCTTGGCTGATCCCACTGTCAGTGTACCTGCCTCTTTATCCTGAATTCCATAAACAGTGTTATAGCCAGTGTTGATTCTGTAGTAGTTAGTTTACCTGTCATCAGCCTATCTGTTATCAAAGCTGCATACTTTTGATATTCAGTGGCAGTTTACTATCACATGGTGTATTCTCAAAAGCAGGCTTTTAAAACATCAGGAAACAAGGTTCCATCTCCCCTGATACTAGATTAATATATGTCTCTTATCTGATACCATGGATGGGCACTTTCCCAATTTCTCAACTGCCAGCTTGGTAGACAAGGGCATCCTACGATAATGCATGAATTGTCTCATGTTCACTGTCAACTGACTAATCTAAGAGAAACAGATGCAGTATTTGAGAGATGCAATTACGATGCCACTGGAGGTACGACTTTCACATAAAAACATTCAAAATAACAGTCAGGTTGACTGTAATGGAAGTATTATACCAACAACACATAGTACTGACCCAGGACGAGGAACTTAGAAGCAACCTTGCTAAATCCCAAAGATGTCCTAGACAGTCATCCTAAAAAAAAAGAATCCTCAGCAACCTAAAAGCACTCCACCAGAACACCACTCAACACAAAACATACAGCCACACTCCTTGGAGCCTTAACTACAAAGGCCAATAAGGCAAGCTATCACACTACCCAATAGTTTAATCATAGGAGACTCTGTTGTCTGACATAGATATGTCCAGTTCATCAGGCGGAAAAAGTAAAAAATCACAGTCAGTTTTTTATATGGGGACAGGATCAATCAAATTACCCATGCATTCAAGTCATTAGATCACAAGTACCAGTTTGACTAAGTCATAATCCATTTGGGTGCAAATGACCTGAGGCATACCTCCAAGAAATATATGAAGAGAGCCATTATGGACCTCTTGGATTAAGTGTCCCAGGCTGGTATGTGATCTGGATTGAATAACATTCTACCTTTAACAAAGATGATACCACGATATGGATAAAAGATAATTGACTTCAATAATTGGCATAATTTCTGGTGTCATTCCAAGGTGTACAATATTTGACAGCTTGGGAGGACATGGTGAATAGACCATGTTGCACTGCCAAGGAAGATCTGCACCTGTCCCTTCTAGGCTTTTGAATATTGGGCAGTACATTGTCCTCCCCATAGTGTCTTTTTTAGGCTATGCCAAACTGACAAACCTTCTGACATAACAAACCAACCCAAGAGAATCTAAATGTGTTACTGCTCAATGCCAGAAGCCTAAGCAAGAAACTGCGCTCCCATCAGGATCTTCTTGCCCTGGACAAAAAGGATATCTGTGCATTTCTGGAGATATGGTTTAAAGCCACTGAGAGCACCCCAGCAGAGCAGCACGACAATGCATTCCACATATTTATGCAGCTACAGCACAGGCAGGGACCAAAAGTGGGCGTGTCTCAGTCGATCTCAACAACAAACTTCCTTTAAAACTTAGCAGCATAATTCACTTGAGCTTCTCCGTGCCCAGATTTCCTTACACAAAGTCCTGTACCATATCCTTGCAAACTATAGGTCACCTTGTATGACGCAAGAATCCCATAACTCATACTTGGACTTTCTGGAGGCCCTCACCATTTAACAAAATACCATATTTCTATTCAACTTCAGTTACCCTACTATAAACCCAAATAACCCCAGATTTACAGATCCAGTGATTCCTGGACTTTGTGAACACACCTTAGACCAGGTAGTCCATATGCACACAACAGATACAAACTTAATCGGCCTGGTACCCACAAATATGTGAGAATACTGTACCCCACCCCAGTTTCCCTAGTGTAATGTCCTGTATGGTAAAGTCAGATCACAAAGTTGTCTCCTTCATAATAAAAATGAATTATGTGACCCTGGCTAACCTTGTAACATTTAGGGGCTATTTTAAGGAAAACTTGCTACTACTAGGCCTGTCAAAATTTCAAGTTCCCCAAACACTGAGAACACAGCTGCCTATGTAGAATCACTGAAAGAACTCCAGCTCTATTCAGTCTCATACCGCTTGCTCAGAGGTGACCTGTGCCTGACATATAAGGCCATGTCAAACCCAGATTTGATGAATATGCTTCACCTCAAAAAATCTAGATCCCTCAGAACCACAAGGGTGGGAGACTTAAACCTTGACACGGTTATTAATAGAACGTGCTGGAGGGACAGATTCATCACCCAGAGACTCCCTATGCTGTGGAACAAAATCCCGGTACATGTGAGGCAGAGCACCTCGCTGGCCTTGTTCAAGAGGAATCTTGACCAATGGATGGGAGATCGCAGATATACCCCAGGGATTACTTCAGTGTCACTGCTTGACAGAGGCACAGCAAAATAATAGGCATAGTTTTATTCAAACTAAAGGGGTGGCGAAAGCCAAATAACTATGGGCTAGGCTTATAAATGCCCTTGGGCAGATAGCCTAGTATGAACCTATGAACCTATGAACTTATAGAAATCTTGTACAATCATGTCAATATATACAGAGACAGCTGTACCTATCAGAAATAAGCCCAGAACTAACGCAAAAAACAACTTCCCTGGTAAAATCCAACCATAAATGGGTTGTATAGCAAAAGAAAAAAAAAGTCATAAACAAGAGTAAGAAATGCTATGCCCACCTTGATAAAAATACAGTCATCAATCTAATTAAGCAGGCAAACTAAGTTTACTAAAACCATATTTGAGGTAAAGGCAGCCTCCCAGGCAAAGGACAACTAAGAGGCTTTCTTTAGTTACATCTGAAACCTCAAAAGCAGCACATAGCAGTGTGCAAAACTTGATTGTAAATGAAGCCACTTATATGGAGTTCAAACATATAGCAAACCTGTTAGCCAGCAAATTCAGCTCCAGTTTTATTCCCCTCTCTCTCCCTCTCTCACCCAGCCACGTCCAGGAAGTACCATCACTCAACTCCCCCAACTATCACTAGGGAACAGATCCTAGATGCACTATCTAATGCAAGAAACACTGCATTGATAGGCCCTGATAACATCCCAGGATTCCTCCTAAATAGTCTGAAACATGAGCTATAAGGAGCAAATGAGTCACTGTTTAACAATAGCCTCCTGACAGGCTTTGTACCATGTAAATGGAGAACTGCAATGGTCATCCCTCTGTACAAGCTGAGCCGACAATGAACTCTGGGAACTACAGACCCATAAATCTGACAAGTCTCCTAAGCAAAGGCATGAAAAGGATTATCACAGAACTGATTAATAAGGACATATAGAACCTTCAAAAACTAGAAAAAAAAACAGTTTGGATTCATCAGGGGCAGATCATGCCTACTCAATCTGATGGAGTTCTTTGAGAAAGTCACCAATGCAATGGATGGCAGCTAAATAGCGCACACTGCCTACTTTGACCTGGCCAAGGCATTTAATACAGTAGCTCACTCTGGTGTTGTAAACAAACTCATTCTTATAGGTTCATAGGTTGGTACTAGGCTATCAGCTCTAGGACCTATACAAGACTAGCCATAACAATTGCCTGGCTATTTCTTCACACACTATTTACTTCCCTGGACCCCTGTCTAGCAGGGCGACTGACGTGATCCCTGGGGTGAATTTTCTTTCTCCCATCCAATCATCAAGGTTCCTTTTGAAGAGGGCCAAAGAGGCGCTCTGCTTGACATGTATGGGCAGTCTATTCCAGATTCTGGGGAGTCTCTGGGTCAGGAACCTATCCCTCCAGCATGTTTTGTTTACTGTGATGACAAGGTTTAGATCCCTGGAGCATGTGGCTCTGAGGGATTGGGATTTCTTTAAGTGCAGCATGTCCAGCAGCTCTGGGTTTGACACAGCCTTATAAGCATACATCTATGTTACATGCTGGATAGCCAGCTGGCAATCAGATTGGACCCAGAAATTAAGGATAAGGAGACTACCTCCAGAAAGAGGCCAGTTACTAGTTAAGTCCCTCAGGGCTCTGTACTGGGTCTGCTTCTTTTGTCATCTACCTCTCAGAAATCAAGGCCAATGTCAGGAGTCTCTGGCTGACCAAGTTTGCAAATGATTGAAAACTAAGAACAGTCGTAGAATCTCCCCAAGACACTCCTATTCAACAGGAAGAGCTAACACAGAAATAACTGGTACCAGATCCACAGCTTAATACTCAGTGTCAAGAAATGTAGAATAGTACCACTTGGAAATCAGCCACCTTAGGAAACTACCTCATTGATAGCACACAGCTAAGTGTAGAATCAGTAGTCGGGGATTTGGGTATACATGTATATAATACACTGGCTTTTGACCAAATGTGTTTAAAGTAGTAAGGAAGTCATTTTATGTTACTCAGCTTACAAGAAAGGGCATGGCATCTAGGTCCAAGGAAGTCATCATTCTATTGTATCTGTCCTTCGTCAGGCCCATCTTTGATTGCAACACCCCATTCGGTATGTATCTGAGTAGACACATGCAACAATCAGAATATCCACAGAGGTTCCACACAAAAGAATGCAGGGTACAAACAGCATCTCTTATGATGCAGATTGACTCAAATCCCTATTTCTATACTCCGTTTCCTACAGACTATTGAGAAGCAGTCTATGCCTGGCATACAAGGCATCCTTGGAGCCCACTCTGATGGATCTTTTGCACATCCATGAAAAGAACAGCATCAGAATTACTCCATTTAGGGATTTAAACTTTGCTTGTATTATAAATAGGACATTTGGAGGGACAGATATGCTTCTCAAAGAATACCCTTTCTCTGCAACAGATTTACCATATATGTGAGGCAGCACTCTTCCACAAGCGTATTCAAGAAAAACCTGGACTAGTGGATGAGAAATCAGAAATACACACTAGATCTAGGATCTAAGTCTCTAATGGACAGAGGCAACCTGTAAATCTTACCCAAGCTTAGATATACTCTTTAAAATAATCTTTAAGGCAAATAAAATTGTGGGATGCAACTGGGATGTTTGAACAGGTTTATAAAGGCCCAAGTGATCTTTAGCCTAGGATACATCTATGAACCTATAAGTAGGACAGGTTCTACATAGTGTCTGGGGTAGCTATGTCAGCCTGAGGAATATTTTTTATTTATTTGTTTACTTAATTACTTTGCTGACATTGTGAGTTGACAGATCAATACCCTTTTTCAGAGGATGACAAGGGAGAAAAGCAGGTAGAAAACTGCATAGTAGTAATTATTACATATGCTGCATTTTTGAAGTAGTTGTAAGTATAACATAAAAAATGGGCCAGTTGTAAACATAAGGATTCACGAAGCCTCTGTGTAAGAGTTATAACTCTTACACGGAGGCTGCAGTTAAACGGAGTGATGTCAGCATGCTCTGCATATTCATGAGAGCATGCTGAATCACATCTAAGTCTAACACGGTCCGTGTAAGACAGTAGGGGGCGTGTACGTAGGCCGAGCCCAGCAAGCGGACACGCCCCCAGAAGAGTAAACACCCACGACAGAGTCCACGGAAATGTGAATAAACACAACACATGCCCCCACAGACTATGAACAGAAAATATATAAATGAACATGTTATATATTTTTTTTAAATTGTAAAGATGTTTGCCCGTGAGTGCGCTTTATGCGTGCCCGTAGCACAGCTACAGTTAGCAGTCAGTGGGAAAGCATATAAGAATTAAATATGCAAAGTAAGCCAAGACGCAATAGCGTAGCAGTAGAGACGTCAGCTGAAGAGCAGGCATTCATGGTTTGAGCCCCCACACCACCAACTTTTATTTTTAGCAAAATAAGCACGAAACAAGTCCCTGACAAACATGCACACATATAAAATCACATTTTATGTAAAATGTAATGAAATAGTCCATTTATTTTGAAGAAATGTGAGGTAACAAAACAATAAAAAAATGCCAGAGGTGCCTATAGCTGAGCTACAGTTTAACAAGGTGAGTGCATCTGCCCGCAGGTGAGCAGTGGTTTAACAGGTGCAAAATGAGTGCCCGTAGCTGAGCAGTGGTTTCACATGTTCAGACTGTGTGCCCCTAGCTGAGCTGAGCGTACTATGCGTGCTGACATCCAAATGAGGCATAAGCCAGCGCACCCTGTTTGCGCGGAGCTGCGCACCGCGCCAACAAGCTAACCGACGGGCAATGTTGAGCAAGCTGTAACAAAACTGCCTTTACACGACACATCCCCTAGCCTGTCTAGACAGTCATAAAATATAAAAAGCAGTGGCCAGGTTCGAACCCAGGATACCATGCACCATAGTCAAGGTACTGAACTACCATACCTCTCAACCTCTTAGAGCAAAAAATCTGGGCAAAGTCATAAACAATGGGGGAACAAAAGCCCAAAAATAGGGACACTTTTTAAACATTGCTCCTACAAACTTAGAAATTTGACAGAACAACAGGTTTTGCATTACCTTGACTTTTCTAAAGGGTACAAGGTCTAGAAAGTCAAATGTCTGTCATTATTTTCTGACTTTAACCCTCAATAATTTGCCAGATCTGACAGAAAACCACAATTTTATGAGAAACAGACCAAAAATATAAGGTAAAAATCTGGACATTCTGTGAAAATCTGTACAGTTGAGAGGTATGTGAACTACTAAGCTACGACAGCTGTACTCAGAAATGCAGTAATAGCAAATATATAGGAATGAATAGAAAGTGGAGCATGACAAAGCAGGTTTTGTTAAGTAGATACAATTCCGAAATGGCCAATCACAGATAAGTGCGGGAAAAACGGCATATATAAGCCCCATAGGCTGGAATTCCCAGCATAAACGATTGTAGAACTGACTTGCAGCCAGAATGTCAGGTGTAGGTGAGGGTAGTTGCTTTCGAGCACAGAGGTGGGGCGTTGAGGAGTCCAGATACATGGTCTGGCTCCTAGTCCACAATCATGAGGCTCAACTCATGCAGGGCCAGGTCCTGTGGGGAGCATATAGGGCTGAGGCGTGGGACCGGTTGGCTCATGATCTTACCAGTGCCACAGGGATTCCAAGGACTGGTGAGCAGGTCCGTCACCACCAAGCGGACCTGAAGAGACAAAAGCAGGACCAATTGAACCTTTGGATCCAGGAGGCCCGGCAAATGTCCAACGCCCCACTACTGAGTAAGTTACATTTAATTATGTATGTAAGAAATTAAATTAGCTGATATTATGGAGATGTGTATTCCAATATTACTTCATTTATATTACAGCTGCAGGTGTCCGTTCTGTGAACCGCAGAGCCTATGGCGATAGGCTGGTGCGGTTGCACCACCAGGCAGGTCAGTAATCCACTCCCAGTAACTGTAAAGAAATATAAAAGTATGACAGTTAGCAAAAGAGTGCAGTGTAGTCACTAAGTAATAAAATGTGCAAGTAACAGTGTAAAAGTGTTTGCAAGTATTGCTTGATTACAAAAGTGTGTTGCAGTCTGAAATCCAAACAGAAAAATGAAAATGTCTGAAATAAATTCTGAAATAAAGATGCCCCACCTATAATATCATAGTGCACAACCTGCAGCAGGCTGAAAAGTACAGCTGCAGAAGATGAGCAACTCACATGTGTGAAATATATCCCTGTTAAAATACTGAAACATGACAGAAGTGAGACTGCTGGAAAGGATTGTAATAACTACAGGTAAAACATGTCAATAAAGCCTAGAAGTAAGTACCATCCTGAATAGTAAAATGAAAACAAGTGAGAGGGTGTGAGAAAGAGTTATGAATCCACCAATAAAGTAGTAATGACCCCTGTATAAAGTATACTGCAGTCAGTACAGAATGAAATGAATGTGACAAGTAGAACCAAACTGAGAAATGAGTCCAAAGTGTTGCTGCAGCTGGAATGTGTATCCCAAAATCTGGATATGTTGCACTCAGTCTGCAATATGCAGATAGTATGATTGTCTGAAATATCAAACATCCACAGTTGTCTATAGCTATATAAAGCAAATATAGCAGGATGATGTAGCTGAACAAAGCCAGATATGAACGTGTATGAATAACAATAAAATGTATATTGATGTAGCAGTAACAGTCCTATCACCAAAGTGAAGTAGTTATCATATAGGAAACTGTAGTTAGAACAGTAGTGTGTATATATCTGTAGCTATTAGAAATGTACAGCATATGTATTGGTATTCGAAGGTGTTAATAATATTTCCTTTACCCCACCTTAATAATATTTCCTTCACCCCACCCTATAACCACATATAATCCATTCCACGTGAAAATGGTATGTGCAATCACAATTAACACCCCTGGACATTTGTCCTGATGGTTCCTAAATATTTGCATGTCCGTTGATGCATCTGCCCTGTTCATACATCCAAACCTGATGGCCTGTTGCCATCAATCAACCCTGCATGTTGTTGGACTGTGTGTTGCTGTTCAAATTATGCATGTGTTATGCTCGCTGTTCAATGGTGTGAATATCTGGGTGTTTGGTTAATGGGAATACTAATGCATGCTGTTACAACTAATTGCGAATGGTATTGTATGTTACTAACCCAAACTGACATGACATAATGCAAAACATAGAATGACAGGAAAGGCGGGTTCCAGCGGACCCACCTCTCCCACCTCAGCTGGCGAGTGCACCTGGCACTAGTGCCCAGTCTGGACCCTCCTCTGGTGGCCCTGTGCCACCTGTGGGTGGAAGCACTGCAGGGGATGGGGCCCGTCCCCCCTCTGCAAGCGTGGCCAGAGGAGAACCACCACTCACCCTCCATAGCGTCCGGACTGTGATGCGTAGGGAGATCCGGGACTCTGTTCTTGAGCCCCTACGCCAGCTTGAGGCACAGGTGGCACAACTTACGGGCATGCCTGTTGCCCGGCCTACACAGCCCCCAGCACAGCCCTGTCCTAGGCAGTGAAGGAACAGTGGCAACTGCCCATGGGTGGGGATATCAGTTCCACTGTTGCCATCTGTGGGCTCATGGGCTCTGGATATCCAAACCTCCGTCCCCGTCAATTGTGTTACCCCCCCCACACGTGTCATACACCGCCCCTGTATGCGTCTTGTTTGTCTTGTCTGTTGACCTACCCAACCTACCTCCCCAGCTATACCAACTTCCCTCACCTGACATACCACTCTCACCTGAAAAAAAAAAAAAGGGCACTCTGTACCCACAAAAAAATTATGCCCCATACATAACTGCCCATTCCGCACATATGTCTACCAGACATGGAAACTATCAATTACAATTGGCTGTACAACAAGTATTACTGTTGTCCTTACACCTCTCTCAGGGGTGGAAGGCATCAAATGTCACACCAAATTACAAACATATGCACAGCTGTTGCTGATGAAGGAATGGGCAGCTATGGGCCTTACCTACATCCCTCCTGCAAAACCCAAGCTTGTTTCCCTACTGTCTTACCCTCTTTGTGACCCCTTTTTCACCACTTTCCTGTCTCACCATTTTAATTTCTTTCAAAGAAAATAGCGCGGGTGTGAGCAAGAGTAAGCACATTTAAGCGGTTGTAAGCGGGTGTGCGCATGTGTGCACGGAGCTGAACGCCAGTGCGCATGCGTGAGCTCCGCACAAACCAGTGCTAACCCGGTTACAACTGCTTAAAAGTGCCTTAGTCACTTTGATTGACAAGTCCTGTAGTCAGTTCAGAAGCAAAATAAAATCCCACTGGCAGTCCCGAACCCAGAACCTTGGAAACAGTAATCTGCACAACTTACCACTAAGCCATGACTCTTATACAAGAACATTGTGCTAAAATAAATATATCATGTAATAGTAGGAATGAATGTAAAGGGAATATAGGATGTGCAGTACACAAAGCATGTCATTTAGAATTACTGTCAAAACTAGTGGATTTCCATAATAGTAGTGTGTGAACAGAAACAGCCATGCTAGTTGGTAGCTAGTAGGTAATAATGTCACTGTAGCACCTTGCAAGCCACACACATACTCACAGCAGGATAATCACTGCCCATACCCCACAACCTCTTACAGGAACACATCCAGACCAAGTAATAAAATATGTGGAGCAAAGGCCCAAAACCAGGGACACATTACAAATAATGTTACAACAAACGCAGACAGTTCAGAGAGTAACAGGGTCTGCATTTTGTGGGATGTTTGGAAGGGTATGAAGTCTGAAACTTGAATGTTTGTCACTATATTCTGACTTGAGCCCAGAGTGATTTGCCAGAAAAAGCTGTGCATGAGATATTGACCAAAATATGAGGCAGAAATGTGGACAACCTGCAAATATTTGTACACATGAGAGGTCTGACACCACCATATTTGAATAGTTAAGAGCCTAGACATAGCAACAGTGAATGACTTACAGGGATGCCCCACAGACTCCATGTGAAATGTACAAACAGTAGGCAGAAAGGTGTAACAACACATGCAATGGTAACTATGGAGTCCTGAAAGTATTCACCACTTGCATGGCAGAATAAGTGTAGTAATACATATGCTCATGCTAACCCACAGTCACAACTGCAGCATACCAGACAATTTAATGGGTGTACCCCACTGATATGTACTATTCCATGAGGCAGATAACAGAT
>NC_056728.1:358415868-358458368 GCF_019279795.1 Protopterus annectens
TGTCACAATGGTCAGGGTAGCAGAACAGTATGCTGCTGTAGTCCCAGGGGCAATAGCATATTGTATAGTATAGTATTGTATTGTAATGTAATGTATTGTGTTGTATTGTATTGGTATGTTGAGGTGCCTCCTTCGTGGAGTGGAACCACTGCTGCTGTGCGCCAGTGTACAGGTACATATCCTGTAGTCAGGCTAGTGTTACATAGCACTTCTATATGTGTGTGTTTAGCTCCTGTCAGAGTTTATGTAGCATGCAACTGGGGATACCATCAGGTCCCAGTCATGTTGTGTATTCTGCTTTCATGAGGGCGGCTCTCACCTGGACATCTGTGATGACAGGGAGGTTATAGTCAGCTAGGATAACTATGTCTTATTTTGGGGGAGAGGGCGGGGTGACACCTGCACTGAACCTGTCTGCCACAATGTTGTCAATATCTGTGGTTTCAGTGAAATATTTGTTGTTGTGTACTAACTATGGGCATAGAGGATGGATTCTGACCAGGTTGCTAACATAACTGAAGAAGGCCTTCTGGTTATCTGTAGTGTCCCTCTTGATTTCCCTCTCAAAGTTGCCCATGGATGTTTGTATGATGGAAAATAGATCCTTACTAGTGCTGCTCAGACATGCCTTCCCTTTATGGAATTATGCTCAGTCTTGCAGTAGCTTCCATCTTTTGTATTACAATCTGTCTATGGCTGGGGTCCACCAGACAGGATGCTGTCCCTTTGTGGAGAGTGTCTTGGTCATATATGGGATTGCATGATCCATGCATTCTCGGAGATGTCTGTAGAAAGCATTTGTGTAGGGGTCAGCATTGTGGGTTGTATCTGCCACTGGCCCAGTGGGCTGAAAGGATACCATGTCACTGTTACAAAGTGTAAAGTTTGCATCTGCAATGTTATTCACTATAGTCGTTTGTGCTGGTGGTGGAGGTGGGATATGTATATCCAGGGAAATTAGTGTGTGGTCAGCTCACAGTAGTTGATGATGTAGGCCATACAGTACCTAGATACAAACCCCCAGAGTGAGGAGGTGCTCTGGACCTGAATCAGTGTTGTGACTGCTGGGGTTTGGTAGTATGTCGTATGGAGTGTGCCAGGTACTGTTGCACAGTTGCTGGCTGAGCACTGATACCTGGCCATTTACATGTGTATCCACCAATAGACAGACAGATGCTATATATGTGAGATGTTGTATCATAACAGTCGAGTAGCATGTGTAGTATGTGTGCCAAATTCTGCTGACATATATTGCTGATATCAGGTTTTTCAGGTACATGGCTCACCCGCGGAAGCCCGCTTACTCCACAGCTGAGGATGAGGAGATACACCAGAGCCTGGTGCGAGATTATGCAATACTCTTTTCCCACACCAGCCAGAATCAGCAGGAGAGGGCTGCACTGTGGCAAGACCTGGTCCGTCTGGTAAATGACATAGGCACGCATAATAGGACATATGAGCAGGTACGACATCACTGCAGTGATTTAATCAGAAATGTCCATCAGCGTGCGTCGGATATCCACAGGCAACAGGTCACCACAGGTGGTGGGGTGGCTACACATCCCCCACTCACCAGACTGGAGGGACTACTCATGAGTCTAGTGGCTCCAGTCCGCCAGCAACAACAACAGCAGCAGACATGCATTATGCTGCGTGGCTCCAGCCTCCATCATAATGCATGTCCGCCAGCAACAACAACAGCAGCAGACATGCATTATGATGGAGGCTGGAGCCACACAGCAGCAAGACAGTGAGCGTGCAGGTAATATGCCATATGTATAGTTGACTGTTGTGTACACTGGTAGTTAATGCATGTGTGAGGTGTGTCCTTGGTTTGTAGCTGTCACCATAGTATTTAATGTGCAAGTGTGATATCCTCAATATTAGCAGCTGACCTGTGAAAGGTAACTGTTCCTCTCTTAAAACCCTCTTTTGCGTGGTTTTGCGTGTTTTTGAGCATAGCGCAACAACTGGCAGCGCCGCCTAATTGGGTTTAAACTATTCCTGGCTCCACAAAGTCTGCTCTTCACTTTTTCCCTTAGAACTGCTCTATCTCTCAATTTAAACACCACATTCTCATTCTAAGGTCCTTCACTGGTCCAATTAAGTAATCCTACAAGTTAGCACTATTAAACCATAAGCACTACTTACTCTTATACTCTCTACGATTACCCTGTCCTCTATTGGTCCATCTTAAATTCAGTTTCCCTATTACTCTAGCATGTCCAAAGGTCAGTCAATGGTTTCCTCTCCAGTCCAGCTGGTGAATCTGGGAATTTTGAGGCAATGTTACAACTGTCTCATGTACACGGACAACCCTCTCCTCCTTCAAACAGGTTCAAATATATGTGAGAGATGCAACTATTTAGCCAAACTGGAGGCTGAGCTCTCTCATCTCAAAACTGGTGTAACCAGTCAGGAGGAGAAGGTAACCTCACACAACACAATTCCAGTATCACATAGTCCCACCACATCAACAAACCAAACACATAAATACACAAAAACATACTCGGAGGCTCTAAATAAAAATCTACCTAAGCAACAGAGACCTCCAAAGCAGACATCCAAGCAAACGCTACCTCAAAACAAAACACACACAACACATAACCCACAAAGTCAGTGTGCCAAGCAGCCACAGCCCTTAAGGCTGAATAACACACCTGATACTCTTGTTATAGGTGACTCTATTGTCAGACACACTGACGTCCTGCTCACCAGGCTGAATAAAGAGAAGGTCACAGTGAGCTGCCTGTCGGGCGCTAGGATCTGCCACATAACACAAGCACTCAGGTCACTCCAAAGCAAATACAAATATGACTCAGTCATTGTACATGCTGGTGTGAATACCTGAGACGTACCTCCCTGGACTACATGAAAAGAGACATAGAGGAGCTCTCTGATCATGTAGCCCAGACTGGTATGACCCTGACCTTGAGCAGCATCTTACCCTCACCTAGAATGATGCCACAGTACAAAGACAAAATGATCGATTTTAACAATTGGATCCAGTGTCTGTCAGCCTGGGATGACATGCTCGACAAGCCACGTTGCTTCGCTAGGGATGGCTTGCACCTGTCACCACTGGGCTTTCGGATATTGGCAAAGGCTCTTGCCACCCCCATAGTGCCTTTTTTAGGCAAGGCTCAAAAGTCAAACCCATCCCCATAGACAGCACAAGGAACAAGAAACTAAGGGTAATGCTGCTAAACGCCAGAAGTCTTAACCTCAAGATGCATGCACTCGAAGCTCTCCTTAGTATGGAGAACATCGATATCTGTGCTGTGACAGAAACCTGGTTCAAGGCTCCAGAGAGCACCCCAGCACTACCAGGCTATACCTCATATCATGCTTTTCGGCCCCAAAACCCAGACCGAACCACAAAAGGTGGGGGAGGTTCCATATTTATCAAGGATATCCACACCTCCAGGTTAATGACATTGCACGAAGTATCGGAGACCATCCATGTGCAACTAACAGTGGGCAAGACTGCTTTTCAGTTTATAGCATCCTACAGACCACCCTCTCAAAGTCAAGAATCCCATTCGGCTTTCCTGAAAACATTGGAGAACATGAAGATCTCTCCGAACACCATTATATTGGGTGACTTCAACTACCCAAACATTGACTGGAAGCACTACTCAAGCCCCAGCACCTTAGCCCAAAGATTCCTGGAAATTATAAACTCAAATGCTATGGAACAACTAGTCACCACTCCTACAAGAGAGGACAACATACTAGACCTGATCATTACCAACATGGGGACTCTATGATCCACACCAGAAGTATATCCCTCATTGGTAAGATCAGACCATAAATAAATTTCACTGGATGTCCACATCCTGACCCCACCCCCAGCCCAGAAAACCACAGTGAAAAACTTCTCAAAAGCAAACTTCTCACTTCTCAAAACCGAAGTGGAATCCTTCAAGGCCCCAGAGCCAGTGGAAACTACAGCCCAAACTGCAGAATCCTATATAAATGCATTCTATGGACATCTCCAGGAATGCATGGATCATGCTATCCCAAACAAAACCAAGACTCAATCATCCAAAGGCAGGCGTCCAGTCTGGTGGACCCCTGCCATAAATAAACTGTACAACAGAAGGAGGAAGCTACTACATGATAGAGCAAAATCCCTAATAGGGAAGGCATCTCAGATCAGTACTAGCAAAAAATTACGATCCCTCATAAAATCCTCCAAGGCCAGCTTCGAGAGAAAAATTGCACAGAACACCAAAGACAATCATAAGGCTTTTTTCAGTTATGTTAGAAACCTGGGATGCAACTCCCAGACTTGTTCTGAGTTGATTCTAAATGACAAAAAATACACTGAACCCACAGACATCGCCAATATCCTGGCAGACAGGTTCAGTGCAAACTTCTCCCGCACCTCCCCCCCAAAAGAGCTAGTATCTATCCCGGCAGAGGGCTGCCTCCCAAACATCTCAAATGCTCAGGTAAAGGCTGCCCTCTCCAAAGCAAAAAACACTGCTTCCATGGGACCGGATGGCGTCCAGGTTGCATCCTACATGAACTACAAGAGGAACTAATCCCTCAAATAAAACAGCTATACAATCTCAGCCTCACTACAGGATATGTGCCCACAGAATGGTGTACAGCAACAGTGGTCCCACTCCACAAAGGTGGAGCCTCTACGGACCCTGGAAACTATTGCCCCATAAGCCTGACTAGCTTAGTCTGCAAGGCTATGGAGAGGATCATCATGGAGCTCATAAACAAAGACATTGGGGACCTACAGACACTAGATCTTACCCAGTTCGGCTTTGTCAAGGGCAGATCCTGCCTTTTGAACCTGGTTGACTTCTTTGAAACAGTCACCAAAGCCATAGATGAAGGGAAGGTAGTCCACACAGCCTATCTGGACCTTGCAAAGGCATTTGACACAATACCCCACTCGGGCATCATAGATAAGCTATCCAGCTTAAATATAAACCCCTATGTCACAAGATGGGTCGCAAACTGGCTCAAAGACAGAACCCACAGAGTGAGAGTTGCTGGAGCTATGTCAGACTCGAAACCGGTCACAAGTGGTGTCCCACAGGGTTCTGTCCTGGGACCACTCTTGTTCAGTATATACTTTTCTGAGGTACAGGCAAATGTGAGAGGACTGTGACTCACCAAGTTCGCAGACGACTGCAAACTGGGCGCCATAATCAACTCTCCAGCTGACACAAACATCCTTCAAAAAGGTCTCACAGAGACAGATAACTGGTGCCAGTGCCATGGTTTAAAGCTAAATGCCAAAAAATGTATAGTCATACCCTTTGGCAAAAACAATGTGCCCACAAATTACCACATAGGCAGAAACCCATTAAGTACAGAGAAAGTTATTAGGGACCTGGGGACACAAGTTGATAGCAATCTCTCCTTTGAAAACCACATTGCCAAAGTGGTTAGAAAGACCTTCTACATAGCCCACCTCATCACAAAGGGTTTCGCATCTAGATCAAGAGAGGTAATTGTGCCCCTTTATTCATCCCTCATCAGTCCCATCATAGAATACAATGCCCCTTTTGGGATGAACCTTACCCGACACCTGCAGCAATTAGAAAGACCCCAAAAGTATCTCACCAAGAGGATCAAGGGTCTCAAACAGATGCCATATACTGCTCGGTTAAAAAAACTCCAGCTCTACTCAGTTGCATACCGCCTACTTCGAGGCGATCTATGCCTGACATGCAAAGCTATGTCAAATCCAGAATTAATGGACATGCTCCACCTCAGTAAATCTAAATTCCTTAGAGCCACACGCTCGAGGGACTTGAACCTCAGCACAGAAATAAATAGAACTTGCTGGAGGGACAGGTTCATAACCCAGAGGCTCCCTTCGCTCTGGAATAGAATTCCAGTTCATGTGAGGCAGAGCACCTCACTGAATCTCTTCAAGAAGAATCTCGATAAGTGGATGGAGGATCGTAGGTTTGTCCCAGGGATTACTCCCGTGTCACTATTAGACAGAGGCACAGTAAACTAAACCTTAAAAAGGGCACAGTATACTCAAATCAAGGGGTGGGGTAAGCCATACAGAATCAGGCTAGGCTTATAATTGCCCCAGGGCAGATAGCCTAGTATGAACCTATGAACCTATGAACCTATGTACTACTGACCTGTATCATACTCAGTAACAATGGCACAGTTGTGCCCACTGACATTAGTTTCTTCACATCTGCAGGTCCCTCCGGTGTAACAGCAATGCAGCCTATCCATGCTGGT
Source organism: Protopterus annectens (assembly GCF_019279795.1). Lineage (NCBI taxonomy): Eukaryota > Metazoa > Chordata > Ceratodontiformes > Protopteridae > Protopterus > Protopterus annectens. The sequence goes on from NC_056728.1 coordinate 358,422,103, forward strand.
GAGTGTGTATTAACAATACCTGTAATAGTCTTGATAGTAATAGTAATATTAGGCTCACTTAGTAGTGCTCTTTGTATGCATGTAGGTGTGTCTGTGTCTGTGTGTTGATATCACGCATACCGAGTACTGTACAATTGTGTGAAACTGTGTGGATGTGTACGCGTGCATGTGTGCACCTGTGCATGTGTGCATGTGTGTACCTGTGCATGTATGCATGTGCGCATGTGTGGATGTGTGCATGTGTGCACGTGTGCACATGTGTATGTGTGCATGTGTGCATGTGTGCATGTGTGCATGTGTGCACCGGTGCATGTGCGCATGTGTGCATGTGTGCACCTGTGCGCATGTGTGCGTGTGCACGTGTGCATGTGTGCACCGGTGCATGTGCGCATGTGTGCATGTGTGCATGTGTGCATGTGTGCATGTGTGTGCATGTGCGCATGTGTGCACCTGTGCATGTGTGCACCTGTGCATATGTGCACCTGTGCATGTGTGCATGTGTGCATGTCTGGACCTGTGCATGTGTGGATGTGTGCATCACTGGTAATGTGTAGACATTGTAAACTGTGTTTCCTGTTTCCCTCCCAGACGTTCTGGTACTGCTCTGGTGTCATGTAGCAGGGAACCTGAATCAGGTGCCATGGGTACTGATAATGATGACATCTGTGTAATGGCACAGGAAGGTATGCCAGGGTCCGCCATTGGTCAGCTGATTGACAGTACACAGCTGTCGACCCCATCAATGAGCACAGTTATCCTGACAATACACCCTTTGTCACCAATGTCCCTAGGTGATGGACAGCATACAGTGGGCATTGACCAGGGTAATGTGGTATCTGTGGCACATGCCTCTCCACACAGCAGCCATGGGCATGGCCCAGAGATGGTACCACACAGACAGATGTCCAGGGGTTCTCGTGGGAGCATCCGTGGGCATACTGCCCCTGTCAGATGTGCCCACAGAGGTCTTACAACCTCAGCTATGTTTCGGGCTGTCATGCAGGCACAGTCACGTATGGAACAGTACACCAGACGGGGTCTGAGGGAGCTGACAGCATGTCGCACAGCCATGACTGACTGTATGCGTGACATTGCGGCTGCCATCCGTAATTTCACCGATGTCATAGACAGACGTTGTGGGGACATATTACACTGGTTCCACAACTACAAGTCCATGAGCCAGGGCGATGGTGGATGGTTGAGGCGTCGATGTGGGCGTATGCCAGCAACAGCAGCAGCTGGCAGTCATCGCAGACGACAACAGGGCCGCGGCCGCCCCCATAGTGCCAGCAGCAGCCCCAGCAATGCTGGGTCTGTGCTGTCATCAGACCGCCCCAGGAGACCACATGCACGTGGCTCTGGCCAGGCCCAACAGGGATCTGTGTCCAGTCAATGAACACCTGCTTCTGATGACAGTACCCAGTCTGGGTTGGTACCGGATACGGTCCGTAGCACCCCTGCAAGGCACAGGTACCATATCCATGGCCAGAGACACTGATCTGTATGACCTGACAGGTACAGTCTGTGGCTGTCCACAAACACCAGTATATGGCAGCCATGAGGTGGAACTGTGTGCATCCATACACACATGCGGATTGACAACACCTAGGGCTACCGCATATACGCACACACTGCATCAACATTGCCCAACCTTCTACTGCTGTCCCTCACCAACACACATACACATACATATCAATCGGTGGTATCGGTTGCTGACTCAGGCATACCAAGTTCACACCCTGTGCATATGATGAAACTGTGCCACCTCCTGCAATCTGTAACAACTGTGCAGGTGAAGGTTAACATGTTGCTGATGCACAGGGTGACCACATAGACGTGTAGTAATAGCATCATGTTGTTAACAGTACTGTGTGCTGAATTAATTGTGGGTATATCACAGCATGCCTGATGCAGTAAGGGTGTGATTGTCATGTACTGTTGTCTACACCCATGGTAAGTACCATAGTGTATCATCTGCACATGTTGGCATACTGGTGGTAAGGATGTCAACAGAAGGCTACATACATAGGTAGCACAGGGGATAAGGTAATGAATGTAGTAATACGCAATGATGGACATGTAAACTGCAAGTGGCATGTTGCCCACATTGGACTCTGCAATGCGGATGTTTGAGGATGTTGATATGTGTGCAAGCTCACATCTCATACCATGCAAGACAGCCCCAACACACAAAACTAACTGTCACAGGAGGGAGAGTCCCCATATATGTCAGGGATACTGTGGTGGCAGGCGAGGTAGCATACATCCTACTAAGTATGGAACCACTGAGTGAAGGCTCAGTGTCTGTTATTTGACATGTGTATTACTGCAGGTATGAGCACATGGGTTTCCATCCAGTTATTGTACATCCTGACAGTACATGGTCTGTACACTTGTGTGTGCTGAGACTGGACCCTAGCCATCTGACCTGTGTATTTTCATGTACATGTGCATAGTGCCTGCATATTTGCAGTGTTACCTACAGGAAGTGGTACAGCTTGTTTGTTGTACAATGGACTACATGCAGCCCTGTTTACTGTAGCTTTGTTTGCATGCATGTTTGCTTGCAATTACCCTGGAATACTGATCCCACCTGCAATGCATAGTTATAGAGCTTCTGTGGACTCCTAGTGCCATCTGCATAGCTTACTATATGTATGTCCATGTCTCACTTGACAGAATGTCACTGTTTGTCCTGTTCACATGTACGTTGCCTGTGACACATTACATATGACTTACCTGGCATGTGTCCATGTGAGCAGTCATATATGCTACTGCTAACTAATCACAGGCACTACACCCTCACATATTCATCTTCTGTTGAACCACCTGCTTCACTAGGGATGGCCTGCACCTGTCACCCCTGGGCTTTCAGATATTGGCAAAGGCTCTTTCTACCCCCATAGTGCCTATGTTAGGCAAGGCTCAAATGACAAACCCACCTTCATAGGTATCACAAGGGATAAGAAACTAAGAGTAATGCTACCCAACGCCAGAAGTCTAAACCTCAAGATGCATGCACCCAAAACTCTCCTTGGCTTGGAGAACATTGATATCTGTGCAGTAACAGATGCCTGGTTCAGGGCTACTGAGAGCACACCAGCACTACCAGGTTTAACCTCATACCATGCTTTTCAGCCCCCAAACTTGGAACGAACCACAAATGGAGGGGGAGTATTGATATTCATCAAAGATACCCACACCTCCAGGTTGGTGGCAAAGCACCAAGCATCAGAGACTATCCATGTGCAACTAGCAATGGGTGAAACTGCCTTCCAGGTTATAGCCTGCTACAGACCACCCTCCCAAACCCAAGAACTGCACTCAGCCATCCTGTGAACAGTGGAAATATGAAGGTCTCTCCAAACACCATTATACTGGGCGACGTCAACTACCCAAACATGGACTGGGAGCATGACTCTAGCTCCAACACCCTAGGCCAAAGATTCCTAGAATATATGAGCTCAAATGCTATGGAACAACTTGTTACCACTCCCACAAGAAGGGGAAACATACTGGACCTGATCATCACCAACATGGGGACTCTATGCTCTAGACCAGAAGTGTATCCCTCACTGGTAAGATCGGACCATAAACTAATCTCACTGGATATTCACATCCCGACCCCACCCCCTGCCCAGAACACCACAGTGAACAACTTCTCTAAAGCAAATTCACACTCCTCAAAACTGAGGTGGAAACCTTCAAAGCCCCGGGCCTGTGGAAACTACAGACCAGACCGCAGATTCCTCTATAAACGCATTCTATGGACACCTTCAGGAATGCATGGATCATGTGATCCTGAATAAAACCAAGACCCAATCCTCCAAAGGCAGACGTCCTGTCTGGTGGACCCCAGCCATAAACAAGCTACACAATAGAAGGAGGAAGCTAATAAATGATACAGCAAATTCCCAAATAGGGAACGCATCACTGATCAGTATTAGCAAATAACTACAGGCACTCATAAGATTGTCTAAGGCCAGCTTTGAGAGAAATTGCACAGGACACTAAGGATAATCACAAGGCTTTCTTTAGTTATGTTAGGAACCTGGGTGGTAATTCCCAGATATGCTCAGAGGTAGTCCAAAATGTCAATAGAAACACCAAACCCAAAGACATTGCCAACATTCTAGCTGACAGGTTCAGTACAATCTTCTCACCCCCCCTACACACTGAAAGGGCAAATATGTATCCCAGCAGAGTGCTGCCCCCCTGACATCTCAGATGCTCAGGTAAGAGCCGCCCTCTCCAAAGCAATACACACTGCATCAATGGGACGAGACAGTGTCCCGGGCTGTGTCCTACATGACCTCCAAGATGTGCTACAACCAAACATAAACCTACTGTTCAATCCCAGCCTTACTACAGGATATGTGTCCAAAGTGTAGCGTACAGCAACAGTGGTCCCTCTACAGAAAGGTGGTGCCTCAATGGATCCTGGACACTATCACCCCATAAGCCACACTAGTTTGGTCTGCAGAGCTATGGAAAGGATCATCATGGACCACATAAATATAGATATTGTGGACCTACAGACACTGGTTCATACCCAGTTTGGCTTTGTTAAGGGCAGATCCTGCCTCTCAAACCTGGTTGATTTCTTTGAAACAGTCACCAAGGCCATTGATGAGGGGAAGGTGGTTCACACAGCCTACCTGGACCTCGCAAAAGCCTTCAAAACAATTCCCCACTCGGGCATTTTAGAGAAGCTCACCAGCTTAAATATAAGCCCCTATGTCACTTGATGGATTGCACACTGGCTCAAGGACAGAACCCACATGGTTAGAATTGCTGGAGCCATGCCAGAATCCAAACCAGTTACGAGTGGTGTCCCACAAGGCTCAGTCCTGGGACCTCTCTTGTTTGGTATATATTTATCGGAGGTACAGGCCAACACGGAAGGACTGTGGCTGACCAAATATGCAGATGACTGCAAACTGGCCGCCATAATCGACTCTCCAGCCGACACAAGCATCTTCCAAAGGGGCATCATAGAAACACACAACTTGTGCCAGAGCCATGGCCTCCAGCTGAATGCAAAAGTTTGTATAGTCATCCCCTTTGGCAAAAACAAAGTGCCCACAAAGTACCACATAGGTGGTACTCCATTACGTACAGAAGAAGTAATTAGGGACCTGGGGACCAAAGTTGATAGCAATCTCTCATTTGACAACCACGTGGCCAAAGTGGTTAGAAAGACATTGTATATAGCCCACCCCATCATGAAGGGATTCACATCTACATCAGGGGAGGACATTGTGCCTCTTTACTCATCCCTCATCAGGCCCATAATTGAGTACAATCCCCCTTTCAGGATGTACCTTACCAGACACCTGCAGCAACTGGAAAGACCACACAAGTACCTCACAAAGAGGATCAAAGGGCTCAAACAGATGCTATATGCTGACCGGTTAAATAAACCCCAGCTCTACTCAGTGGAATACCGCCTGCTCAGAGGCGATCTGTCCCTAATGTATAACACCATGTCGAACCCAGAATTAATGGGCATGCTGCACCTGAGAATATCCAAATCCCATCGGGATACACGCTTGAGAGACCTGAGCCTCAGCACTGAAATAAATAGGACATGCTGGAGGGACAGATTCATTACCCAGAGGCTCACTTCACTCTGGAATAAAATCCCAGTCCAGGTTAGGCAGAGTCCCTCATTGACTCTCTTCAAGAGGAATCTTGATGAGTGGATGGGACATTGTAGGTTTACCCCGGGTATCACTTCTGTGTCACTGTTAGACAGAGGCACAGTATACTAACCTCAGAAAAGGACATGGCAAGATATATTTACAATGGATGGCGACAGCCAAACACATTCTGGCATGGTTCTTAAATGCCCTAGGGCAGATTGCCTAGTATGACGCTATGAACCTGTGAACCTATGTACCTTGTTCCCCATTGGCCCTATGTGCTGTTAATCACCATGGCAATCACAATACTATGGTAGCATGTTCAAAGGTCAGTTGTCAGTCACCTCTATGCTACAGTTGTGGAATATGTGGGTCATGTGGCAATGTCACAGCTGCCACATGTACACAGTAAACCCTCTCCCCTACACATGGACGTACAACACATGTATGAGATGGAACCACATAGCCAAACTGGGGACTAAGCACTCTGAACCCAGTACTGGCATAACCTGTCAGGTAGCATGCAATACTACAGTGACTACAATACCAGTCTGATGTAGACCTACACTGACAGCAATACAAGCACGTGAACACACTGGGCCATTCGTGGAGCTTTAGAATAGCATCCTGCCTGAGCGGCACACACCTCTGCAGCTGGCACACAGGCATACATTATGCCTGAACACATCACACATAACAAATAGCACACAAATCCTGTGTGCCAGTCACAGCCTGTACGGCTAGACAACACACCTGCCACAGTTGTGTTAGCTACCTTTATTGTCCAGTACAGTGTGGTCATGCTCACCAGGCTGGACAAGGTGAAGGTCACAGTGATATGCCTGTGGGGCACTATGGTCCACCACATAACACAAGCATACAGGTCAGTCAGAGGCATGGACAGATATGACTCAGTCATTGTCCATGCCACATACCTTCTCCTGCTGTACTTGTAGGGAGCTGACATCATCAGTGTTTAGAAAGGGGAATGTGCATCCTGTAGTCTGTTCTCCTAGTTGCCAAAAAGGACATTTCCTTCACACACACACTAAGCCCCCTTAGCCAAACACACACACTTGCAGGATTCAAACCCCTACCTAACTATTTTATGATACTCAAGATGGACGCATTAGCAGAGCGCGCTATTCACATTACTGGGAGGTTTCCCTTTTCCTGCTGTACTTATAGGGTGCTGACATCATCAGTGTTTAGAAAGGGGAATGTGCATCCTGTAGTCTGTTCTCCTAGTTGCCAAAAGGGACATTTCCCTCACACACACACTAACCCCCCCCTCAGCCAAGCACACACACATGCTATTTGCAGGATTCAAACCCCTACCTCACTATGTTATGACACTCGAGACGGACACATTAGCAGAGCGCGCTATTCGCATTACTGGGAGGTTTCCCTTCTCCTGCTGTACCTATAGGGTGCTGACATCATCAGTGTTTAGAAAGGGGAATGTGCATCCTGTAGTCTGTTCTCCTAGTTGTCAAAAGGGACATTTCCCTCACACACACACTCACCCCAGCCAAACACGCACTTGCAGGATTCAAACCCCTACCTAACTATGTTATGACACTTGAGACAGATGCATTAACAGAGAATGCTATTCGCATTACTGGGAGGTTTCCTTTCCCCTGCTGTACTTATAGGGTGCTGACATCATCAGTGTTTAGAAAGGGGAATGTGCATCCTGTAGTCTGTTCTCCTAGTTGCCAAAAGGGACATTTCCCTCACACACACACTAACCCCCCTCAGCCAAACACACACACTTGCAGGATTCAAATCCCTACCTAACTGTGTTATGACACTTGAGACGGACGCATTAGCGGAGCATGCTATCCGCATTACTGGGAGGTTTCCCTTCTCCTGCTGTACTTATAGGGTGCTGACATCATCAGTGTTTAGAAAGGGGAATGTGCATCCTGTAGTCTGTTCTCCTAGTTGCCAAAAGGAACATTTCCCTCCCACACACAACAACCCCACTCACCATTTGCAGGATTCAAACCCCTACCTATGTTTTGACACTTGAGACAAACACATTAGTGGAGCGCTATTCGCATTACTGGGCGATTTTTTTTCTCCTGCTGTACTTATAGGGTGCTGACATTATCGGTGTTTAGAAAGGGGAATGTGCATCCTGTGGGGAGGCAGACGCCAAGCACACTCTGGCTAAGCTGTCATTCCCTAGGGCAAACAGCCTAGTGTTGACCTCTACACCCATATGTTTAATTGTCAAATGCACATTATTTGTTGCTGATAGACTGTTTACACGTCTTTATTGCCATAGCATTCCCTGTTTGTATGAACAACTTGTGTATTTGTAGAAGATGTTTGCATATGGGATGGATCCACTATATCACATATGTCTCTGTAGTCATTTAACTGTGTGCACTGGGCAGATTGCTGTAATGTGGTTGGTTCCTGGAATAACACGTAAAAATACCAGATATGTGTGGCCAACTGCTAAACTGAGATTTGACCTAAGTGTTTGAGCATGCCCAGTTCAGCCTTCCCATGGCATGTTGTCGGACATATGTCTCATTTATCAAAGTGTGTGTGCATGCCCAGTGTGAGCATTCCATATGTTGAACACTGCAGCCCACCACATTTGTGGATGAGTGTGAACTTCAACAAATATCTCCCATTTATGGTTGTGTGTTGTGTGTCATGTTGTGTAGTTACTGTACAACTGCTTTGTGTGTGAACACAACAGGATTATACTGTGCCTGCAGGGTTTGCATGGGATACTTTGCATGCAGTTGTCAACATCCTTTCACACTGACCTAACACTGTAGTACTGTATAGTGTACTGGTTCAGTACTTTGACTGTGGTGGACAGTATCCTGGGCTTTAGTCCTATCACTGCTTTACATTTCCATAGTGAGCACAACAGCCTGGTTAGGGGCCAGTTGTGTACATCTGACCATGTTGCATTATGTTCAGATATGAACTACTTAAACCAGGCTTGCCCAACATTGGTAGTGTATTCCACAACATAGGTGTACATTTGCAAACACTAGCCATGTGCCCTAGGCCATTTCTAATGCTAGTCAGAGAGTGTGTTTGTCCTTCGACACACATTATAAGTGGAGTTTGCCATGACATATGTCATGGTTAGTATACTGTGCCTCTGTCTACCTGTGACATGACAGTGATACCCAGGATAAAGCTACCATCTCCCATCCACTCATCAAGATTCCTCTTGAGGAGAATCGATAAGTGACTCTATGGGTAGCCTGTACTGGGAGTTTACTCATGGGTGGGGGTGGCTTCTGTGTTATGGATCATGCAGTACAGCTTGTCCTATGTAAGTCAGTGCTGGGGTTCAGTTCTCTCATGTGCATAGCTCACTGCCATTCAGATTGTACAAGGTGCATCATGTTTATTGATACGAGCTTGGACATGGCTTTATACATCAGGCACAGCTTGCCTCTGGGTGGGCAGTATGGCAGTGTGTGTAGCTGCAGTTTGTTTAATCAAGCAACACATGGCATCTGTGCAAGCTCTTTGATACTCCTGGTGAGGTACTGTTGGGGACTTTACAGTTGATGGAGGTGTCTGCTGAGGTACATCCCACAGGGGCTATTGTAGTCAATTGTAATGCTGATGAAGGATGACTGCAGAGCCACAATGACCTCCGTTTATCTAGATCTGACAACCTTCATGATTAGGTGGGTGTATGGTATGTTTCTGTAAACACTACAGCACATGTTTGTCCAATGCAGGATATCTATCACCTTGTGTCCCCAGGTCTCTCATTACATGTTAAGTACGTAATGGGTTAACACCTATGTGGTAATTCTTGGGCAGTTACTGTATATCCACGGGGGTTGACTATACACTTTTCTGCAATTAGCTTGCTGACATGGCTATGGCACCAGTTGTCTGTTTCTATGTGGCCCTTTTGTGGGATGCTTGTGTCAGCTGGTGGATCATATATGGTGAGCAGTTTGTAGTTCTCTGCAAACATGCTCAGACACAGTCCTTCCATGTTGGCCTGTACCTATGGGACATATATACCAGACGAGGGAGATCCCAGGACCAAGCCTTGTGGGATGCCAGTTATATCTGGTTTGTAGTCTGACATGGCTGCAGCATGTCTGACCATGTCTGTTCTGTCCTGGGTCTGGTTTGCAACCCCTCTACTGACATAGGGGTTTATATTTAAGCTGGTGAGCATATCTATAATGAACACGTAGGGTATTGTATAGAAGCCTTTGCAAGGTCCATCTAAGTTGTGTGGACCACATTGCCCTCATCAATGACCTTAATGACTGTTTCAATTGAGTCAAACATGTTTAGGGGCAGGATCTGCACTTAAGAAAGCCACACTGGGTAGGGTCCGGTGTCAGTAGGTCCCCAATATCTTTATGTCTGCGGTGCATGCTGATCCTTTCCATAGCTGTGCAGACCGAGCTTCTCAGGATTCTGGGGTGGTAGTTTTCAGTATCCATTCAGGAAACACCTTTGTTGAGAAGGACCACTGTTGTTGTACACTGCTCTTTGGGTACATATCCTGTGGTAAGGCTGACATTGAGCAGTAGTGCGATTTGGCATTCCATTCGTCTTGGAGTCCATGTTGGACTCAGCCCAGGACACCATTTCATACCATTGCTGCTGTGTGTTTTGCTTTGTAGATGCTGGCTGTTACCTCAGCATCTGCAATGTCAGGGGGCCAGCAGTCTGCTGGGATAGATATTTTGCATTCTGGGGGGGGGGGGGTTGTACTGCACCTGTCAGGATGTATGTTGGCAATATGTGTGTGTGTTTGGTATGTTGTTTGTGATATTTGTGTGATTCAGAGCATATCTGTGGATTCCCAACATGGTTCCTACCATCAGTTGTGAAAGCCTTGGGATTATCCTTAGTGTCCTGTACAATTTGTATCTTCATAGGTTCATAAGTTCATACTAGGCTATCCACCCTAGGGCATTTGTTAGCCTAGCCAGAGTGTGTGTGGCTTTCGCCACCCCTTGCTATGTGAATATTATGGCCATTCATGATTTGCTTTGCTGTGCCTCTGTCTGGACATGACACAGTGAAGACCCCCAGTGTAACTCTATGCTCATCCATCCACTTGGCAAGATTCCTGTTGAAGAGTGTCAGTGAGGGGCTCTGCCTAACATGGAGTGGGATTCTAGTCCAGGGTGTGGGGAGCCTCTGGATTATGTATCTGTCCCTCCAGCACATCCTATTTCATTATGTGTTGAGGTTGACATCTCTCACTCTCACAGCTCCGATGGCTTTGAGTTTTCTGGGGTGGAGCATGTCCATTACTCTTGTGTTGGGCATGGCCTTGTAAAACAGGCATGCAATGCCTCTGTGTAGGCAGTATGTGACTGCATTCAGCTGGGGTGTCTACAGTCAGGCAGTATATGACATATATTTGAGACCCTTTATCCTCTTGGTGAGGTACCTTTGAGGTCTTTCTAACTGCTGCAGGTGTCAGGTAAGGTACATCCCATATGAGGCATTGTACTAGATTATGGGTGTGATAAGAGAACAGTATAGGGGCACAATGACCTCTGTTGACTTAGATGTGAATCCTTTCATGATACGGTGACCAGTGTAGACAGTCTTCCTAGCCACATTGGCAAACTGAGTGTCACATAACAGGTTACTGTTCACTTGTGTCCCTAGGTCCCTCATTACTCCTTCCATACATAATGGTTTACCACCTATGTGGTAATTTGTGGTACCTTGTTTGGTATTTGGTGGGACATTCATACTGTCCAGTGTCTTCAGGATGGCTGGGTGGGGTTCCTGTGTGTTAGAGTGTGGTCTGTAGCATGCTACAGACTGTACAGCAGTCTTGCCTACAGTTAGTTGCACATGGGTGGACTCCAATGCCTTGTGCATTGTCAGCTACCTGGACGTATGGGTGTCTGTGCTGAATATGGATACTCACCCTCCTTTTATGTTTTGTTCCAGGTTTTGGGGCCATGACGCATGATATGTGGTATAACTTGGTAGTGCTGGTGTGCTGTCAGGAGGCTTGCAGCAGGTTTCTGTCACTGCACAGACATCGATGTTCTCCATACAGGGGATGGCCTCGGGAGCATGCATATTGGGGTTTACACATCTGGCATTGGTCAGCATTACCTTTATGTTTCTTTCCACTTATGTTTTCTAGGGTGGTGGGTTAGTCTTTTCAGCCTTACCTATGAAAGGCTCTATGGAGGTGGCAAAAGCCTTATCCAATATCCAGACGCCCAGGGGTAACAGGTGCAAGCCATCCCTGGAACAGCTGCATGGCTTGTCAAGCATGACATCCCAAGCAGACAGACATTGGATCCCCTTGGAATGACACCAGTAAGTGTGCCACTTGTTATAACTGATCATTCCGTGTTTGTACTGTGGCATCATTCTTGGTAAGGGTAGGATGCTGCAAACGGTGAGTGTCATCTCAGCCTGGACTACATAATCAGAGAGCTCATCTATGTCTCTTTTCATGTAGTCTAGGGAGGTACATCTCAGGTCATTCACACCAGCATGGACTATGACTGCATCATATTTCTACTTGCTTTGGGGTGACCTGCATACTTGTGTTATGTGGCGTATTGTGGCAGCCTACAGGCAGCTTACTGTACCCTTTCCCTTGTTCAGTCTGGTGTGCGGGACAGCAGTGTGTCTCGCTATGGAGTCACCTATTACAACTGTATCAGGCATGTTGTTTCTCCTTCTGGCCTGTGACTGTTTGGCAGACCAGCTTTGTGTACTATGTGTTACATGTGCTATGTTTGGAAGTTGTTTGATTGGGTGTCTGCTTTAGAGGCCTCTGTTGGTGTACTGTGTTTGTAATTTGTGCCTCCGGGAATGTTTTTCTGTGTTTATGTCTTTGGTTTGCAGTTGTGATAGGTCTATGTGGGACTGTGTTTGTGGTGTGTGTGGTTACCTTCTCCTCCTGACTAGTTTTGGGAGTACTGAGTTGAGGGAGCTCAGCCTCCAGTTTGGATAGATGGTTGCATCTCTCACATATATTTGTATTTCTTGGGGGGAGTTGGGGGTTGTCTGTGTACTTGGGGCAGGTGTAACATTGCCTCAAGATTCACAGATTCAACTTGTTGTGGCTGGCCTTAGTGGATTGTATGTGTGGACATATTTTATTGCCATACTACTGATCAGTGATTACTTCATTGTTTATGTTTGCTCTATCATATAGTAGCTTCCTCATTCTCTTGCATGGTTTGGTTATGGCTGGTATCCACCATGCCAGATGCCTGCGTGTATGGCATTGTGTCTTGTTCTAATTTAGGATTGCATAATCCAAGCATTCCTGGCAGTGTTCATGGAATGGCTGTATTACAGGTTCTGAGGTGTGGCCCATATTTTGCACCTGCACAGGACCTTTAATGGATTCCACATCAGTTTGGAGGAGTGCAAATATTGCTTTACACATGTTTTCCACTGTGGTTTTCTGGCCAGGGACTGGGGTCAGGATTTGTATATCCAGTGTGATTACTCTATGGTCTGGCTTTACCAGTGAGCAATACACTTCTCGTCTTGCCATCCAGTACCCATGTTGCTGATTATCACATCCAGTATGCTTACCCCTCTTGTGTGAGTGGTATGCTGTTCCTGGGCATTTTGGTTTATGGATTCTATGAACTTTTGTCCTCACCCAATATAATGTGGTTTGGATGACTTGATATATTCATGTATTCCAGCATAGGCCAGGTGCAGTGCCTGGTGTTGGGACAGTAGTCTGTAGCAGGCTATAAATTGGGGGGCAGTTTTAGCCACTGTTACTTGACCATGGCTAGTCCATGCTGCTTCTTGTTGTGGTACCAACATGGGGGTGTGGTTATCCTTGACAATTATTGCTAGTCACCCTCCTTTTGTAGCTTGTTCCATGTTTTGAGGCTGTACAGCACAGTATGAGGTGTAACCTGGTAGTGTTAGGGTGCTGTTGTGAGCCTTGACCCAGTTTTCTGTTACAGCACAGATATCAACATTTTCCATACTGGGTGAGTTTAGACTGCATGCATCTTGCTATTTTGACTTATCCCTTAACTTATTCTTATCTCTGCTGATACCTATGGAGGTAGGTTTGTGTTTTGAGCCTTACCTATTCAGGGCACGCTGTGGGTAACAACAGCCTTTGCCAGTATCCATACGGCCTGCACTGATAGGTGCATGCCAGTCCTAGCAGGTGGAGCATCATGTCATGCTCAGCATGTCATCCCAGGCTGGCACACATTGGATCCCCTTTGACTAACTGCGATACTTCAGTGAATTATTGGACTTGATCATCTCATTGTCATATTGTGGCATGATGCTTGGTGAGGGTAGGATGTTAGTCAGGGTCCTCAGGTGTGCATATAGTACATGGTGTTACATTACTTAACACATGGCATTCAATCCTCAGGTGGTGCTGCAGGGCTGCCTCTGTCGGATGCACATATTACACTCCCTGTACATGTTTGTGAGCAGGTCATGTCATTTTAGGCATCCCTGTTATTATCTGAGTGAGTCAGAGGGGGTATCATTCCCAGGGTTCCTACTGAGCCAGTGTATGTGCTATGCGTTGCCTCTTTGCCAAGGCCAGGGCATACTGGGAACGCCTCCTTCTGCTTACTGGGGCAGGCTCAGGTTGTTCCTCCTCCGAGTCACGCTCTGCCTGTGATGGCCTTGGCAATGGTGGGGGGCTGTTTGGCCCGGCCCTATGCTGGTCCTGCTGCAGCTGTTTTCGCAAGATCATATTATGTAGCATTGCACATACCATGACAATTTGGGTACATGTAGTTGGTGTGTATTGCAAGGCTCCACCAGATGTGTCCAGACACCGGAACCGTGACTTGAGCAGCCCAAACACACGCTCTATTACATTACGTGTTTGTGCATGTGCCTCATTATGGCGTTCCTGTTCAGGTGTGTGTGCATTTCTGATGGGTGTCATCAGCCATGGCTCCAGTGCATAACCTGCATCCCCCACTAGGTGTCCGTGCGGGATGTCCCCATTGGCAAATGTCTGGTACAGCTGCGTCAAATGCCAGATGTGGGAATCATGGTAGCTCCCAGGGCAGCCAGCACACACATTCATTATTATGCCCTGGGCATCACACATGACCTGGCAGTTGATGGAGGGGAAGCCCTTGCGGTTAATGTAGGCTCTACCCCGCTCACCAGCTGGTGCTTTGATGCATATGTGCGTGCAGTCTATTGCACCCACTACCTCAGGGTGTTCCGCTATTTGCTGGAAGAGACGCATATTGCTGGCCAATACCTACTGAGCCAGTGTATGTGCTATGCGTTGCCTCTTTGCCAAGGCCAGGGCATACTTGGCACGCCTCCTTCTGCCTACTGGGGCAGGCTCAGGTTGTTCCTCCTCCGAGGATCACCGACATGTGCTGACATGGCATCCAGGAACTGGTGTAGTACCCTGGAGGCTGATGTCTGTGATATCCCCATCATATCACCAGTTGGTTTCTGGAAGGTACCTGTTGCTAGTATTCTTAGGCCAACACATACCTTGGTTTCCACTGGGATGGGTTCCCCTCTGTTGGTTCTGTGTGTGAGGCGTGGCCTGCAAAGCTCCACTATTTGCTGCAGGAGGTCTCTGTCCACTCTATAGCACTCTACTATCTCCAGCTCATGTAACCCATGGTAGGTGACCCTGGGCCTGTACACTCTTTTCCGTCTCCTCACTGTGGGTTGTCTGGCACCATCTGCATTGTCAACACCCTCAGCAAGTCGCCTATGTCTCATTATGACAGCTATGGCAGCCCTTAACATTTCTGCTCTGAGTTCAGCTTTTTCGGTTTTCACTTCTAATAGCTTACTCCTGTCTTGCAGTGTCTCTTGAGAGAAACATCTTGCACTGCTGTTTGCAGATATTTAAGTGTTGGGCTGAGCTACTATTCTGCCTGTTTAATTGCCTGCTTCTAATTGTTTTCACCTGCTAGCTCCAGCAGTATTCCCTGCTAGCTTCCTACTAATTCTGTTGCTTCCTTTTTCCTTTCTGTTTCCTCAGGGGGGATTAGCGTGCATACTAGCAGAACACGCTCACAGTGGCCTACACGCGTGCACACATGCTTACACGGTTCAGAATCTGCTTATTCGGGTTAAAACGTGCGCACACCTGCGCAAACAGTGTTAAACATCTCCCAACATGCTCCCACATGCTCAGTCTGCCTTACACACGCGCACACTGTCCTACTCGCGCTTCATGGCTCGCACACGTGCGCATGCACACCCAGCAAGAAACTTTGGTGTAGGCAACAGTGTACACCTTCCATTTCTTGACTTTCCCATGCTTATGTTGTGGCACTCCTCTTTCCATGATATGTGTCTGACATCTGTCATGTAACTCTGACCTCCAATGAACTGCATTTCTTTCTGCCATTCCCCCCTGTGATGTCACCTATCTCCTACTCTGTTTCTCCCCCTTCTGTAACTCTTACACTACTCAGAATGTGCTCATTTGCTATGTGACAGTGGAATTCAGTATCCTAACACTCATTTGCATCAGATTGCCTACTAATGTTTAGTTACATCTCTTAGACTTAGCTTCCCCCCTTAGCAACCACTACACGGTGGCCATGTTGTTTTTGGTCTGCTGGTCCCTGCATTGTAAATCCATGTATTGCATAAAACCCACATTTGTGGGTTTATAACCTTCGTTTTTATGTTTTATACAGTGCAGCCCGTTTGTGCGGGACTGCGCTGGGTTTATATTTTTTTATTACTTTTGCATCAGATTACCTTGCCAATGGCCACATATTTGGCCATTGGCATGCTGCCTGACACATATGCACCCTTTATTTGGAGCTGACATGGCTCCTTTGTGGTTTTTGCAGAAACGTACTCAGTTGTCAACTGAGTACATTTCTGCAGCTAAAACGGCTCTTACACGGGCTGTTCTGGGCTTCCTGGATCGCTAATCATCCTCATTTGCATGCTATTCGGCTGCAAGTGAGGTGATTAGCTTATCCACGCCCACTCCGTGTAAGAGACATTTTAGCTTGTCTCTTACACGGACTTTGGGCTGTTCCTGGATCGCGAAGGCTGCATGGAGTCTTACACTACTCTTAGACTCCATGCAAGCCTTCATGAATCCTGCCCACATTCTAATGCATACAGTGCATATGCTGAGTGCCTCCTGCACCTGGGTGTGTTCTTATAGAGGTTTAACCCACACATTTGAATATGCTATGAACTTATCAAATGGTCCCCAGAAAAAAATACACACAAAAAAAATGAATAGAAGTTGTAAGCAAAAGAAAAAAATGCTAACTAAAGAAAAAATGTCTCCTTGAGTAGAACTCATCTTTCTATTTGAGTCTTAAAGACACACGCTCACACGTGCACATGCACACACACACACACACAGACACACACACACACACACACACACACACACACACACACACACACACACACACATGCACACACATAAATGCGCATTTTTTTAATATATATAAAGGTAGGGCAGTGGCAGCACTTTATAATTGCAGTACTACTATCAAACTATTCTGTCTCCATGATATGGTGTAATCAGTTGTTATTCTACTCAGTCACTGGAAATGGAAGTGCTCCACTTATACTGAGGTTCATTTTTGTGTTGACTTGTATACATGAACAAGCACAACTTGATGATTTACTTTGAACTTTTCTGGTAGGCAGAATGCAAATAAATAAAACTTCAACTAGATCTTTTGGCTGTGATAAAGCTAACTGAAATGGATCACTGTGCCAAAAAGTGGTAGTTAGCACAATGCACTTTGAATTCATTATTACTGGGATAAATGACAAGTCACTTCTATACTTGAAACTGAAACTAAAGTCAATGCACAAAGTACTGAATTGCCAAATGTTGCCTTCCTGAGGCATTTTAAATGCTATATTTTACCTCTCTGTCATTGTATGGGCCAAGATTGATGAATATATGTTTATTATACTAAGCTGTAGTGCAAAATGAGCATCATCCAGGAGGAGTTTACATTTTAATAAACAATATTACACATCCCAGTTGGCTGGAATATAAGGGTTAGCAGCCAAATATGCTAATGACCATATAACCATCTATGCTGTGTGGTAATAAAGAAAGAAGTCATGGTGGAGGTATTCAGAAATGTATAAAGCAAGTGTGAACATGCTGCACTCACTTTATTTCTGAATTTCAACACATGCTGGAATACAGTCACTGGAGAACTTTAAACAAAGAAATGTTAGGAGCAGCCAATATAAACCTGTAGCTGAAATAGGTTTTCATACAAGTTGCTGCTTCTGCCAGACTTCGGCCTAGAAGTTGGAGAGTGTTCAAACCACATTTGACCTACCATGGAATATGTGGAACTGAAAAACTAGACAACAACAGGGTGGGCAGGTATACTATGCAGGAAACAGTGTACATCTACCTTCCTCACCTGATGCTCCATGGAAATCATGGAGAACATATTCCAGTGGAAACTAAGGTATGTGTAGTATTATGTATACTAGCTACAGGGACTTTTCAGTGACCTAAGGTGTGCACAATGGGAGATTCACAGGTCTCAGCTTCAAGATACTCCATTAGTTCTACTATGCAATGTTGCAACATGTTGGGAGCATATCTGTATTCTACATACCACAGTGAAGAAAGCTGCCGCCATGCAAAATTTGCATGCAATAGCCAATTTCTCTGAGGTACTAGGGGTCATAGACTGCATTCACATTGAATTAAATGCCCCCTTGATGAACTAGGGAGAAAGTGTGTCAACAGAAAAGGCTACCACTTCAGCAACTCTTAGCTCGTCTGTAACCCATAAGGTATCATCATTGATATGTGTGCAGATCACCCTTCCAGTTTCTATAACTCTCACATATGGCACATCTTTGACTTATATCTAATAGTTTCAAGAGGTTGCTTCCCACAAAGATATCTAGTAGGGGATGCAGGATATACATTAGAATATTGGCTCATGACCCATCTGAGAAAGCCAAACAACTCCACTGACCAAGGTTACAACACTGCTCATACACAGACTAGAAATATCATCGATCATATATTTGGCTTATTCAAATCACAGTTCTGCTGTCTAGATACATCTGGTTCCATGCATTATGACCTCACCCACTTACCAAAATATTGACTGCATATGCTATCTTATAGGTTTATAGGTTCATAGGTAGGTACTAGGCTATCTGCTCAAAGACATTTATAAGCCTAGTCAGAATGTGTTGGCTTTCGCCACCACCTTAGACTAGTCCCCTGTGCCTCTGTCCAGCAGAGCCACTGAAGTGATCCCTGGGGTAAACTTTCTGTTTCCCATCCACTCATCAAGGTTTCTCTTGAAGAGTGTTAGCGAGGAGCTCTGCCTAATGTAGATCGGAATCTTGTTCCAAAGCATGGGAAGTCTCTGGACAGGAATCTATCCCTCCAGCATGTCCTATTTATTGTTCTGGTGAGGTTTAGATCCCTAGAGTGTGTGGCTTGAGGGGATAAGCTTTTCTTTAGGTGGAGCATGTCCATCAATTCTGGGTTGGACATGGCCTTGTATGTCAGGCAGAGATCACCTCTGAGTAGGCGGTATGCAACCGAGTACAGCTGGAGTTTCTTTAGTCGGGCTGCATATGGCATCTGTTTGAGGCCAGTAATCCTCTTGGTGAGGTACTTCTGTGGTCTTTCCAGCTGTTGCAGCTGTCTTGTAAGGTACATCCCAAATGGGGTTTTGTACTCTATGATGGGTCTGATGAGTGATGAGCATAACATTACATAACATTACGTTACATAACATTATACTTAGAAAACCATTGCAGCAGAGTGTACTTGGATAGGCAGCACAGCTCTCAGAGCTACAGGCAGGGCCAGATGATACAAATGAGGGGTCAGCTAAAGAACCTACAGCTATGGACAATCATAGCATATGGCGATGTCCCCAATATACCATAGCACTTGCTAAGTGGTGATCAATTGCATATACACCTGCCTCTTAATTAAACAAAGCATTAAGCAGATATAAACTGTAACACTAATGCATGGAAACAAAGCAGGCTTTGTTTACCTATGCAATGGTTGGCTATTGTGAGCATCAGGCATAGGCAACCTCAGTTTCCAACATTCTCAGCAGCAGTAACAAAGGTGAGTGATGAACTTGTAATGAAGAGATAGTGCAGTACATAATAAGCGTTAAGTAAAATCCAGTTACGATTGTCAATTCAGTAATGTTGTATAAATGACTGATTTATGTTGCAAATACAAAGTCAAATATGATGCTTTCAACTGGAACAAAATTATTTACTTTCATATGCATTATGTTGCCACTCTGTGCATCAGACATAAGCAGATGCATGTCAAACAACCCAACAGTGGGTTGAGGAAATTTGGCATCATCTACAAAGGTACATGATTAATATAGCAATGCAACCTTATGACTACAAAAGGAAAGATTATTTATTAAGGGACAAATGACAAACTGCAATTCTACAAAACAAAGAAAAAGGTATTTGCCAAAAACATGCATTGTCTGTTTACCTAATACATCAGACATAAGCAGCCCAATTTAAACACCCCACTTGTGTCAGGGCAATCTCAGCATCATTTTCACAAAAGGCTGTGTAAGGTGTACTACATAAGTAACAGTAAATACTACATTTTGGCTTGTATTTCTACTCCTGCTTCAAATAAAACTAATAATAACACTACTGAAGTTAAGCAGATTAAACAAAAGTGAAAGTCATTAAGTATCCTAATGAAAGCATGTCCTTTGACTGAACAAGCATTAGCTAACCACTATGCGCATTAGACACAAATCACAGATTGTGCAAAGGGCAAGGTGCACTCATTATTTGGAGGGGGTACAGCAGGGCAAGCATGAGACAAAAGAAGTGTGTGTGAGCTTGAGAGATAAGTTCAAAGTATGCACTTATAGGGACAGTATACCCAGTTGTAAAGAATTCACTTTTGATGAATGCTTTGTATGTTAATATGAGATGTGCTGTGTGGGGGTCTTCAGGGACATAGCCACAGCATTTCTGCTAGTACTAGGCTCTGGCATCATGGACAGGTGTGAATCATGGGAGCACTTTATAATCTCGAAATTCTGAAATACCGAATTTCAGAATCCCGAGATCATAAAGCCGAAAGTTCTAAATACCGAAACCCCAGAAGTGCGATTTTCAAAATCCCGACATTCTGAGATGTTGAAGTAGTGCTTCTGGTGTTGCGGTGTTTGAATGGAAGTTCAGGTAAGTATGTATGTTTAAGGGTGTTGGTTAGGGACTTTAGTGTGTGTCAGTGTGTGTTTTTTGACTATGATGTGTGTTTGCAAGGGGAATGTAGGTGTGTGGTGGTGTTTTCATGTGTTTGTGTAGTGTGACCCTGGAGTTAGTATATTTATGTAGGGGAGTTTGGGAGGGTACAGCACCCCACATGAGAGATGGAGGGGGGCTTGTCCCCCTGCTTGTATGTAGTGTAGGTTTGTGTGTTTGTGTGGGGGGGGAAGAGTGTGTTTGTGCATGTGTGTGGTGTCTCGTTAGTGTAGGATTCGTGATTTCAAAATTCACGCTTTTGGGATTTCGGTATTTACAGCTTTCGGCTTTATAGTCTCGAAATTCTGAGATTCAGTATTTCAGGATTTCGGGATTATAAAGTGAATACATGATAGAGGATGAAAGCTTGCTGTGGATGCCCTGACCACATGAATGCATCTGCCAGAAGTTGCACTGCAAAGTTGGTGTGCTACCTGAAAACGAATAAAGTCTGCTGGATGAGCTGTCATTACAGCTATATCTATGACCATAACCATATGGCTAACCACATCTGGGTGTGAACATATCTCCCACTGTTTTTGCAGTGGAAGTAGAACTGCATAAGTGGGTTTGGCCAATTGTTTAAGGTCTTTACCTCAAACACACAAGGTCCAGGGTTGGATTCTGCTCTTGAGTTATTTCCTAGACTTAAAATGAACCTTCAGGGCCATTAGTCTACTATTCAGCTATGGGCCATCATGATGGAGGGCCTGTACTATTATCTCATTCTCATCCTGCAAGAAGTGATGTATCCATGATGACAGCTTCTTAGTTTTGGAGTGTGATAGAAGAAAAAAATTATGTTTGACAAAACAACATACTGGGGGGGGGCAGTACACAGTGTTATACTTATGAGGAGCAATGTATATCATTATGCAGGTATCACTTATTATTGTACCAAACAGTCTAAAAATAACAATGCATGTCCTGTAATATCCCAATATGCATCCCCTTGGATAAAAGTTATGAGTACAGAAGAGAAAAACATATTTCATGTACACAAAAGTATATATACAGCTACTAGACAGATAAAACAACACAAGCAGAGAACATTTGATTTATAACCCACATAAATTCTACAAATGAGACAAATGTATGAACATGTAGGATGTTGCCTGACCTCTAGAAAATACAATTAAGGGATAACTGCAATACCATTTTTTTTTAATTTTAAAAATATTGACAGGTCACATGGCACATTTTTGCAAATAAGTTATTAAAATATACTATAAAGCAGTAGTTGTATGGAAGATTACATACCTTGAGAAATTTCAGACAATTACCCTAAGTACTGCAAACTGACAGTGTTCTCAGCAAAGTTTTACTGGCAGCACTTGGAAAACGCTAGCATGATGGAAATCCCATAGCCCACATCCTGTTTATTTGGTGTAGATTAACCTCCCTGGGCATGTTGAATATGTTAATTAGGTTTCATCTCATCATTTCTGAATCAGTCAATCTGCTCAACATGCTGGGTAGGTTACTTGGTGTTAGTTCCCACACAATGATGTGCACATGCCAGAGAAGTACAAGACTGAATATTAAGAGTTTCGGCAGAGTACTGCCTTACAGGTGCGCCTCTTTAGCTGTTCTGGTCATTCATTTACTTTTTCAGCATCCCTGCTGATGAAAAGTATATTATTAGAGGGTGTGTCAGAGAAAACAGGATTACTGGGAAGGCTTAACTTATATATAGTGAGTTAGGAGATATCATTGATGCACACTTTTGCAAACATGTTGCAACATGATGTGTTTATGTAGACATTAATGAAGATTGTTCACAAACTGGATATAGCATACAGCATATATAATTTAAAAAGAAAGCTTTATACTTATGGCAAACTAATACATTCCTTGGGCACAGGTAACACAGTGACATGATGCATAACACCTGTTATGAGGAAGCACTGCCTTGCAGAAAGTTGTTTCTGACCTCCTATCCTTTACCATCCTCACTTCTCCAGTGATCAAAGTCATGAAATTGAACCGTGACAGGAAAATTACTATAGTATGATAGTATTGGTAGAAGTTCAGAAAAATGTAAATTTCAGAAGTACAGTGCTAAGCACAACTACATTACATTCTCTGTTTAGATTAAAATGTTCAGGTGGTGTAACATGTCTATCATCGCACTGTGTCATTTTAAAGTCATAAGTGCAATGTTCATATCCTGTGAAGGTGCCATCTACGTGAAAGTAGGGGGTATGGATTATACACAGTTTACTTATATAAACCCACATAATTGAGAATTAAGGATAGTGATTTATATATTACCTTTTTTTTTGTTTCATCCATTTCACAATGGTTGGTATTGCAGTGATTCCCTGTTCATGTGATACAGCAAAAACTCAAAATCTAAATATGCATGCACAATGACTTGGCTATCATTCATACAAGTTCTGTTGGTGCACCATATTCACAAGATTGACAGTATTGAATGTAGAAAATTGCATCTCTTATGTAACTTCTTCAATACCTCAATGTCTTAATGAAGTGTGCCCTGACTAACAAAACCGCAGTGCAGGATTTGAATCCATAATATGGATAGTTTAATTGTGTGTGGCATACTACATGTGTGGTCCTGTTGTTCTTTACTTTAGGCTGAACTACACATGCAATGTATAATGTTAATGTTGCAATACAATTATGTGCTATTGCTGCTAAACATGAAAATGTGACATTTGCCACCTGCAATGCCCACATCATTGATTATAGCAATATTGCACTTCTTTGTGCCTGTTGTGAAATAAATAGTAGATGTGCAATGCCACGAGGAAATCAAAATAACA
The DNA here is from genome assembly GCF_019279795.1 of Protopterus annectens. Lineage (NCBI taxonomy): Eukaryota > Metazoa > Chordata > Ceratodontiformes > Protopteridae > Protopterus > Protopterus annectens. The sequence continues at coordinate 358,445,774 of NC_056728.1, forward strand.
CGACAGTGAATGATTGAAATGAAGAGCACAGCAACACAGATTTCAAATCACATTTGAAAACTGCTTCAGTGGCATGTTTTTATAATGTCAAATGTACACTGTACTGGTATATGCGATGGAGAACATCACTTCCTGAGCATTCTCTATGACCCATTCCTCAGTATTTGTTATGCTATAAATATGTAATGCTGTCATTTAAAACAACAGCTCATCACACACATGATCAACAATTGTATTCTATCTTAATCATTGTGTAACAAGAATAACCGGGGATAAGTGGCACTTCAAATTCTATTGCAAAAATTCAACAAATAATTTTGTATGTGCTAAGAATTTGCTGTCAGCCATGCAAATAAGCTTGCATTTGGCACGTCAGTAAGCATTGAACAAATTATAAAAATGAATGCAATTAGTAATTTTTCCACAGAAAAACAAATTTGCCTAAAATTATTACACCAACAAAGAAACACCGTATATTGCAAAGTTAGTTACAGGGTTGTCAGAAGTAGTTATACATATAAATGTGTGTGTGTATATATATATATATATATATATATATATATATATATATATATATATATATATATATATATATATATATATATATATATATATATATATATATATATATATATATATATACATATATATATATATATATATATATATATATACACACACACACACACACACACACACACACACACACACACACACACACACACACACACACACACGCACACACTCATTTACCAAGTTGTAGACCTTAGCTTATAGCCTTAGAATTTCATTTCCCTGTGGTATTAGTAATTAGTACACAGAGTTTTGACTTTATGTTCCTTTTTTGCATGGGTTCATTTCCAAGGTAGTGTCACTCACAGTTAATAACTTTGTATGTGCCACCAAGGCACTGTGTACTACTTAAACCAAAAGTAGACATGGACAACATGGAGTTCATAGATTAGTACTAGGCTAACTGACCTTGTGAGCCATTTTAAGCCAGCCAATTACCCCATGTGAGTATCAAACCCCACACCTTGTGTCTGTAAGGTAAACACCTTAACCATTATAACAGCATCATGGTGATTATGTCATATTTGTTTGTGATATTGTTCGTGAATGCCATAAATCATCCCAGAGTGCATGCACAGAGGTGGTAATATATAATTTAAAATGTAACTAAGATATCAACATTAAGCAGAGTTTGCTGGGGCATGTACATACATACTGATCAGAATGCATGACCAAGTCTTACTGCCATGTTTGTCCTCTCAATTGGGCTTTGAAGACTTAATAAATACAGTAAATTGTAGCCCATGTGTGTATTCTCTGTCACAAAAACAGTGTTGTCTAGCTTGTGCATCACTACATATGGGCTGCTGTACATAAAATCTGCAGCAGAAGCCAATTCCCTGCCATTTTCTTGAGATCTTTAAGAAGATATGGCAGGCAATGGTAAAGGTAGAGCTCCATTTAGAGCACAAATGTGGAGACAGGAGGAGTCAAAGATTTTTGTAGGACTCCTTGACAAATGTTACAGCGAAAGGCTTTAGTATGGTGACCACACCTGATCGGGTCTATATTATAACATCGAAGTTCGTAAACATCGAACGTTATAATATCAAGCCCTAAACACCGAAATCTGCAAACATCGAACAGTCAGAATAGCGATTTTTTTCCTAGGGAAAAAAATTGCTATTCTGAGAAACATATACACAACACAAACACACACAAAAAACAGCAATCCACACACATACACTTAAAATCCTACACCTAAACCTAAACTAAACTTTACATACACTACTAGCTATCCACTTACCTTAACCCAACCCTAACATCAAGGTCCGTCACTATTGCACACTCACCTCACCCACGCCCTAACCCTAACTCACCTAACCCACCCTCTAACCCTAACCTACACACAATCGCACACTTTCCTGACCCGCACCCTAACCCTAACGTCCACACAACTGCAAACTTACCTGACCTGCTCCCTAACCCTAACTCACCTAACCCACCCCCTAACCCTAACCTACACACAATCGCACACTTACCTGAACCCGACCCGTAATGTTCCAACATATCGAACACTGAAAACAGCGAAGCCACAGCAACAGCCCACCAAATTCTTTCCCAGGGAAAGAATTCGGTGCCCTGCACCTTTGCTGTTTTCAGCGTTCGACATTACTGGTTCGATATTATAACATTTGAACTTTATAAAATTCAATGTTATAATATAGACCCACCTGATCACAGTACAAGACTGGGGCTCAGAATAACTTAGCCAAGGGTGTCACCAGTGCAAATGGTATCCCATGCATTGATGAACAAATAAGTCACTCTTTAAATGACTTAAAGGAGCTGAAAATAGAACCTTCATCACCAATGGGAGGAATATTTTTAGACCCATGAGCCACCTCAGTTAAGTAAGTTTAGTGGATCATAAGCAGGCTATATGTCAGGATATGATGACACAAATTAATTTTTTTTCTTTGTTATTTTTTCTGTTATGCGTAACTTCTGCAGAGATAGAAGTGAGCAGCAAGGTATATCAGGAGATACTGCAGTAAGTGAGAGAGGCATGTGGTACATATAGGTTCAGATGTGACTGATTGCCACTTCATAATAGTAATGATTATACAAACATGTTTTCAGTCCTCTGGGTATCATTCCATAACTGTTTTACAGAATAATACATGACTATTCACACTACATAAATTGTACATACCTTTGGAAATAGCTGTTGCAAAATTACTTTAGTCAAAAGTTCAGTAAAGGTTCAAATCCAAACAAATGAAATTACTCTGCATGACTTAATATTTATTATTCTACAACTGATATGTTTGAAAAATGTTAATGCAGTTTACATATACATTTCATGGAATATATTGCATAATCCAACATTCATATTGTCACACTTTTCTATAATATGTATAATATTGAGGGCATTATTTTTAGTGTAACAGAAATTTATGGTCTCACATTCATATGTGGATGTGACAAATCTAAAAATGTTTTGTTGTAATACGCAGTGGCTGGGGTACATTACAGTTACATGACATTGACAATATTTTTCTTGTTGTCTCTCCCCACCCTCTCTGTCTCTTTCTTTAATTACATTTGGGCAATCAGTTCCTGTAGCAACATGACCACAAGCACAGGGATCTAGACCAGCCACAGTGGCATGGACCACCATCCATCTACCAGTGGCTGTGATAGCACCACACAGCCAGCACAGTTACCCATCACTTCTGAGTTACAACCTGTCAGCATTGCCTCTACAACCCATGTACTAACTGAGCCACCTGAAGTGAGAAGTATGGCAGTAAGACTTGGCCATGCATGCTGGTCAGTGTAAATGCACATGCTGCTGGGGCTAGTGCAGTGGTACTTACTGGGAGTGGTGCCAGTAGAGGTGGCAATTATGTCACCCAACAAGAGCTAACAGGGCTGATGGAGGAGATCATGGAGAGGACTCTCAGTGCTCACATCATAGAGATGGAAAGAATCCTGGATTGGATATCCAAATTTCTGCCCCATCCAGGACTAACCCCTGGTGCTTGGGATAGAAGAAAGTGGTGACAGTTCTAAGGATGACTAGTAGATTCCCACTTTATGCATATTAGATCATGTGCCTTTGAAATCCCATATATACCCACACTCACAATGTTCCCCCTTAACTCTTATTTCTATCAGCATCCCAGTCTATGTTCTGTGTGTCTGCTCCTGCTACCTAACCTACTCTGCATACCTTCTCCTCTTATGATGTGAATATGCAAACTTTTCAAACTGTTTAGACAAATGCAATGTTAGCTTGTTAAGGAGTAGATGGCTATGCAGTTCTATCATCACCATCCTGCACATCCCTTAATAACTCCCCCAGTGTCCTACCCCCTGCTTGCTCCTCATTTCACCACTATTTTATCAACTCCCTTTTTGTGCCTTTAATTTGGTCAAAAAATAGACTCACATACCACTTACACAGGAAAGAATGTACCACAAGTCAAAATCTCCATTTCTGTACTCAGTATTTCCATGACATTTGGCACTGCTAACCATACTTACACAACAGCAACTGTAACTTTCAGTGCTGAGGCAAAATTTCATGAGTTTTTGCTTCAGCTGCATTCATATGGTATTCCTTGTCCTCTGCTGAGCAAGAGAAAGCAATACTGATACCAGTAGGAGGAGACAATCATTATTATACATATAGCAGGCTAGAGAATTTAATGTACTACCTATGGGATGTTTCAGTTACCAGTAATATTGTGAGGTCTGAGCCACATATGGTCCCCTCTTCAGACATTTTTCATAGTTTGTCAAAACATGTGCTTTCTGCAAGCTATAATGTGATTTCCATTGTGGTGCACTCAGATATCGCTTAGGTCAACAGAATGTTGAATAAGATTGGCATGTGTTCTAATCCAGCATTGTGTACAAAATTTGTAACAGCTGCCTTTACTATAACATTTTACCTTGTGAAATCATGGATAGATAGGTTATTCTTCCACCACCATCCTGCTTATTCCTTAATTACTCTACCGGCATCATACTTAATGATTGCTCCATATTTTTAACATTGTCCAGAAAATCCCATTTTACAGTTTTAATCATGCCAAAGATTATATTCACACACCACATCCATTGCCAGAAGTGGCAATGTCTGTACTCCACATTTCAGCAACACTTAGCATTGAGCAGCAAGCCCCACTGCTAGTTCTCATCTTAAAATAAAAAACTCAAAAATAAGTATGTGGGCACTAATACTTTGCATCAGTTACACAGATGAGCTTACTGCAGTGTGCTTCAGTAAGCAGTCCTGACAGTCTGAAAGATATGTCGGTAGTCTCCATTAGCTGTATATTATTTATTAGGTTACGGTATTCCACACATGAAGAATTAATTGTAATGCAGCCCATCTACATCTATACGTAAGTGAGTGTGACTCACATTGTCCTTCCAAGTATGCTCCATTAAACTGGTAGAATTACACACATACATGCAGAGCAGTATTAAGAGTGAGTTATATATTTCACATGTATGGCTTGTAATTACCTTGGGTAATCTATACACACATCACATAGACTTGTCAATGGTCCACACATAAGCACAAATGCTACATACAGTGATCTGAAGATGAATAATCAGTAATGCATGAGTGGTACTCCACTGGTTGACATCTGTAACTATTTTCTATCACATAACTGCTCAATGCACCGTAATGGAACATACACATATATACCATTCACACAACAATACTTAATGTGAATTAGGTGATGTATGATGTATTGCTTCTGTATGTTGTGTTGTGAATTATTAAACATATACTGATGTCATTAGTCAGACCACATTACCCATTCCCTCAAACATATGTCATGTAAACTGCAACTTTGTGAAATCTGACAACTGTTATAAGAGTTTGCTTGTGGTAGCATTGGTTAGTACACTGTTGTATAAAATGTGGACTTAGATTGGCAGGTGTTCAATCCATCAATAAGTGCACAATATGAGTGCTTCTGAAAATAATGACAGAAATAAGTGGCTTATCTCATATGTACACTTCCACTTTGTTGCAGCATTTACACAGGGATAGAGATAATCCAGCTCTTGTACTTCCTTTTATGTAAAACGTATAAATTGCAAAACATTGCTCATGTAGAACCTTCAAATATGTGCTGAGATACATTTGTAATAAGACTTCTCCTATGATGTCAGTAATTTAATATACTGTTAAATAGAATGTAGACTTGGGTAGGCAGATGTTTAAGTCTGATAGTATAAGAGAATAGTTGCAGGGAGGACTAGCCTGATCAACAGATGTGATACAGATAACTTGGACTTGTTTGAAAACTTACATGGCTACAGGATTTTGATACCTCAAACCTCCTTTAAGGGGAAACATACTATTGAAGTTATATATTCAAGTGTGTGCTGTCTGACACTTGTAAGATTTCCACTGTGGTGTCAGTGGTTACTACATTGTTCTACAGTTTGTAGACTTAGGCATTGTTTAAAAATATCTATGCATAAGTACTCGTGTCTAAGAGAATAGTGGCAGGCAGGAATGGCTTACACAAGAGATAAGATATGGATAACTTAGACTTGTGTAAACATTTACATGCCAATAGGATTTTGATTCCTCATCTCCTCTTTTGAGGGAGCCATATCCATTAAAATACACTGCTGAAGTAATTCCTTTAAGTGTTTGCTGTCTGCTACTTATACCAATTTTTCTCTTGTGGTGTCATTGCTAAATAAGCTGTTTATTAAAATATAGGTGTGGCTACTCAAGTGTTGAAGTCTGGGAAAGGGTAGTGACTGAGTGGGTCAGACAGTACTAACAGATATGTTTGGCTTTGCTAAGAGAGCTGATGTCAGCAATTTAACTGAGTGAAAACATTTGGCATAGGAAAGAGAGAACCCATGCTTTATATAGCCTTTAATGGTAGCCATATAGTCATTCAAACAAAACACTCAAGTTATCCTTTCAAGTGTGTGTCGTGTGACAACTGTGATATGATGTCTCCTGTGTCATCAGTGGATAATAAATTGTTAAATAGAATATTGACTTACATAGGCAGATATCTGAATCTGGTAATGTATAGATACAGTGTTTGCGTAACAATACTGAGAGGCAGGCATGAATTAATGAACAGATGTGATGTGTGTAATTCGGGTCTATATTATATTTTTGAAGAGTCAGTTCAGCTAATGGTATTTTACATCAAAATGCCATTCAGCGAACTCGCTCTTCTGGGGGGTGTCCCTGGCTAATTATATACACCTACTCCGAGATCACACTACAGTGAGGAAAGGGCAAATTTTCCTATATTCACTGTACTGCAATCTCACTATGAACAATTTGCTGAATGGCATTTTGATGTAAAATGCCATTCCCATAAATGACTCTTCGAGGATATAATATAGACCCGTGTAATTCAACCTAGTTGTAGCAGTTACATGGCTACATGCTTTTGGTCCCTCATATGTAGTTTTTTTAAATACATATACATTCAAACACACTGATCAAGTTACCTCTTCTGCTGTGTACTTTGTGACAACTGCCTATGTTTAATTCTGTGGCATCATCAATTAGTGTACATGTATAGAGATTGCATGACCTAAAAGGCAGGTGCTCAAATCCAGCATTGTACTCCATCTTGTGATTGTACAAAATAAATATTAACAGACACAACTAGTTTACTTAGCTGACACTGCTGAAGTAATCCTTTCAAGTCCATGCTGTCTAATACCTCTGATATGATTTTTGTGTGGTGTCATCAATTATTGCACAGGTAGGAGAATGTTAAGGCATATTGTAGATGTTCTATTCCAGTGCTGTATACTTGTATTATTTTGTTCAGAATCAAAGGGTAAAGGGCATAAAATGGCTTATTCAATTGATCTTGGTGTTTAAAATGCTACATAGTGATAACACTGTAAATGGACCTGTGTCTTAATCTTCCAGGGGATACATACCTTTTAAGGCAGCCCATACCAATTCATACAAACTGGTCAGGTTATCCATTCAACTGTGTTCCTTTTTTTAACAGTGTTATGACTTCCTATGTGGTATCAGCAGCAACCTCACATGTCTACAGTCTGAATTAAATGACCATGTGTTCATATTCAGCACTGTCTACCTTGCATGAGTGTATAAAAAACAAATATGAAAATGTTAAGGACATTGGTGACATTAAAATGGCTTAATTAACACTTGTGATATCTGATATGTTGTTATGATTTTAAGGTAGGTGGGTAATGTTCATCCTCTAATTGATGTACTTCCTTCTGACAATGTCTAGTTTAATATGATATATGTTGCATTTTCTGTTGTGTGAATGTTAGCATGAAGCAGCGTAGATAATCAATGATAGGGATTAGTTATTGTCATTTCTGTTTTTAGCTCTGCTGGACTTCCTAAAAATGGAAGTAGGAGACAATGTGCAGGGAACACCTACAGTGTTATAGGCCTTTCTAAAAAGTGTATGCCAACTCTAGCAGTTTTTACAGTTCACTGATAACCATATGTGATGCTGCAACTGCTTGTGAGGTATGTTGACTGTTGTGATCTAGAAATTAGGATTTGTTGCACAATGCTCAATACAGTAGTAATTTTCAAAAATGTTATCAAAATGTCATGAAATGCATACTCTGTCATTAGTGTGCTAACTGTGCATGTGTTACAGCAGCAGCTAACACTCAAGTAATGCAATTCTTACATAGGTACATATGCATTCCACTCCATCATGTAATACTCTGAAACCATGTGAGCAGTGGTTGTTGTTATACAATAATAACATATGAACACTTGTTGCAATTACTTCTCCTTGCTGACAACTTTCATAAGTGGTCTTGCTATCACACTTTTAACCATGTCCATATCCATACACAGACAGACATTCATACAGTTGATAATGAACTATCTCCACATGACTATTACTTGCAAGATATTCATCATAGTTTAGGTTTCCTGATATGCCTCACATCTCACTATCTCTCACATACATGCATCTCACCTTGTATGATTTAGTCATTTCTAATACTTTTTTCAGCATGATCATTTATTTTCTGCTCCACATGACATTTCCATTTTTGTGACATTGGACTGTATAATGATTTGGAGGGTCTATATTATAAGACTGATGGTTGAAAACATTGAACAACATATGGTTGATACCATATGATCAATGTCTTCAAACGCTGACCTTATAAAAAGACAAAAAAAAAAAAAAGAATAAAGTACACTAACGGACCACCTGCAACCCCCACACCCCTAATCCTTAAATATACCAACTCCAGGACTGCACTACATTGCAGTAAATGGAAATCTCCCCTTATGGAGATTTCCATTTACATGCTTGAGATTCTGAGTGTTCGCTATTCTCATGTCGACAATGTCAGATTCGACATTGTCGGCTTTTGAGAATATAATATAGACCCTGATTTGGATATGTCCTGTGTCTTACTTCTTACCTTTCTCAACATGCATGCTTCTGCCACTGTTATTGTATCCAGTTGCACTACTTGCACAAACAGTATGTAGAGGTGTTCCTTATTTTTTTTTTTTTTGCATTTGTCCCATTATTTATGTATTTGCTTTTCTCATATTCCTGCACCAGTAGTTTGATACATTTGCCCGTAAGAAGTTTTAACCTTACATTACTTGCACATTTTCTTCAACATCGCATTTTAAATTCTGACCATTTAAAGTTGTTTATTTATGTGAATTACAATGTCAGTAATATTCATTGTGTCCTTGAATTCACTCAGTGCAATGTACAACAGTATAAATCTTCCTTGTCCACTTGTTGGTAAGGTTCCCCTTGATTTTATTTTTTCTTAAGTTACCTATCATTTGTTGAGCCATACACCCACTCACTTTTAAGTCTCAGTGTTTTGAGAACACCCCTCTGTTTATGTCATGTACACACATATATCTACCTTACCTTGATATGGCTGCATTGTTGTGGGTTGAGCTGTGGCTGCTTATCATATTCTGTGCCTTACCTTCTTGCATATTTGATTAGCAGTGCTGGTCATCATACAGTAATAGCCAATCATTTTAGTTCCCGCTTGACATGTCTCCTATTTAATTGCTGACTTGTTACAAAAGTTCTATACTATTTACCGTATCTATGATAGATAAGTACTTATTTTTTAAGTGACTAGATACATTTTTTGAAAATGTAATAATGATCATATTGGGAAATTTAAATTTTTCCAAACATAAACTGGAGTGAAGGGACATTTGTGACTGCTTTGAAAGAAGAATTTCTAAATCTATGTTTAACTAATTATATAACACAGCTTATTAATTTTCCTGCAAAGGTGAATAATATATTAAATTTATTGTTTTCAAAAATCTGATATAATATAATCAATGTAAAACAGTTGCATCAGTTGGGTAAATCAGATCACACTGCATTTAAATGTACTGTATTGATGAGTTCTTTTTTCAGAGAATCACAATCACACAAAGATAATATTTGTCAAACCAAAAGTTTTTGACATGGGTGCAATTCATCAAATTAACTAACCTTTTTTTACCAAGGATAAATTGTAGCGACAATATTAGGTAATTGGGACTCTTGAGTGTACATGCTGTGAACACCTTAACACATGTAGGAAATCAATTACTAGGAGTTATAAAAAATACTGCCTTCTTTCTGGAATACTACACATTCTAAATTGTTGAGAAAGAAATGGAAGAAATTTAGATTGTGGAAAAGATGTAAGAGCTTATAATTTAGTTAATAGAAGTTTGAAGTCCTCTTTAAGAATTGACAAATGTAAGTATGAGAACAATCCATTGTGCAATGCTTCATTGAAGAATTTTTCCATCAGTCTAAAAGAGACAAAAAATGTTAGCCCTTTTCTTCTGGATGGCGCAGTACTAGATGAAGGAGTGCGACTGTTTGATTTATTTAACAAACACTTTCTAGCAAGTGAGATTACTAGAAAGATAGTCCATTATGACTTTAACATCATAATAACAGATGGTCACGGCAGCCCAACTTTTAGTTTGGACACAATGAGCAATTCTTTGAGTCACATAGAGCAACACAGTGGTATAGATCCTGATAATTTACCAGAATGTGTTTGGGTATCTTGTGGTAAATATATTTCAGCAACTATTACATGACTGTTTAATAAAATGTTGGTACATGGTCATGTTCTCCCTAGTTGGATATGTGCTGACATTATGCCTATTCACAAAAGGAACTCAGTGGATAATATTTCCAATTATAGGCTAATCAGTTTGCCTTTACTGATTGGTAAAAAATTGGAAAGATGGGTGCTAACAATTTTGGATAATGATTTAAAGGGTTTTTAATGGATATATCACAACATGGTTTTACACAAAAAAGATCAATTTTTTAGAAACTTGATCAATTTTTATGAGTTGGTCTACCAAGCATTAGATCTGTGTCTATCTGTAGCTGTGGTTTATCTAGATTTATCAATGGCTTTTGACAGTGTACTACATAATGTCATAATAGAGGCAATTTAAAAGAAATCATTTAATCCGTATATTATTTCATGGGTATCCAATTACCTTAGTGGGAGAAATCAAAGAGTAAGAATTAATAATCATGACTCCATGTGGGTGAAAGTGTTCAAAGGCATTCCACAGGGTTCAATTTGAGGACATATGCTCTTTAACATTGCTTTCTTTCTGATTTCTAAGTTTTATTCTACTTGGCTAAATAAATATGCTGATGACATATTTCGAGGTGTAGTGACTACATATAAGGACATTGATAAATTTAAACAGTATTTAAATTTAGTAGATTCTTGCCCAAAGCAAAATGGACTTAAAGACACATGTGAATAACTTCATGTTGGTAAGCAAAATGCTCTTTCTCATACGAGATTGGGTTGTATAGAATTGCTGAATTTGTCTGAGTACAAGGATTTTAATATTCTTGTCAGTAATAACTTAAATTCAGATCCCATGTTCACATCATAGAAGTTAAATTGGTCAAAATTATTGCACTAATTTTTTTAAGAATATTGTTTCAAACAATATGGATTTATTAAAAAATGTTTATAGCATATGTATGAACTATTATAGAATATAATGTCTTGTTTTGTACATATAATAACGTTGATTTATTAACACTTGAAGGAATCCAGTAGAGCCCAGTAGAAGTTCAGAAGGAGAACACAGGAGATTAATATATATGATTATCATTCAAGATTACAATACAGTGATCTCTTCTCCATTAGTTACAGGGATTTGCATGGCAGGTTGTGCTTAGCCTGTCAGGATTTAATGAATGAAAACCTTTACTTGCTGTTCTAATGAATTCAAGACAAACCACCATAGGTTCTAACTGCACTTTTAAAATTGGTCATTGTAGAAATTCCTATCAGATTCAATGGTATGTTTGTGAAATACACTTACCTTGTTTGCCTGCCAGTCTGGTTATTTTACAATTATTTTAAAAAAAGCATCTTGATACTTGGGCAGGTCCTAAACCTTTTCATTTGTTTTGGAGTCTGAATTTTAATTGGTCTCCATCCTAAGGCTGTTTTATTTGAACAAATGAAATATATATATGAGTCCCTGGGGTAGTGTTTAAATAAATACTCCAATAGTAATACTTAAATAATTTGTTGACTTATGTCAGCAGTGGAAATGAGGTTACCAGGATTAGTTATATTCAGAACCAGGTGGAGTTTTTTTTTTTACTGTTTTTTAAAATCATAGTATTAGTTTTATAGATGTTAACAAGAATCCTATTTTTATCAAACCAGATGGAGAGGTTAGAGAATTCAGTATGGAAAAATGTTGATCAGATGGTAACTTCCTGATATTTTGAGATTTAGTAGTGTGAGTCCTGGAAGAGTGAGACTGAATGACTGAACAGGCAGACCATGTGTATTAAGGCTCAGATTGCCCTTTCTCATAATAGTCACCTTTCTGCAAGGTATGAAGATCTTGGGATCAGTATATATATAAAGTTCAGGGCATAGAAGGATTAATCCTCATATCATGCTGTACATAGAGGCTTGCTCCCTTCCAAGACAATTTCAAAGGAGAACTGCTATGCTCAACCTTCACTGTTCTCTTGTGTTTTCACCATTT
>NC_056728.1:358463368-358700868 GCF_019279795.1 Protopterus annectens
TGGAGTGGTAGGAGGTTGCTGCAGGAATGGATGATCCTGCAGGAGAGGATGGTCTGGGAGGGCCCAGTCTATTACCCTGCCTAGAGCCCCATTTAACCATGATCCAGCTCTGGTATTTTGCACTGTTATTTACTATAAATGATCAGAAGTTGGAATGAAACAATGAAGTGTCAGTTGTAAAATATTTTAAGCACTTTCGTTCTGTGTTTGTCAATAAAGGAAAGAAAGCTCTTATTATTTTTTTTACATCTGGCACTTTGTTGTTTCATTCCAACTTCTGATAGTTTATGGTTTTCATTGTTATTTTAATAATTGATAACAGTCATATTGTTGAACATATCAATGCAGTTCTGTGGATTGTGGACCTCAAGTTACCTCTGGAAAGTCGCCATTGAAGTCCCCCATGGTTGAGTTGTGAGACTTTTTCTGTTTGGCATATACATCACAAAAGTAAAAGGAAATACCAAAGGGCTTTGGTCAACTAAATTTGAGATGACTGCAGGCTAGGAGCAGTTACTGAATCCCCAAATGATTTAACCATTATGAAGGAAGGTTTGTCCCAAACAATAACTGGTGCCAGAATCATGAATTGAAATTAAACCCCAAACAATACACTATCATATCATTTGGGAAGTCATCTACTCCAGGGAACTGCCAAATTGACAATACCCCCTGAGAACTGACCCAGCTGTTTGGCACTTGGGAGCTTGTGTATACAGTTCCTAACTTTTGACCAACATGTGCCCAGAGTCATAAAGTCTTTCTGTATTGCACAGCTTATAAACAAGTTGATTGCAACTAGATCTAGAGATGTTATTGTCCCTCTTCACAAAGCTCTCATTAAGTCAATCATTTTGCATAATGCCCACTTTGGCATGTATCTGCCCAGAACCACGTAACAATTGGAATAATTTTAAAAATTCCCTTTTTAGATCACTAAGTGCCCCTCTCACCCTCCGCCACCCCCCAGCCTTCAACAGCTTCCGGCACCTCTGGCTGACATAGAGCCACACACACACACACACACACACACACACACACACACACACACACACACACACACACAGATATATATATATATATATATATTTATTCTATAGCAGGGCAAGAGTAACAACTAACAGATAGCATACAGAGTCTAAACCACACATTTTTGGCAAAAAAGTGATAATAGTCCTTTTAGTGGCACTATTTTGGTGGTTACTATTTAAAGCTTCTGTCTTTAGACAAAGAGAGAAAACAAGATAGGTGATATGGCTTTTCCTGATACCTCTAAAAGAAATTCAGTAAAAAAGTGAGAGACAGATAGAATATTGGATGAAAGGAAGTGCTTAGAGGTTCAGAGCCCCTTGTTGCTGAAGAGATAATGACTGTAGAATCTTGCAAGTACATTAGATGGATGCAGGGTAACAAGTAACTGATACGTATTAGGATCAATAGCAGTGTAGGCAGAAAGGAGGGTGAGAAGAAGGAGAGGATATGAAATATGTATCAGTAGGGGAGAAGGTTGAAAGAGAAGGAGTTGGGAGGCTATATGAGAATACAGATAAGATGTCTGGTACTAGTAGAGTTGTGGGGGTGGTTGGGAGCAGTGAGTGGGTTTAGGGAGAGCAACACAGCAGTGACCTTGGGAGAAGGTATGGGTCTGAGAGAATCTGAGTTTGGGAGTAGGTTAGATAAGTTGTGGGTTATATTCATAAGGGTAGACTAGTGGTGATACCAACTTGTATTAAAAAATACTGGTGGTAATTGGAGACAATCATTACCTAAGAATGAGTTCTATTGGCCAGGAAGTGAAACCAGTTTAAACAGAGCATGCAAGTCATGCAATGATGAACACTTCAATAATTTTTTTGTACACAAGAATTGTGATTATCATATGATGTATTTATGATCCCTTAGAGTGAAGTATAGTTTTTTTAATATTTTACCCATAGTTATTTTGTAACCTTATCATTCAAGTCCCTTTTTATGAGTGACTGTTGAGCATGGCCTGGTAAAATCATTGACTCAGAGTCCTACAGTAGGCAAATGGAGGTAAAAGGAGTAAGACCACTGACTCAGAGTCCAGCAGTAGGCAAATGGAGGTAAAAGGAGTAAAGCCATGTGACTCTGCACCCTTCTCTTATGAAGCAGCTCATTAACTGCTCAAAGCCTTAGTTTGCTGTTGGTGGTAATCCTTGCCTTTGGCTTCTTTTTCTTTTCACCCTCTGCGTTTGCTCCTTCACTTTCATCCTCTCTCTCTCTATCTCCCTCTCTCTTTGTTTTAATGTTATTTTATTATGGAAAGATCTTTAAATTATGTGCTATATTTGAAAAGATTAATAAAAACTATTTTTAAGAATGTATTTTAGTTACACCTCATTTGAGTTAATCCCAAATACCTCTCCCATCAGTTAAATTTGCTGCATTAAACACTCTAGTTTAAGTTAATATTGCAGTACATTTAGTACATACTGCAGACATCCGTCAACGTAATTGTGTTAGTCATTACGTCTGACTTATGTTTCTGTGTGAACAGCGATTTGTGTTTTCATGTACTTCAAAAATAAGGAATAATTACTGACATAGGCACAAATATACTTCTGAGAAATGGCAAATAAGTATGTTAATACCAACAAAACAAACTGCTGTTCCTAACAGTATATTGGATAACAATTATTTTATGAGTGCAGGATGACACTTTAGTATTCTACGGAAATCTGAATTGTTTTGAAAAGGAGTATGATTCATATAATAATGTCTGTCCTGGAGCCATTATTCATTACAACAGTCTAAGGGCCTCCTTTTTGACTGCTGCTATTTTTACATCTGTGGCATAACAGTATTCTGTTTTATATAGTCTTAATACATACTGCCAGCTGATTTTAATTAAGTTGCTGGCCTTCAGAATTTAATATAGTTAGTGGTATGCAGGAAAAAAATAAGTTACCATGTTTCATTCTTATGGAAGCAAATAGACTCCAGTGTTAAACTAATATTTCCAGAATGTCCACTAGTAGGACACATATAACGCATGACAACATACATTATGCTCTTTTCCACTTCTGAAAAAAATATTTTTTCCTTGTATCATACTTGTAGGTACTATAATACACAACTCTAACTGGCAGACAGCATGCCTAGTAGAACAACTACACCAGAGAGAGCCAAGCAGACCTGGAACAAAAACTAAAATAAGCAGATGTGGTCTGCTTATGTGTAATCTTGTGCAAGAACATGGAGAGGATTTGTTTTAAGATGTCTATGGCAACAGGCCAACTGAACTCTGCTTGTGTGTAATCTTGTGCAAGAAAAGGGAAAGGAATTGTTTCAAGATGTCTATAGCAACAGACAAACTGAACTCTGTTGTAATCAGAGATTCTCAGGAGCAATATCTTAGTTATACAGCTGCTGATCTAGAAATGAATAGTTACATGCAGTGCTCAGTGTTATACCACAAACTAGTCTTTTAAACAAACCAGGGTAGGAAGGCAGGGTTCTTGAGTACTGGAAGGAGATAGATGTGTGTGTGTGTGTGTGTGTGTGTGTGTGTGTGTGTGTGTGTGTGTGTGTGTGTGTGTGTGTGTGTATATATATATATGTGTGTGTGTGTGCCCCCCACACCCCCTTAACTCCCCCCTAACTATATATACTAACACCAGGATTGCACTACAGTGGGGAAAAGGACATATACTTTTAACTTGCCTTAGAGTACTATTTGGCAGTGAAATGAGTTTTAGGTGAAATGAACTTTCAGTGAAATGAACTTTAGGTGATTTGGTCTCAGTGAAATGGGTTTCAGTGAAATGGTCTTTCAGTGAAGGGATATGAATCCATATATATATATATATATATATATATATATATATATACACACACACACACACACACACACACACACACACACACACACACACACACACATACACATAAACACACACACACACACACCTCACACACACATACCACACACACACACACACACACACACACACACACACACACACACACACACACACACACACACACACACACACACACACCTATATACCATCAGCAAGTATTTCTAAAACAATTGTTTCCTGTAAAATGCATAAATGTGTCATATTGCTCAGTGAAATGTTTTATACAAGTAGGGTTTGAATACATAGCACACATGGAGAAATGGAGTAGTCTGGCATGAGAAATGACATCAGTGATGCATCATATTGATATATATTGAGGAAACTAGAAAGTGTACAAGATAGGGAGGGAGCAAAGAATGCTGAAACTTGATTAACATTTGGATCTTTTAGAGAAGAATGTTAATGTTCATAGGTTCATAAGTTCATAGGCATGTACTAGGCTAATGGCCCTGGTGCCTTTACAAGCCTAGCCCATAGGATTACCCTGGCATTGTGCTGCCCGACATTAGTTCCCAGTGCCTCTGTCAAGCAGAACCACTGGAGTGATCCTGGGGTGAACTTTCTGTTTTCCCATCCACTCATCAAGATTTCTCTTGAAGAGGGCCAGTGAAGTGCTCTGCTTGACATGTTTGGGAAGTCTATTCCAGAGCATTGGCGGTCTCTAGGTTATGAACCTGTCCCTCCAGCATGTTCTGGTGATTGTGGTAATGAGGTTGAGGTCTCTGGAGTGTATGGTGCAGTGGGATTGGGATTTCATTAGCTGTAGCATTTCTAACAGAGCTGTGTCAGACATGGCTTTGTAAGTCAAGCAGAGATTGCCTCTTAGTAGACGATATGAGACAGAGAATAGCTGGAGTTTGTTTAGTCTGTACATGTGTTTAAGGCCTAGGATCCTCTTCGTGAGGTACTTTTGTGTCCATTACAGCTGTTGCATTTGTCTAGTGATGTACATGCCAAATGGGGCATTATACTCGACGATTGACCTAATGAGGGAAGAGTAGAGAGAGAGAGATGATGACCCCTTTCTTCCTGGATGCAAAACCCTTGGTAATGAGATGTGCCACATAGAAAGACTTTCTGACCACAGTGACAAAAACCCTTGATAATGAGATGTGCCACATAGAAGGACTTTCTGACCACAGTGACAATGTGGTGGTCAAAGAAGAGGTTGTGTCAACCTGTGTCCCCAGATCTCTTATAACACTTTCAGTGTTCACTGGGCTCCCATCGTGGTAATTTGTGGGAAGTGAGTTTTTCCCAATGGGGGTGACAGTGCATTTTTTAGCATTAAGCTTATGGGCATGGTTTTGACACCAGTGATTGGTCTCAGTGAGGCCTTTCTGTAGGATGTCTCCATCACTTGGAGAGGCAATAATGCCTCTCAGCTTGCAGTCATCTGTAAACTTGGTCAGCCAGAGTCCCTCCGTGTTGGCCTGGACTTATGAGAAGTAGATGCAAAACAGGAGAGGACCCAGGACTGATTCCACTCGTGACTGGTCGGCAGTCTGACTTGGAGTCTGCTACTTTCACACTGTGAGTCCTATCTGTGAGCCAATTTGCAACCCACCTAGTGATATAGGGATTGATGTCTAGTTTGGTGAGTTTATCAATAATTCCTAAGTGAGGAATAGTATCAAAGGCCTTGGCTAGGTCAAGGTAGGCTGTATGAACTGCCTTGCCCTCATCCACAGGTCTGGTGATTGACTCCCAGAAGTCAACTAGGTTGAGTAGGCATGATCTATCTTTCACAAAAAGCAAATTGCGTAGGATCTAGAGTTTGGAAATTCCCTATATCCTTGTTAATTAGGTCCATGATGATGATGTGCTCCATAGCCTTACATATCAGACTCATCAGGCTAATTGGGCTGATAATTCCCAGAGTCTGTAGTCACTCCTCCTTTATGGACAGGGATAACTGTAGCAGTGCGCCATTCAGTAGGGACAAAGCCTGAGTTGAGTCTGTGATTGAACAGGGCACACAGATGTGATGCCAGTTCACTTTGTAGTTCATATAAAACACATCCAGGGATATTGTTGGGTCCCATGGAAGCTGTATTCTTGGCCTTGGACAATGCAGCTGTAACCTGTGCTGCAGTAATGCTGGGTGCCTGGCATTCCTCCGGTATTGTGATTGGTCCTTTAGGGGGGGAATGAGGGGTAAATTTGGCACTGAATCTGTCGGCCATTATGTTGGCAATATATGTTGGCTCAGTATAGGAGGTACCATTGTGCAGTAAGTCAGAGCAGACCTGGGTATTGCCATGGAGATTCTTGATAACTATAGAAGGCTTTGTGGTTGTTTGTAGTGTCTGCCACAATTTTGCCTTCAGAGCTGGCTTTAGAGGTTTTGATGAGGGATCTCAACTTTTTGTTGAGGCTAATAAGGGAGTTTCTCCAGTCTTGGGACTTCACCTTTTTCTGCAACAGTTTCTTCCTTCTGTTGTAGAGTTTATTAATGGTCGGGGACCACCTGATTGGCTTCCTTATTTTTTTGGAGGAGAGTGTCTTGGTTCTGTTGGGTTTGGCTAGTTCTATGCATGCTTGTAAAGTTCTACTGGACTTGATGTTGAAAGGTTTAAGATTTAAGCATAATGCAAAGGAATGGAAAAACTCAGCAGTCATTCTATAAGCAATGCAAATGGCTGATTTCAATCACTTTCTAATTAACCATAAACAGCTACCCTTATTCTCTTTACAATCCCTTAAAATTCCCTCATCTATATCTTACTCACATCACTTATAACCACAATAAGAACATTCTCCTTGTTTCTGAATACAAAAACTTAGGATTTAACCTCGATCGTTCTCTACCTTTTTTCAAATCACATAAACAAAATAACTAACACGGTATTCTCAACTTAAATTCTGCTGTAAAATCTATCATTTACACCCTCCTTCAGCCCACCTTTCCCTAACCAAAAATGCTATTCTCCCTAAACTGGAATACCGTCTTTCTCTGATTACCTTTTACTCAGCATGAAATTCCTAACAACTTCAAATCACAGAAAATAAAATTTGCAGATTCACCCTCTTTGCTGATAGCAGAGCTCAGCAATGTAGCCTCTTGCAACATCTAAAAGGTTTCTAGTCACTGAACTAGCCACTTATCTCCTATGTACTCTTATTCACAAAATACTAAAAAGTGGCATTTGTATATCTTTGATGATGAAACTACCCACATCCCACCCAAAGAAATACCCAGGAGAAAGCCATCACATTAAGCAGCCTCCAATATAAAACAGCTAACGGGAAATGCGCCTTTTCCTGACTAGGGCCTTAATTAAGAAACAGTCTTACTTGAATTAAGGGGTCTGGCAGAGTGGTAGCTGGGTTTTCTAGTACATGGAGCCGTTCTGCAGTCTGGCATCCCCACCCTCTCTTCACCCCCCTCAGCTATTCATTGGAAGAGCAAAAAAAGCCCCTTCTCTGATCTGTTTGTCCTCCTGTACTAAAGAAGAGAGCCAAGTCCTAATGCTCTACACCTACTCCCTCATACTCTAAGCGAGAGCCAAACAAAAGCTCACCTCTGTGATCTGGTACTCCTTCCTAATAGGATCACCAGGTCCTAAGGTCCTAAGGCTTTCACTCTCTACTGTTGTACACATTAACATGCACAAAAAAGTGAAAAAAAACAGCAAAAAACGTATCTACTGATCATGCCCACTAAAAAGTAATGGGAGAGCAGATGTCCACTTCTGAGCCTGGATCTCATAATAAGTATAACACAACCTTCTCTGAGCACCTGCATATGGAGACTGGGTGCAAGTACTGTAGACATAATGGCTGACCTCACCATTTCCTATCCAGCAGAAAACTACCTCCAACAAGACATTCACCATGTAATGGTGCATTTTAACAGCATGCTCCACCAGCATGACAGACTTTCATTGCTTGTTATCCTTAATGTTGTCCTATTTGTTTCCTGACGTTGAAATTCAAAACTGACTTCATGTGTAAACTGTCAATATTGTAAACAACTTCACTTTTACTGCAAACTATATTTATGCAAGCTTTCTCTACACATAAGACCCTGTAACAAGCATAAGGATCTGCAACATGAAAATCTTTGTTCCAAGACCATGGAAAAACATTTCATTTTACATTTGTTCTTATGTATTGCATACTTCTTAATTATTCATGTTGTTTTCATTTTTTCTGTAGTTTTGTTTTGGGGCTGAAAAGGGTCTTCAGACCGGCCCATATTCTTGGTTATGAAATAATAAACAAGTAAGAAACAGTGGCCACTGTAGTTGGTGGAGGTGGAAAAGCAAAGACTGTTAGCTATTTTCTTGATGCAGACAAAATTGGGGTGTGTGTTGCTGACGTCATGGAGGTCATCAGGGTCACTCTTCCAACATTTGTAATGCTCTTTGTCATGCCTTGATGTATGCTGTAGAAACTAAAGTATCTGAGGTAATTTAAATATTGCCACTAAGCTATTCCATTTTGGGGCATATGTAATACATCAATAAACTTAAAAAATAAGTATATTATAGAGTATAAGATGAAGGAGTTTGTTCCTGACAGGTGGCTCGAATATAGTGCAGTACTTGCTCATAAATAGCTGTGGTAATGATGCTGGCAATGTGGGGGTTGCTTCTTTCCACTAAGTGAAATTTAAGGCATGCAACATTATGTATGTACAGGGGCACATTCATTACTACAGCAGCTTAATGTGGCAGTTATAGTCTTTGAACAATTACATCTCTGTAGTGAAGACCACCGTTAATGTACACATCAATAACCAAGTGTGCATATAACACAATCTCACATTCTGCTGTGGAACTGTTCACAGTATATCATTTGAAGGCTACACCTTCAGTCACTGTAACAAATCTATCGCTGCTGCACTTACAAGTTTGAGATTAAACCTTTCCAGATGTAAGTCTGAAGGGTGTTACATTTAGCTCATGCTCTTTATTGACATAAATAGAAATATTGCTTGTGTCTGTTGCATTCTTATTTCTTGGATTTTCAGATTTAAGTTAAAAGCATGGTTGCCATATCTTACTTTGAAAATGTGGTTCCTGCATTTGACTTTCTCAGAGATAAGATTCTCCTGCAAGTGCTGATTTTCTGAATTACTTCAAGAATATATATTTGTTGGAGAAGTGCAGGAAACACGTGAAGAAATCCTGCAAAGCTAGAAGGTTGGCTACTGACCTCTGTTGAATTTTGGAGTCTGTGTGATCTTCTTTCTGATGTCTTATTATGACATAACCTTATGTGGAAACTGGCAACTCCTTTCAAGTGCATATTGAGATGACATGGCATAGACCTGATTACTGCTCAGAGCCTGAAGAATTTTTTGAAAACTCTATGATTTCAAGTTAGTGGACTTGAAGTGATTATCACTACTGTTTTGTTATTTGAGTGTCTCTTTGGATTTGGTTTTATTAAAGTATTTGTTGCTGTTTTACATTTCTTAGTTTTGTTTTAGAATATTTTAGGTATGCAGTGCATTAGTTTACAGGTCTTGCATATATGGTTTTGTTTGTACTGATGGCATTCAGGTTTCAGACATGAATCTATGGCTTGGCATGAATAAATTAACTCTTTTCTTACTAACATAACAGTAATCACTATTCCAGTGTATTATTGCACAAGTATTATATTATCTGCAAACTAAGGTGCAGTAATATTTTTGTCTAGAGAGTCTCATCTCCTCAAAAACATATCATAGGATCATAGGATCATATGAAATTACTAGGCTATTGGCCCTGAGGCCCTTATAAGCCTAGCCAAGAGTTTAGCCCATATTTAGACAAATTAGCACATGACACCCCTGTCCAGCAGGGACACGGGTAGAATCTCAAGGGGTATATTTTCTATTTCCCCATCCAGTTATCCAGGTTGCGCTTAAAAAGGGGTAAAGAGGTACTCTGCTTGACATGGAGAGGGAGTCTATTCCATAGATGGGGAACTCTCTGGAGCACAAATCTGTCCCACCATGTCTTGTTGATTCCACAGACCAGGTTGAGGCCACATGTGCGAGTTACTTGAGTGGAGCTTGACTTGCAGATATGCAGCAATCCCATCAAGGTGGGGTCCGCGATCACCTTGTATGCCAGGCAGAGGTCACCTCTGAAGAGTCTATATGAAGCTAAATAGAGGGATAGGAATTTTAGCTTATTTGTGTATGGTAGATGTTTGAGGCCCTGAATTCTCTCAGTGAGGAACCCCTGTGGTCTGTCCAGCTGCTGCATGTGCTTTGCAAGGTAGATGCCGAAAAGGGCATTGTACTCAATAATGCACCTTATAATGGAGGAATACAGGGATGTTATGACCTTCTTGTCCCTGGATGAGATACCCGTACTTATAAGGTAGGCCATGTAAAAGGCTTTCTGTACAATAGAAGCAAAATGGTGGTCAAAAGTCAGGTTGCTATCACCCTGGGTGCTCAAATCCCTCATAACTGCGTGCTTAGGACATTATTATTAATGTGATAATTTATGGGGACGTCACTCTTCCCAAAGGGGATGATGATGCATTTTTTGGTATTCAGCTTTAGGCCATGTTTCTGGCACCAGTCATTTGTCTGAGTGAGACCCTCTTGGAGGATGTCTACATCACTAGGGGAATTGATGACAGCAACCAGCTTACAGTCATCTGCAAACTTGGTCAACCATAGCCCACTGATTTTGGCCTACACCTCAGAAAAGTATATCCCAAATAACAGAGACCCCAAGACCAAACTCTGGGGTACACAGTTTGTTACAGGTCTACTGCTAGAGGTGACTTCCCCTATTTTGACTTTTGACTAGGTGGGTTCTATCAGTAGCCAGTTTGCTACCCATCTGGTAACATATGGATTGATGCCTAGTTGACAGAGTTTATTTATTATACCCAAGTGGGGAATAGTGCCAAAGGCTTTGGCCAGGTCAAGGTAGGCATTGTGCACCGTCTTCCCCTTATCCATGGCTTTGGTGACTGTCTCAAAGAAGTTGACCAAATTTAACAGACATGACCTTCCCTTGATGAAGCCAAACTGTGTGGGATTGAGTGTTTGGAGGTTACCAATGTCCTTGTTAATGAAGTACATGATAATCCATTCCATGGCCTTGCAGATCAGGTTAGTTAGGCTGATGGGTCTATAAATTCCCATATTGGTGGACACTCTACCTTTGTGTAAAGGGATGACAGTGGCTGTCCTCCACTCAGCTGGGATGAAGTGGTACTCAAGCTTTGATTGAATAGGGTACCTAATGGAGCTGCATGTTCCTGCCTGAGTTCATCTAGGATGCAGCCTAGTATGTCATTGGTCCCCATGGAGGCTGTATTTTTTTTGTCTTTGAGAGAGCAGTGATGACCTGTTTCCTAGATATAAGGGAAGGGGGCAAGTACTGGGGATATCCTGATTTGCTGATGGGGGGACAGAGGGGTGAAGTTTTTACTGAATCTGTCAGCCAGCAAGTTTGCTATATCTACTGCATTTGTATATGCGGTGACCTTGACCACCAGTTCTAGACAGATCTGGCTGCTTCTTTTGAGGTTGCGGACATATGTGAAGAAGGCTTTATGATTGTCTCTAGTCAATGTGGCTAATTTGGACTCGAAGGTTGTTTTGGAGGACTTCATTATTTTTCTTATTGTTCAGGCTAAGGAGACATTGCTTTCATTGGGCACCTGCTCCTTCTTGGTCTTGGAAAGCAATTTTGTCCTTTTGTTATAGAGTTTATTTATTTCAGATATCCACCAGACAGGTTTACTCTTCCTTGTGGAGGATGATTTAGTCCTGTTGGGTATTCCTGATTCCATGCATCTATATAATTGCTCGTATAGTGGTTTGGTGTAGTTCTGGATATTGTTGCCTGTTCCTTTAGATGGGTTAGGGGGGTGGTGAAGCTGTTTATAGCATCCTGCAGGAGGCTGTAATCAGCTTTGGAAACGTTTTTATTTCTGATCCTAGTTAGAGGCAGACTGGAGGAGATGGTGACTTCCAAACTGACCGCTTTATGGTTGGATCTTACCAGGGAGGATGATACTATAGGGATGCAACAGTGGTTAACCATGTTGGTGAATATCAAGTCCAAGATATTATCACTTCTTTTGAGGGTATCGACTAGCTGTTCCAAGGCATTTGTACTGACAAAATCGAGGAACCTCTGTGCATTTGTGTGAGACAGATGCAGGCCATCTCTGACAAAGCATCGTGGTCTGTCAATCATATCTTCCCAGGCTGTCAAGTACTGGATCCCCCTAGAATGACACCAAAAACTAAGCCAATTGTTAAAGTCAATCATTTCCTGTTTGTACTGAGGCATCATTCTGGGTGATGGCAGAATGCTGCTTAAGGCTAGGGCATACCTGCCTGGGACGTATAATCAGTGAACTCAATCATGTCTCTCTTCATATAGTCCAGAGGGGTACATCTCAAGTCATTCATGCCATCATGGAGTATGACAGAGTCATAACAGTACCTGTTGTTGAGAGACTTGAGTGCATATGTGAAATGGTGGATTCTGACACCTGGCAGACAACTAACTGCGACTTTCTCCTTATCCAGCCTGGTGAGAGGCACATTTGTGTTTCTCACAATGGAGCCTCCTATGACTAATATGTTGGGTTTACAGTGAAGCCTTAGTTGTTATGAGACACAGGTGTGTGGACTATGCATGGTATGTGGTGTGGTGGTCTATGGAGATCGGGTGTGTTTTTGCCTATGAGGTCTCTTTTGTTTGACCATGTTTATGTGGAGGACCTCCGCATATGTGGGTTTGTGTTGTGTAGGTGTGGGTGGTGTTTGAGGTGTAGTGATTCTGTTGACAATCTTTTTGGTGCCAGATATACTGGCTTGAGGGGGAGAGAGCATGGACTCTAGGTTCCTAATGTAATGGCATCTCTCACAAATTGTGCTCCTAGGTGGTAGAAGTAGATGGTTGTCCGTGTACATGAGGCAGTTGCTACACTGTCTCAGGATACCCATATCAACCAGACTGGCAGGAGAAACTGTAGGAAATTGTCAGTCCATAGTTCTCAGCATCTGAGGGAAAAAGGCCAGGGAGAGCTAAGGGGTGGGCCTAAAGCCCACATGCTTAAACCAAACCTAAGAGCTTAGAATAACGCTTAACAATTTAGATAAGCTATAAACAAGCACTAATAAATGCAACAGAAAAGATGCAGTTGAACACTTTAGAGAACAAGCAGCAAGTAGCAGTAAAAATCAAGATGAAGTAACAGAGTAGTAGGAAGAAACACAAATATAGAAAATATAAGCAGCTGAATATAGAGTCCTTTTTGTTTTATTTATTTATTTATTTTTATAAAATGGAAAGGGAGAGAGCAGGAACAGAATATATTTCAAGGTTAAGGGACTAAAGGGTTTGACCTTCCCAAATGATCTCTGTATTAGGTAGAATGAGCTAATGAGATGGGATTGGGAAGAGTGTCCCAGATCAAATTTTCAGTAGGTGTGGGCAGCTGCAAAAGCCACCAACTATAAGAACACAACAGCAGTTGTGTTGGAGAGTGGGACAAAATAATTTCAGCACAGATCAGAAAACAAACTTCGGTAAGCAAATATATCAATAATTCAGTCAAGCAAAAATAAAGACAGTGCAGAATACTGAACAGTTGAAGTGCAAAAAAATATATACTTATCAGCTGTAATGCAGTTCTCATACTGTACAGTTGTTTCACCTGCAACGCATCCAATATTGTTTTCTAGTTTGTATACACACACTAAAAGTTGAGTGTAAGGTCTCCTGAACCTTCTTATATACTGCACAAACAATGGTCATTGCTCTGGGGTCTGTGTCCAAGAAGACATTTGTTGGATGAATTGAGTGGATGCTGGAGGCATCAGGTGGGGGATGACAGTGAAAAAATAACACCAGTTTGTAAATCCTTGAAATAGAGAGGTGCTCTTCAAATCTTCAGTGTTAATACCTACAGGAGTGTAATGTACATGGCATGCAGCACTATGGGCCGAGTTGATAAATGTGGTGCAGAAATCCAGAAGAACTCCATAGGAACAGTACAATGTCTTTGTCTCCCTAAGAAGCAGAATGTTAGAGCCCTTGTCACTGAAATAAACAAACAACACAGGAGCTTAATAAAATCCAAGAAAGCCAAGTTTGAGGCTGAAATAGCTAACCAAGCAAAAGACAATCACAAGGCATTTTTCAGTTATGTTTGTAGTCTGCAAAGCACAACACAGTAATGCACTGAGCTGATTGTGAGCAATGTTGCCTACATTGAGGCTGAAGCTATAGCTAACTTACTGGCTGATAAATTTAGCTCAAACTTTACTCCTCGCTGTCCTCCATCTGTCCATCAAGTATACCTGAAACTGGCTCTCCTGCAGCTATCACACTAGACCAAGTCCTAAAAGTGCTATCAAAAGCTAAATATACTGCATTGATGGGTCCTGACAATATCACTGGAAGCATCTTAAATAGCAAGAAGCATGATTTAGCCACAGCCCCAACAACACTGTTCACTCTCGGCAAACATACAGGTTGTGTACCATATGAATAGAGAACAGCTACAGACATTCCCCTGCATAAGACAGGACCTTCCTCAGACCCAGGCAATTACAGACCCACAAGTCTGACCAGCCTCATGTGCAAACCCATGGAAAGACTTATCATGGAACTAATCAATAAGGACACAGGGAATCTCCAAGCACTGGACCTGTCTTAGTTTAGATTTGTCAAGGGAAATTCCTGCTTTTTAACCTGGCAGATTTTTATTTTTTTTGAAAAGGTCACCAAAGCAATGGATGAAGGCAAAAACAATACACACAGCATACCATGACCTGGGCAAAGCTTTTAACACAATTTCCCACTCAGGCTTAGTAGGGAAACAAAATAAACTGGAATGAAACACCTATGCCACCCACTGGATTGCCAACTGGCTCAAAGATAGGATGTAGATAATGAGAGTAGTGAAAGTTACCCCCACAAAGAGAACAGTCACTTCACTAGTAGAGTCCCCCACGGTTTTGTGCTGTGACCTCTTCTGTTATGCATCTACTTTTCTGAAGTAAAAGCCGATACCAAAGGGGTCTGGCTGACTATGTTTGCAGATAAAAGTTCTGTCACTATACTCAGTATCCTACAGACTGCTAAGAGGTGACTGTGCCTGGCATACAAGGCATACTTTGAGCCATTACTGTGGATGTAGTGTGTGTACATCAGTACGTCAAATGTCATCAGAAATACTCAGTCTAGGGATCTAGTCCTCTTCCACAACATCAACTGAGCAGTTTATATGGACAGGTTTATTTTGTAGAGGACATCACTGCTATGGAACAGACTAGCTATCCACATAAAACAAAGTTATTCCCTGTCAATTTTCAAGTGCAACTTAGATCTATGGATAGGAAACAGAAAATGTACCCCAGGGCTACTTCCTGTACTTCTAATTGACAGATGCAACTCCTAAATCCTTTCTCCCAAACATGAGTCCCCTGAAATTATCTATGATATGATCCTAGTTATTATCATTACAGGTAATATATATAACTATCAAATATGGGATGGCAAAGTCCAATTTATAACCAAATGGGATAGGTTAGTTTGAGAACAAAAAGAGAATTTGGATAGGCTTAAAATGGCACACAAGGGCAACTAGCCTAGTACTTACCCATGAACCTATTACCATTACTAAACATGGTGTGCTAAAACTATTCATAGAAATGTACTTATGTATGTTTCAATCATGTGAGCAATATACTACCTGGTTAGCATAATGTCATGTACCTGACATACCACAGCAATATGCAAACCATTCTTAGATAAGTTACTGTTGAAGAGGGAAGAAAAATACAGAGATATGCTAAGTCTTATTCTTAAAGGACACTTGCTGCTTCTGGAAGATATATTTTGGGCCAATAACAATAGGGTCCCCTGTGTGAATCCTCAGAACAACCTTTCCTAGGCTTCTCATCCATAAAGAAAAATTGGTAGGAGAAATACAAATTCTTCAGCCTTATGCCTGTCTCAGAGAGACTTTCTGTTCCTAACAGGGCTCTAACCTTACATAGTCAAGACTCTAGTTGTAGTTCTGCAATCTATTGGACTGGTATTCAAATGCTCCTTCAGCTTGCCTTGGTAAACCCTTCGGGTTCCCTATCAACACAATTATCCTTCCCAAAAAAATTGTATGTGTATTGGAAGTTTTTACTCTGATTACCTTAGGACATTCTAGCTATCGGCACTGGAGCTTTTTCTGAACATCAGTGGTGCTAACTTCCACTGAAAGCCATATGGGACATAGACCTGTCAAATGAAACACAGACTTGCAGTTTCAGGCTGGTCTGCCATTTTAGTTTGCAGGGTAATCAATACTTATTTTCACTTGCAGAATAGTCTCATTTCCCTTACAGTCATCCTGCTGCCTGCTTAGTAAAATTGCTCCTGATGAGCTTACAATGAAACTGTCTATGGCAACATACAGCAGATGCAACCCATCTTCCCTGTGCAATTCTGCCTGTCCAGCATCTGTGTCATAATGGAACAAAACATTGCCCCCCAAAGCATTTTCTTACTTATCCTGCTGTTAATATTATACCTAATATTTGCTATCACTAATAAAGGCCTACCATCCCTCCCTTTTAAGCCAATACTACCTTGTTCAAATATTCATGTGCTGTGAGCATTCTTCCCAAACTTTTCAGAGATCTCTCGGTGTTTTAATTTTTTTAAATTGGATAGCTGTCATCATCCTCAGAGAATTACACACAAATTATAACATACCAGTATTTGTGACACAATCATAACTTGGTGAAAATTAAAAAAAAACTTGAGATAAGTTATGCTTTTGAAAATTCATTCTCCTGATGCTGAACTAACTCATGGCACTTTCATCCTGATTAGTCATTTGTTCTTTTACACTCCTTCCCAGTGCCTGATCTTATAGTAATTCTGAAACTTGACTTGTAGAGAAATGCTGCCACTCAGCCATACCAACCTGCAGCCTGTGAAAAACAGAAGCTGTAATATAAGTTTGGGTTGGTATTAATATAGGCCTTGTATTTCTAAAGCAATCAGAAACCTGGTTCATTTGTTCCTTGTGTTGATGCCCCCTACTTAATTCTGTTTGCTGAAGTCTTTATTCCATATGAATGCAACTCATTACCCTAGTGTGGTAATCTGACATTTTAGCAATGTTGTACATGAAGTCCAGAAAAATACTTTAGGATTAAGGACTGAAATTCTGATGCTAGATGATCATTCTCTTAATATCCATTTTTTTATTTTTGGTGGTGGGGGGGGGCTCTCTACACTTGACCATCAATATTTTCCCTTAGAATAGCTATAGAATATTAATTCTTCTTCTTCTCTGGGGGAGGGCACTAGGGCCAACTCATTCTGTCAGAGTGAGAGCCAAGTGCAGGGTGGGGTGCAGTCATTCACAGTGCATTGGGATTTTTGCTTTAAGCTTTCAGTCCCTGCAAATGCTAGTAGAAACTGTTACTGTAGTCTATGCAAGTGGGCATGGCACTGGCTGGTGCTCACTTCAGTGAGTGTCATATGCCTGGTGATAGCCTGCCTCTACAGACCAGGGAGTCATGCAGATCTTCCAGTCTCCAGGAAACTAGAGCATCATTTCTGTCCCTGGACATGTGCCCTGCACGTCCAACTTAGACAGTCAAACAGCTTCAGTGCCTTCATTATGTCCTCCTTTCCAGCTCAGGCAGGAAAAGTGCAAGCCGAGTGTCCCTCTATGTCAATGGAGGAGGCCATAAGACACTGCTTGCCTTTCCATGCATCTAAGAATAATACCCTCCAACAGCTCTTCACTTGTTCTCACCTCTGTGCCCGTGAAGGAAACCATTTTGACCTATTATGGTTTGATTTGTTTTGCATTCAGTATTGCTACCACAATCTGGTTTTGCGATTAGAAAATCCAGAGAGAGCAGCCCTTTCCCCATTCCTGAGGTGTCCCATAAAAGCTTAATAATCATGAAAGCCCAAAATAAAAACAAATTTCAAAATGTTTGCAGCATCTCTCTGTTTAGATTTCTGCATCAAATGCACCAACTAATTGAGAAGATCAGCTTCAAATGGCATAATGCAGTCTGCATATTGTCTTCCTCCAGCCTAGCCCTTCTTGTTATACAGTATGCTTGTTGACTCCTGCAGTCTTTTATTATATTTGGCCTGCTTATGATGGTTAAATAATGCTCAATGACGTCAGCACTTATTACTGCAAGGACATAACTCTTCCACTTTTCCTGTGGCTCTGTCAATAATTCCCTTATTATTCTCCTGATACTCTGTCCAGACTATGACCTCTTTGATGAAGAAATCTGTCTACTTCCTTTAATGCTTTTAGGCATTATCCCATGGTGCTTTCGATCCATAATTGATAACTAACCTGCTACAAATTTCCTATAGTCATCAAAACTACAATTATGATTGCACATCACTCTGTTCTCACTTCTGGAGTCAGCTGCAGGGAGATTAGAATTTGAAAATGGAGCAGATATGAGCTACAGAGCTGTTACTTTCTGCCAGCTAATCTAGTGTAATATAATCTTATGTTTCATACAGATAACCACCAATTGCCTTGCCATTAAACATGAACTTTTACATATGCTGGTCATAGTATTCAGCACCACAACTGATCTTTTGTCATGAGGGGTATTTACTGGTCCATATTTCATTCCTTAACAAGAACAGTCCATATGGGCAGTAACTAAGCAATGTTTTTGTGAATTTCCTGTGTGCCTTACCAATTCAGCCATTGAGCAGCAAACTCTTGCCCACAGAAAAATCTCTTCTCTCCATATGTTTTCTCTGTGTTAGAGTCCAAGTGGAGGCTAGTACTACAAACCAACTCTTCCTAAAAATAAGACTACTTAGAGTAGATTGTTATGGATTGTTCCTATATCCTCAGGTCTTCCCACATGTCATGGATCACCATAAGCCAATTGCAGTGTTTTGCCATTGCTCTGATTGTATTGCCTATTCATCAAAGTGAGTACTTCCTGCATAACGTAGTCCAATAACCCACTATGCCTATCCACTAACATGCTCTTCATTTTACCTAATGCACCTTGCTTCCTAGGAGGTAATCCATTGACCTAACACATCAAACTTGATCCATAAGAACTGAACCACTCATCCAATTCCATCTGTCTTGCACTTAGTGTAGGCAGTCTCTTACTGAAAGTATGTTTATTCTGGTGTACAATTCACTCTCTTTATAATATTATCAAGAAACAGTGCAGAGAGTAGACCATCCTGTGGCCTTGGTATAGTAGCACCAAGACTTATCTGTCATGCTCTGTACCGCTCACATTGTGCACATGTTGATGCTAGTCTGATAAGGTGACGTGTCAAGACAAAAGCTAGAATCCATCTGCAAACCCTTCTAATTCAAATGACTTGGATTGATCTGATGGTTGTTATAAGCTACCTTCTTATATGTTTTCATAAGCACAGGTTTACTGAAGTAATGTGTCACTGTCATTGCTCCATCTACCAAAGTGGTAATGGTGACATACTTGCCCATTTCAGAGATAAACACATTATCTAAATAATATTACAATATGAAACATGATGACCCACCCCAAATTAAACCAAACTGCCATAAGAACAAACTCTATGGATATGGTTTACATTTCTGTCATAGTGGGACTCACAAATGTCCTGGTAGTGTTTCCTCCTTTTCCTTCCACAAAAGATTCATCAATATCCTCTATCTCATTTGCAGCTATTTCAGGATCCACATTCTTACTTGGGATATGCCCTTCCTGAAGTACTGCAACCATCTTTTAACTACTTTGATGAACAAGATTGCACCCTATTTCTGAGATTATGTTCCCTCATACAATCATATCTTCTGCTCCATTGAGATGACCAAGAACAGCAGTGTTTTTTTCAACTGCTTTCTCTCCATTTTTAAGTAACCTTCTTCAAATTAGCTGTTTCTCCTGTTAGATAACTTACATCTACATGTCTTACTTCATCCATTTGCCAGATAGCCCATCTTGTAAAGGCTACATTGCTTTACATGTAATTCATCCCAAACACTAGCTGCAGGTGTGCATTGATTGATGCTAGGGTCCTGGTCAGTGACTGAAATGTTATGCCCATAATGGCTTCTGGGCTACTGGCGGTCTCTACTACTTTTTCTACTTCAACAATTTCCTTCACTCCTGGCCAGCATAGGCACCATCCTTAAGTTTTTATGCCTTGCATTCCACTTAATGAATTTTCTGCCATCATCTCAGTAAACTATTTGCTATTTACCCAACAATTTTCCCTGTGATATCATCTAAAGATGTAAAATTTAAATAATGTTGCAATAATGAAATGACTTCTTCTTGTTTCTTAACTATAGACAAACAGATAGATAGATGGACAGATAGATAGATAGATAGACAGATAGATAGATAGATAGATAGATAGATAGAGAGATAGATAGATAGATAGATAGATAGATAGATAGATAGATAGATAGATAGATAGACGGACGGGCAGATAGACAGACTGACAGATGGACAGACAGACGGACAGACAAACAGATAGATAGATAGATAGATAGATAGATAGATAGATAGATAGATAGATAGATAGATAGATAGATAGATAGATGGATGGATGGATGGATGGATGGATAGATAGATAGATAGATAGATAGATAGATAGATAGATAGATAGATAGATAGATAGATAGGCAGAAGCAAACTAGGGACCAGTTATCAAAGATATTGATGTCAGCCATCCTTGATTTTCTCCAACTCTAGATGCCTGACACCATATCCTTAGCCAATAATTGATCATGTTTGAGATACCTACTAGTTATTCCCTTCTACAATGAAACAAACATATTCATATATTATGTTTCAGAACCCAGGAAATGTGAAAAGCTGTTAACATGTTTTTAGTCTCCATGGTTTATATCTTTAGTTTCAGAACCCAGGACATGTGAAGTGCTATTAATTGTCTATGCAAATTACTTATTTGTGTCATATGCCACTGTTGAACTATCCTGTAGCCTTCCACCCCCAAATCCCTGGATCTTCTGCAACTGATTTCATTAAGGCTCCCCCTTTCTGGTTGTCTGGCTGTGTTGCTGGATCCCAAGCTCTAGCTTTGCCATTCGAGCTGATATTATCATAATGACAAATCCTTCTCTTCAGGTCATCAATTACTGCCTTCAGTGTTTCCCTCTTATCATATCTCTGCAAAACAAATATTTTACATTGGGGCATTTTATGCATGGCATCCTTATGTAGATCACTTGCCTTCTGCTGTAAAACCAAGCATTTACTTTTATAACTTGCTTTATTCTGTTTTAACTCCAGACAACTTTGCTCTATTTTAACCCCAGACATCTTAACCCTTGCACCTTATAGAATGCTTGGAGGGGTGGAGGCTGGAAATATATTTCTATGCTTCCCTTTACACTGACTTGGCTCTTGTCTATTCGGCCTAAATATCAGTCACACATTCTGCTGCATGTTTCCTAATGTACCTCATATGTGCAGAGAATGCCATCACCTCAGACATTTTAGCCTGCAACAAAAGAATTAATCTAACTAACTTATTCTCAGCCTGCTTTGTTCCTTGCCACTTTCACTTATTAAGTCTTACATTTTGTTTGTGTCTTTCGGCTTTTCCCGGTTAGAGGTCACCACAGCGGAACTCCGGTCCGCTAATGATTGGCAGTAGATTTTTCTGTACTGGCTTGCCAGGCCTAACGTACAACCTTCAACGAAGGAATGTCCATTCACACATGTCACTACACAGAAGACGCTCTAACTGAGAATCGAACGGGCAAGATCTAACTGTGAGGTGACAATGCTACCGCAGCACCACCACTGCAGTATATATTAAGTCTTATATAACGCATTGAAATACTATACTTTGCATATGTCTACCTCCGAAGTCCTTCTATGTTCTGTCTTCGCTTTCATGTATTACTCAGAACCACATCCTGTTGGGTGAATAATATGCAGCTAGTGAGATATCATTCTATTCATCTGTGGGATTCATGCTTGAAGATCAGCTGTTGATTCAGGGAGTGCTAAAACTGAATATAGGTCACTCATACCACTTTCATCAAATGTGAGAATAAGGCTTTATTATATGGCGCAATCCTCAGGTGCGGGGAGGGAATTCCCCATACCCCAAGACTTACATTTACTGGAGAATTCCCTCTTATATGATATTCTTTGAAACTGTCTGTGTCTTATATAACTCACTTAAGCCAAGCTACCCTTTCTGTACTACGTGGAGCATCCTTCTACTGTTGTTATTTTTATGTGTCAAACTTGGATTAAAATTATCCCAGTGTCTAAGGCCAATCATTGGGTGCATTGTAGGCATCTTAATTCTAAACCAAACAATACAAATTGCTCACAATAATGCAACTACCTTAGTTAAACATTAAAAAAATCAGGTACTTAATCCTTCTGAGATGTGTATGAGTTTATCAAAACAGAGCATGCTTTCATGTACAAGTACTTCTTTGGGATGAATCAGCATAGACACACTATTTCAGGTGAGTCAGTATATAAGCAAATAATTCAACAAATTCATTTTAAAAACTATGAAATGTATATTCAATATTTCAGAAGTCTCCTATTCAGCTGTGGTTGGTCACATTTCTTTGTCACCGTAATTACCTTAAGATGACAAATAGGTTTGCCAACAATAGTCTCTATAACACGCACGCTTTGGCAACATACCACCTGTAAACAAAATTAACTTTTTTTTATCTGATACACAATTTATCACTGTTATAATTACTTTTGATATGCTTAAACACTGGCTTAGTAACTTCTTTTTTACCTTATATGACAACAATCTTCTCATATTCTGATGTCAAATTTCATAATAGTTTTGTTCCCAAAAAGTAGATGTAAAATTCATAGCAATGTGATATTTTGACTGCTGCATTTGACAAAAGAAAGTAAGATATACATTTTTGTTATACTAATATTGCAAAAACTGTCATCATCACCAAAATGCACACATGTAAAATCAGTTGAGGCATATTTGCAAAACTCCACTATATTAGACTAATAACTAGAAAAACTGGCTGCCATGGTTACCCATTATTAACATGAATCACAATGCCCTGAATGAAAAAGTATAATTTTAAATTAGTGAAATGAATGTATGAGCTAAATGCATTTGTGTGCCTGTAAATTAATTTATATGTATAAGATCTGAACCAAAGTAGAAATAACCCCCTGAAAAACTGAAAAAATATGTTTCCCATACATGATATCCATGTTCAACTGTAAGATTTGCGTGCCTGGCCTTTCTGTAGTCGCATAGAACATAATGTTGCACAAAAACAATGGACAAATAAATTAAGATGTATTTCCTCATTATACAGAATTTCAGTAGTGATCTATAGATATGGTCACAATTAATCCAACACATCACAGTGAAATCATTCTCACACAGCTCATCCCTCAGACTAAGACAGATGCGCAGTTGTCACTGACTGATTTCTGGTCTGAATTGTAGCAAGAAGAGTATTGTACATAATCCTGCACAACATATGCAGAGGAGAATTAGGCATCTCATTTATTTCTGCTCTTCCATGTTATGTCTAGATGTTTCCAATCCTGCAGTATAACTGAAGTAGTTTATTGAAACCTACCATGTGTCCTCAGATTAAGGAATTAAAGCTGTGGCACCAAGGTTCTCCATTCTTCTTAATTTCTGGCAGATGTATTAACATTGCATCATTTGTGGATCAAAATCTTGGTAGAAAGAGTAAAGACAAGTAGCTGTTATTATCATCAACCCATTTTTCTATTTTCCTATTTTCCACTTGGGTGAGGGTGTCATGTCAACTATTATCACCTCTCTTGATTCGGTGCCATTCTGCAACCTTTTTGACAATCATGCCATCTCCAAAGTGAAAACAAGCTGTGAATTTTGGAAATTTCTGTGCCAAAATGCTTAAATCATCCTAACATGCAACCATCCAAGAAGCATGTAATCAGCTAAACTGACAAGTCTAATTTATTGTATAACTCCTAATGTGTTTCATAAATATTAGCTGGAAAAATGAACATATGGGTTCTGAATAAAAGCAGGATTCTGCAGTCCCCCCCCCCCCCTTATTCTGACCATCCAGGTATACTGCATATTAATGAATCTGTAAAACACAAAAGAAATATCAGCACAGCTGACATTTCTGAGATTGTCTGCTGGCAGCAATAAAGGCTGCTTCTTGAAATCATTCATAATGAACTGGATTAACAGTCATTCATCTGAGATTGTTATTATTTTAATATGTAGACATTTGTAGGGTGCCAGACTTTTACTAGATATTATTAGAAACTAGAGGACCACATTGTAGAACAATTATTATTATTATTATTATTATTATTATTATTATTATTATTATTATTATTACTCTGTATTCACCGAATTTAATCTTACTGGTCTTCTCACACAGCATTGTACCTAAAAACTTCCAAAAGATAACAATAATCAGTGTTTAGTTACTTGTGTACATTGAATGCCGGAGCTCATGTATAATTTAAAAGATTTCTTTATCAAGATAACAAGGCACTTTGTCACGGTTCTGCAGGTGTTTGCTTACTTTTAAATTCAAAAGAAGAGGAATGTAGGCTAAATGGCATAACTCAAGTCAAACAACTTTTAAAGCTGCACCTGTGAATTTCTCTGTTGTAGTAAAATATTAAGAAGTCAAAATGAAAACAAAAATAGTACTCAGAGGATGTTGGATGAAACCTAATGCTGCTTTAAAAGCAAGCCATATTCCTTTCATCAAAATATTGTCATGGTGAAGGATAATAAACCCCAGGCTCAGACAATAAAGAACTGACACAAAAATGAGTTATATGCTTGCAACTGTAGGTGCAATCAATCAAACGTAGAGAAAAAAAATATGCAAACTTTTCTTCCTTTTTGTAAAAAAAAATATATATATATATATATATATATATCTGTGGAGAGACTTCTGAGTATCATTTGTGCTCAGGATTTCTTCAGCAGGTCATGAGCTCAGCTCATCTGCTAAGCTTATAATACAGAACTACACAGTTATAGACATGCTTGAAAAAGAGCCTGCCTTGGCTAAATGACATCACTGTTACACAGTCAGCACTCTTGTAAAGGATCTTAGAACTGTAATAATTAAAAACAAATGAATAAATAAAACAAGGCCACAGAGGTTACTAGCATAACTAAAAGCAATAAAAAAGCAAACTTTAGAGCAGTTTAGCAAACTTTTATTAGTTAAATGACCTCATCTCAGTTCAAGTAATGAGATTTCATCAGAACAAATATTACATATTTTAAAACCGCTTAAACATGTTTAGTATAAAATATATGACCATTGTAAAACAACCAAACATACAATCACAAGTAAAATCGACATACACTATGTACTTTGAGAGCACATTTAATATTAATGCTTTAATTTAATTCTGAAAAAATAGCATTCAAAATATCTGTCATGTTGGTCCTTTGTGCTCCAAAAGAGTATTATTGACACAACCTCAGTACCAATATTCATATTTAATATAACAGAAAATATACATTTTTATAAGTCTACCAAATGGAAATATAAAGAGCACCAGTCTCATTCTAATTAGTGTCATTAGTTTGTTCATAACAGCAATCATCCTGTACAAATTGCAATGTAAACACACCAGAGCTAACACAAATGTAAATTTGTATATAGAAATAATAGAAATAAATGTCATTTAAACAATTTAAAACATAAATGGAACTCCATAAATAAATCTGCATTGCCACATATCCTTTTTCTTATTGGAAACATTCTGGCAGTCTGAAAAGTTGAAAAGACAGTCAATGGTCCTTGGTCAGTTTCAAAAGCATCTTGTGCCCAGTCAGAGATGGAAGGTTCCACATAATGGCAAGGAAATGTATTGATAAGAACCTTTTACAATAAGAAGGGCAAGTTTTCTTAGAAGAACACCCAACTACATAAGGTTGGATTAAGTTCTTTGGATTATAATCCTGCCCTTCCATCACAAGAAATAAGCAATAATAATGTCTTTATGTATAATTTATCAATATAATATTTTGTAGATGCTGAGCTCTAGGTTTTTAAAAAAAGTTTTTTAATTTTTTGCCTGTAACCAGAGCAAACCTCACAAAAACATTTATTGACTTTAAGGTGCACAGTTGGGAATTTAATTTAAATGATATAATACATGGTACATCTGTAGTGGGTTTTATTTTTGGCCATCTACGTAAAAAGAGATATTTTAATCCATCATTGCATTCCTGTGATTTTTAACATGAACATACTGCATTTCCTGCAAGCCATTGTAACTTTCTTTA
This sequence comes from Protopterus annectens, assembly GCF_019279795.1. NCBI lineage: Eukaryota > Metazoa > Chordata > Ceratodontiformes > Protopteridae > Protopterus > Protopterus annectens. The sequence continues at coordinate 358,489,518 of NC_056728.1, forward strand.
CAACAAATTATCTTTCATTTCACAAAATGTTTTAAATAATTTCAAAAAAAGGTCACAGTTTAAAAATTATGAAGGCTGATAAAAGTGGCAGTGCTGTGATAATGGAACAAGTTCACTATCTTGCCACTATGACTGAACTTTTGACAAATAAGAATAATTAATTATTAGCCTCAATGATTGAAATCAATATTACTTGCAAATGATATTGATGAGTGTATCTAAATGTGGCCATTCATTTGGATTTATAAATGTCACCTTTTATTTAGATTTATATCAGCTTCATAACTGACACACCCCAGGATGTTTTTGAAGGTATTGTTGGGATTCATGAAAACTTTGTGAATCCATCATTTCATCTTGTTATTGGCTGTGCAAGTTCAAAGGCTGAATCCTTAAGTATGTTGGCAGATACTATGTTTATAATATTTGGTCCATTCCTTCATTCATCAAAGACTCAACATTTTTACTCCAGATTTTATACTTTCTCTATGGATAGTCTTTCTGCTGATTGTCATCTAGATACAATCAATGATATGTCATGCAATTGTATTCCAAATAAGACTGGTTTAGATTGCATGAAGGAATTTTATCTACTAGTATGGTATTAAATAATAATGAATTCAACATTTTTGTTACAGTCATTGAGTTTGTTTTCATAGATATTGTTTTGTGTGTTTGACAAAAAAGTAGTCTCAGCAATACACCAGCATTGCAGTTGATGCAGTTTTAGTCCCAGTATTTGTAAAATAATTTTTGCTAAATGTGGGACTTCTTGTACAAATTATAAATTTAAGAATTTTTTTAAATTATGTTGTATAGATCACCTATTCATCATCACCAGTGATGTTCTACATAATAACTTCAATAACTTATTAATTTATCAAATCCAAGCACATTTACATAAACATTTTCTAAGGATATCATTTATTTTCTAGAAGTAAACATTAAAATGAATGGTGACTTATTTTTCTTTGTCTGTTTATAGAAAAAGCACTTTTGTTAAACAGTTATTTACATTTCAGTAGTTTTCATCCTACTTAAATGAATAAGAATGCTGCTAAAATCAGTATATTAGACTTTCTATGTTTATTACAAATGATGCTGAATTTTATAAGACTGTAGAAGTGAATTGTTTTTGTACAGAAAGTTTATTTGTCAAATTTTACAGAAAAAGGTTAAGTAGGAATTGTTGTTAGTTATAAACTTATTTTATAAACTCATTATTTGTCTCTCTCTGCTTATCAGGTGACAAAATGAAATTTTCATTGTGTTTAATTAGTAGTTTAGTCAAGCATGCTATTATAATGTAGTTATCAATAACTGTCAGTTGATGGAGAATGATGAGCTCATTAAGGAGTTGGCAATACACTTTCTTTTGTTAATAAAAAGTGGAGACAATCTGAAACAAATGTTTGCAACTTAGACTATATGAATGCTTTCAACAAGAAAAAGGATGCACTGAAATGCTTCGCACTTAAACAATATAGATTCAGTTCTGAAGTTCCAGTTATTTTTAAGCCTTTTTCCTGTAGATAAATTTTACAATTGAAATAAATGTTGTTTATAAAGAAATATGTACAGAATGTGACTTGGTTAACAAAAAGTGGAGCCAATCTGAAACAAATGTTTGAAACTTAGACTATATGAATGCTTTCAACAAGAAAAAGGATATACTTAAATGCTTTGCACTTAAGCAATACAGATTCAGTTCTGAAGTTTCAGTTATTTTTAAGCCTTTTTCCTGTAGATAAATTTTACAATTGAAATAAATGTTGTTTATATAGAAATATGTACAGATTGTGACTTTTCATACACTGGTAAAACTGTCAGGAGATTTAAATAGATTAATTTATGAACATATTAATGGCATCAAAATAAAGATAAGAATAGTGGCCTTTGTAAACATGTTTCTAAGCCTTCAACCTATAGAATTTTTATTTTATTTTAGGTAGTGGACATTTTTATATAGGAGATGGTGACAACAATACTATTATCTGGTATCATGTTTTTGCTTTTCTTTCATTACTGTTTCATGTTTTACCACTCCAGTGAGTTCCCAAGGTTCTGATGGATATTCACTTGACAGAAAGAGACTTTTCTCCCAATTTACATGTAATAATGATACTGATGGACAACAACATGGAGATTTACCACTATTCCTTGTGTTGTTAACCCACTTTTCTCAACCCTCCAGTAAAGTTTTCTGTCTAGTGTTTCAGGAAATAGAGATGCTGCTGGTGATAACTCTGATGTTCTAATGGAACCTAACATTCACAAGACATTTCCTATATAAGCACAAGATGGAAACACTATCTCTATTTTTGGTAAGACTATCTCTGTGGTGTTTGTGGCTAGTCATCTGAATTTTCATCAGCCAGGTTTGAATGCTGTTGAGGTTTCTCTATTTGGTACTGTGCTTCTAAAGACTACAAAAAAGTTTTTTCTGACTAGTCAAAGAGTCCCATTACATTTGACAAGATGTTTGAGCAATGTAAATCTGACATGGGGCAAGGACAGGTAAGACTTTCCTTATTTCAAAAACTAGAACAACTGGAAACATAAGATGCCATATTTTGCAGTTACACAATGCTTTTTTATTACATTCCAGAACTGCAGGAAGGGTTCATAAAGGACTTAGTATCTGGAAATATCCATATGGTGTGACAAATAGGTCTTTATTTCACAAGGATTTGTTGGCCCAGTTTGAGAAAATGGGTTTAGAACTTATGGATTTCATTACTAGAGACATTTCTGGGAAACATAAAGACCTTGAAGCAACCATTAAACAACTGCAACATGACATTATTAATGATCTTTTATTTTTTCAGTATGAAGCAACTTATAATAAGATTTTTATTTTTAATGTGGATTTAAAATGTAAATATATTAAGGACAGAAAAACTAAGACATTTTTAAGAGATAAATTAGCTTATGAGAGGAAGGAAGTCTATACACCACCTAAACAGACACTGTATATGCAGATTAATTAGGATGAGAACTATGTTAATGAGGCTTATGAGAGAAAAACAAGCAATTATTATAGAATAAATGACCCTCGGGGGTCTGTTGGTACTTATAATTTATAGGATAATGGTAACTCTCATATGTTTTTAGATAATCATTTGGTTAATAATAATGAGTTCCAACAAATGGTATATGGAAAGGACACTTATTTTTCAGACATACCAACACACCAAGCGTTTCACCCCTCATTCCCCTCAGCTTTCCCCAAGGCTACATGAGAAGTGGAGAAAACAGGGGAGAATAGTAGTAATTATTATAAGACCAAGGGTAGAGGCTCCAATTAGGAAAGGGGATAGGGGATGGGTGGTGGATTAGGCTGTGGTGCAACAGAGTACATTCAACAATGTTCAAGTACTTAATTATTGAAATTCGTGAATGCAAAATTTATAACCATTGCAATATTAAAATTAATAATGACCTAGATGAAGTTTTTAGAAGAGGCTTTTCTTGTGTTCCCTTGTCAAGATTAAATGTAGTCGGCAAGATAATAGAACTGAAATTGTTTGTTAGAAAATCAAATGTTAAATTAATTTACAAGAACAATGACTTGAGAGTGATTGAACAATGTAGATGCAGTACCTTCAACCCCTCTCGAGCTGAATCTCTATCATTATTTAAAAATATGTGCAAGTGCAATTTAAGGAAATTGGATAGTGTTAAATTAGGACAAAAATGGTACAACATAACAAGGGAAGAACATTTGATATTGTCCCATTTATCCAAGGACCATGCATTTAGGATTATGAAGCTAGATAAGGTGGGTGGAATTGTATGTATGAACACAACTGCACTGCGGTAAGATATATCAGTACTTAAACAATGATGAATTTTTGATTTGTCATTAAGGAGTGAAATGAATTTAGCAAAAAGTAAAATAGATGGCTGTACAGCCTCAGGGTTGGTGAGTGCCTACATGGGGAAGTCATTCATTATTTGACTGTAAAAAAGAACAGTTATTCGTGACATTTTTGGGATACTTAAAACCCATAAAAATGTCTTATGGCCCATTGTATCTACTGCTGTCTCCAAAATGGATTCTATAGCTAAATGGGTTGATTTTATGCTCAAATATTTTTTTTCAAGATAAGTCAACTGTTTTAAAGGATTCTTGGCAATGTTTAACCTGGATTGCTCCAGTCTTTTTAAGATGGAGGTCTTCTTTGTGACTATTGACATTCATAGGTTCATAGGTTCATAGGTTCATACTAGGCTATCTGCCCGAGGGCATTTACAAGCCTAGCCCATAGTTTTGTGGCTTACGCCACCCCTTTAGTATGGGGAACTATACCCATTATTTTGCTGTGCCTCTGTCGAGCAGTGACACTGAGGTAATCCCTGGGGTATATCTGCGATCTCCCATCCATTGGTCAAGATTTCTCTTGAACAAGGCCAGCGAGGTGCTCTGCCTCACATATACCGGGATTTTATTCCACAGCATAGGGAGTCTTTGGGTGATGAATCTATCCCTCCAGCACGTCCTATTAATAGCCGTGTCGAGGTTTAAGTCTCTCGCCCTTGTGGCTCTGATGGATCTAGATTTTTTGAGGTGAAGCATATTCATCAAATATGGGCTTGACATGGCCTTGTATGTTAGGCAAAGGTCACCTCTGAGCAAGCGATGGCGACTGAATAGAGCTGGAGTTCTTTCAGTCGGGCAGCATAGGACAGATGTTTGAGACCCTTTATCCTTTTGTTGAGGAACTTTTGTGGCCTCTCCAGCTGCTGCAAGTGTCGGGTCAGATACATTCCGAATGGGGCATTGTACTCAATCATTGGTCTGATGAGTGATGAGTATAGGAGACTATGACCTCCCTTGATCTAGATGAGAATCCCTTCATGATAAGGTGGGCAATGTAGAAGGTCTTCCTAACTACTTTAGCTACATGGGTGTCGAATGACAGACTACTATCAACCTGGGTCCCCAGGTCCCTGATAACTTCTTCTGTGCTCAGTGGATTGCCACCTATTTGGTAGCTAGGGGTAACCTTGTTTTTCCCGAAGGGTATGACTATGCATTTTTGGCATTTAACTTTAGGCCATGGCTCTGGCACCAGTTATCCGTTTCTGTGAGACCCTTCTGAAGGATATCTGTGTCAGATGTGTTTTCTACTATGGCGCCCAGTTTGCAGTCATCTGCAAACTTTGTCAGCCATAACCCTCCTGTGTTTGCTTGTACTGAAAAGTAGATGCCAAACAAGAGTGAGCCCAGGACTGAGCCCTGTGGTACACCACTTGTGACAGGCTTTGAGTCTGACATGGCGCCAGCAACTCTGACCCTGTAGGTTCTGTCACTCAGCCAGTTTGCAACCCATCTTGTGATGTATGGGTTAACATTTAAGCTGATGAGTTTTTCAATGATACCCGAGTGGGGTATTGTATCGAAGGCCTTCGCCAGATCGAGGTAGGCTGTATGGACTGCCTTTCCCTCATCAATGGCTTTGGTGACTGTTTCGAAAAAGTCAACCAAGTTTAGAAGGCATGATCTGCCTTTGACAAAGCCAAACTGGGATGGATCCAAAGTCTGCAAATTTCCTATGTCTTCATTTATGAGGTCCATTACGATCCTCTCCATGGCTTTGCAGATAAGGCTTGTCAAGCTAATGGGCCGGTAATTTCCAGGGTTAGTGGAGGCACCGCCTTTGTGAAGTGGGACCACAGTTGCAGTGCGCCACTCCCTGGGTACATATCCAGAGGTAAGACTATGATTAAACAGCTGTCCTAGCTGTGGGTTTAATTCCTCGTTGAGTTCGTGGACCACACAGCCGGGGACACCATCAGGTCCCATGGATGCTGTGTTTTTTGCTTTGGAGAGAGCAGTTCTCACTTGGGCATTGGAGATGTTTGGGGGGCTGCAATCACTTGGTATAGATATCTCTCCTTTTTGGGGGGAGGGGGGGGTTTGCACTGAACCTGTCAGCCAGTATGTTGGCAATGTCTGTAGGATCAGTAATCTTCACATCATTTTGAACTAGTTCTGAGCATATCTGGGAGTTTCCTCCTTAAAGATTTCATTTTAGTTATATCCAATCAGTTAAGTTTAGAATGGTTTGAAGAAGCACTTGTCACTGGATCCATCATGACTCAACATGACATTGGTCTTTTGGTTGAAATGATAGGATATTTTATTGCAAAACAACTATGTATTTTTTGATGGGAAATATTATAAGTAGATAAGAAGTGTAGCTATGTGAATATGTTTTGCAGTTTTTTTTTTGCTAATATTGTGCTTTGGATGTAGGAGACGCACTATAGCATGGCTGGAGAATACTGGGTAAATATTAATTTATATTCATGATATTTTGATGATATATTAATACTGTAGAAAAGAAATATGTAATCTATGGATGAATTTATTTATTATTTGAATAACACTATCCTTAAGATTCAATAAAATCTGTGTAGGCTCCATCTACTGCCTACACAGAATGTACCCATGTACATGGGGGTCCCCTTCAGAAACGCGAACACTCACTTATCCGACTTCCAAAATGCCAAAACAAAAAGGCCAATGACTAAATAACACTAGCATGTGATTACTTTCCTGGATTGGGAAGTCAGTGTTCCAGGACATCAGTGTTGCGTGGTCATTGCCCTTTTCATTTCGGTGATTTGAAAGTTAGGTAAGTGAGTGTTTGGGTTTCTGAAGTAGAACCGTACATGGCCACTATTCCTTCTCGGCATCACACTATGCATATTAATCATGACGTGCTGCCAAGAAAGATCATAGTAACAAGAATATCAAATCTGTTTAGGCAGTAGTGTAGAAGCTGTCCTGTGGTTGTGGATCATGCAGGGAATACCTGGACAGATGTTATGTACAGGATAAGAGTCCCTGTAATGTCCCCTGTTAGTGTAGAAATATGTGTGAGTTATAATAGTTTTTTTTACTTTTATTTTTATTTATGCCCATTTGTGAGGAATGACATGGAGCACAGCAGTGCTGAGTTGCTCTTACCCATGCACAACTGACACCTGCCAGACATCTAAATATAGAAACCAGATGTAATTAATTAATTGTAGTTGTCTACTTTATTTATTTATTTTTGAATGGCCATTTGTGTAGCATGGCATGGTGCTTAGGAATGCTAACAGGTAGCTTAGTAGTATATCTGAAGGTTTACTAATTTTCTCAGGCATAGCTTTATACATTTAGTGCTGTGGAAATGTGTGAGGTGACCTAAAGAGCAGTATAATTTAAAAACAAAACACTTACATATGGAAAAGCTGAACGGTGCTAAGCACTGTTTAAACATGGTCAATGGCTACTCCTGTTTGTGCATTGCTAAGCTTCACTAAAACACAACTGTGCAGGTTTACATGATACTCAGCTCCACAAAGCAGGTTTGCATGATGCTAAGCAATGTGGCTCTTATTTGAATGTTACAGTATGATGTGTAAGGTTGGGAAAACAGCCAGGTCTATATTATATTCTCGAAAGCCGACAATATCAAAGCTGATATTGCCAACATGAGAATAGCGAAAGCACACATCGAACATGTAAATGGAAATCTCCGTAAGGCGAGATTTCCATTTACTGCAATGTAATGCAGTCTCGGAGTTGGTATATTTAAGTAGCTGGGGGTGGGGGGTGCAGGGGTGCTTTCCCCCTTGCCTAAACCCATTAGGGTGATTTTTTCTTTTTTGTTTTTGTTATTTTTTATAAATCTGATGTTTGTAAACATTGACCATATGGTGCAGACCATATGGTGTTCGATGTTTTCAACCATCGATCTTATAATATAGACCCAAACAACCTATATTAAGGCCAATAGGCAGGAATTCTGCAGCATTCATTGGAGTCTTACTAATTTGTGATATGCCTGGCAGGTTTGTTGAGGGAGACCACTAACAGGCCCAGAGGTGGTGTGTACAGGAGTCCAGAGTGCTTGTTGGACTCCTGGTCTGGAACTATGAAGCCCAGCTGTTGCAGGGTGATTACCAGGGTTCAGAATGTAAAGTTAAAGCCTAGGATCAGTTGGCCAGGGATAGTGCTACTGGCATCCGCCCACTTGTGAGCAGTGTCGTCACCACTATGATGACCTGAAATGAAGGAAGATGGGAACACTGGAAACCTGGGTCCAAGAGACTAGGGTTGGGTATGCCCCACACATATGTAAGCATGTTTGTTAGTACTTTACTAGAATACAATCTAATCTGTGCAAAACTGGTATACATAATGGCTTACTTCTCTTCCAACAGCTGCAGCTGAATGGGCTCGCAATGTCCAGTCTCACATATGCACCTGGCCAGGATGCGCCATGAGTGTGTTAAGTATGGATATTTTCTGATAACTGTAGTGCAATAAATAATAAACACTACCAATAATAATAAGCAATAAGGTAAAAAGCAGGATTGTGGTTTGAAAAGTAACGTGTACAAATAACTGCAGTAGGGCTATATTTACTACATGTATGTTCTATTGTCACTGTAGTCAACTGTAAAACTGAAATAAATAAAGAATGCAAAAGTAATTGCTTGATAAATATATTGCACAACCCACAATATGGTTCAGGGCTGTCTTCAGGGTACTTTCAGCTAAATAATGCTCTGTATTCCTTCCACTCCAGGAACAAAGCATATGAAAAAGGTAGCCCACATTTTGGACAGATACCATGTGTATATTTCATAGATTCTAAGGAGCAATAACAATAAAGTGTAAATCAGGATTGTGGTTTGCTAAGTAATGTGTCCAAATAACTGCAGTAGGGCTGTATTCATTCCATGCCTGTTCTAATGTCACTGCAGCCAATTGTTATATTATGTGTACATGTCCCCTGGGGTCATAGCTTTTGGATTCTACTCCCATGCCTGCCAACTAAGACATAACGGTTGTCTATTCTACTTAATGCACACAAACATACCTCTCAACAGTCATGATTTTTTTGTAATGTAATGACAACTGTCCAACCTGTCTGGTCTATGATTAGCAGATAAATTATTACCTGGAATTCAATGTATTTGCAAATCCGTTTACAGAACACATTGGTAATTATGTATGTGCACATTATGTGAAACAGTTCCGAGTAGTTGTGTCCCTGCATTTGTTAGTGCTTGGTCCATACTGTCCCATGCTAACAACATGAGAGGTATGTGTATGCTGCATCATCAATAGAAGAATTACAGTCACTGCACTCACAACTGACATTGCACACCTGTAGAAGTATGTATTAGCAGTCTGTGTATTAATATCATCTGCAGCTTCACTGATGGTATGTTTTTCTCTCTCTCCCCATCCCTTATCTTCCTTAATTTATTAATGTTATTTATTATTATGATTTAACAATATATTCTGTTTAACTGTTTTGTTGGTCTTATGAGTTATTTCATTCTGGTTTGCTGTTAACATACTTACTGTTATGTTATCTAATGCTGTGTTCCACATAATACACCTTAATATGTAATTGAATTAATCAATATTATGTTCCATTATGTTAATACTAACATTGGTTTGGTTATTACTAACCTTAGCAAATTGTTATAACTAATTTACTACAGCACAACCAGGAAAGCCCGTTCAAGGCAATCCACCTACCTTGGCTCCTCCGGCCATGGCATCGGGGCCCAGCACGTCTGGGCCATCCAGAAGCTGGGGCTCGGCCCCCTTCTTGGAGTGGTTGTGGAGGTGGTGTTGTCACTCATGACAAACTGCCAGGATTGGTGTGCAGGATAGTGGTCACTGGCTTTGGACACCGCCTGATCCAGAAGGAGGGCTTGCTCACCACTCTGGTTAGATAGCCTTGCCCTGGAGCCCAGCCTCCACCACTGCCACCCCAGGGTCAGTGAAGGACCAGTGCCAACAATCTCATAGGTGAGGACTTCAGTCACTCTGCTACCTTTTGGAGGCACCTGAGACTAGGATTTCACAACATCCTCCCCATCCAAGGTGTTCACCTCCCTCTTGTGTCACACACTACCCCTCAACTCTCCTCTGTCTTGTCTGTCTTGTCTGTCGGCACATGCTTCCTCACCTTCCTTGCTTACCTCCCCCACATGTGCCTTTGTCCCTTCCCCAACATTCCACTCTCACATAAAAAAAAAAAAAAATGGGCACCTAGACCAGAAAAAAAAAATATCGTCCCACACATAGCTCTCTGTTTCACACACGTATCCAGCAGACATACGTAATTTGGTCCAGTTGTCTTGTCAATGCAGTTATGTTGTTATCACCCCTTTCTGTGGGGGTGCAGCCCAAATTCATCTCCAAATTCTGTTAAAGTGCACAGTTGTTGCTGATGAAGAAATGGATAGCTATAGTTCTTACCTATGCCATTCCTACACATACCTACCTGCCTTTCACTATGTTTCCCCCCTGCTTGCACCCCATTTTACCACTGTCCTATCTCCCCATTTTTCTTTTCTCTAAAGATTTTTTTGTGCAAAGTTAAATGGCGCTATATTGGTAGATGCATTTTAAATGATAATAAACTCATTCAAAATAAAAACACCTGCTCCCAATTTCGACTCCAAGACCAGTACACCTGCAGACCACTGCATTAACCTACCATGCCACACAGCTGTTAATTAAAACAAGTGGTTTAAGCAAAATATAGTAATTGCAGTTACCATTATTAAATTTGTTTAAGCACAGCTGCGCATCAAGCCATGTCATGCAAACTTGCTGAAAGTGTAATGGAAAAATTGGAAGTGTAACTTGGAGTCTGGTACAAGACTACACCACTAGAAAGCCAGACACAGACTAATAGATGTAAGTGAGGTCTCTAATAGGAGGTAAATGGGCACTTTTATCAGAAACATGTACAAGTACACCTGCTAAAACATTAATGACAAAATACATGTTCAACTAGGACTATAGTGGAGAAATACATTCCTATAAAGCCAGGCACATAATAATGCACATAATGGAGGTATGTCACAGCCTGTATGTGTGCACTTATACCGTCACAAATACACATGCTAACGCAGTTATTCAGTAGTTCAGTCTGTTGCATGCTTTGCAACCAGTAAGTTTTGCCACACATGCTCCTGGGTTCAAATCCAGTGGTGTGCAGCATTTAAATTACATTATTGTAAAGTCATCAATGAATGACTGAGTCATGCACTTTTTATCTGCACAGTGCATTTCAAATGCAATGTCTGCTTTTCAGTGATGGAGGTCACAAGCCTGCAGATAGGAACACACTTGACATATCCCTGTAGCAACACTATAAAAGCATATAGTGTCATGTCATGCATTAATACGCATTCACAGAGGATTTTAACTTAAGTAATGCAAATGAGACGCACTAATATCTGAGTGCAGCAAGCAATCATTTCATAATGATATTACAGATTAGCACAGCTGCCCAACTAATATACACAAATGGAGGTCCTGCTAGTAACAAGAACTGTCAGTACACACGTTCCAGATGACTACCATAATGTAACACATGGCCTGGCAGTTATCCAAATGATTAACATAATGGTATATTTACCCCCTATGTTTCTCAAGGACAGAACAAACATGTTGCCTAATACTCTGTTAGTGATACTGTTGCCTAATATACCTATCTTAAACACATGCCTTAATTTGCAGTGGAATGGGTGCCCTCAATCTGGCTCTGCCTCTACAACAAGGCTGCCACACTTCTTAAGCTTGTTGTCCTCCAAAGTGCTCATACTCTCTGCCTATGCCTATTGTATGCAGGATCAGCTGCAGCCTGTAGCACACACATATGTATGAAAAAGTAGCTGCTACAGATGTACCCTCTATGATGACATAGTATCTTGATACCAGTAATGTCCAGCACAACATATCAGAAAAGGCTTCTAATCTACATGAAGGCCTTACTTCAGTGGCTGAATGTCATTGGCTGATTACCATAATTACCCATTCTAAAGACTTAAACTTTGCCTGTGATATAAACAGAACTTGCTGGAGAGATAGGTGTGCATCCCAGAGACTACCCCATCTATGGAACAGGTTTCCCATCCATGTGAAGCAGAGTTCCTCCTTAACCCAATTCAAGTGCAGCTTGAATAATTGGATGCATACCTCTCAAGTGTACCTCATTATGAGGAATGTTCCTCATTTGAGGTCCAGAAACATTCATGTTCCTCAAAGTTCCACATTGAAAGTATCTGTCAACCATTCAGTGCTAGGTATTTTTTAAGTGATATCCATGATAAAAAGGGCAGAATCATATTAATTCATCAAGATAAGTTTTTATATGTAAAAATAGCACATTTTAAGCATTGTATGAGCTTCCTAGGTGAAGTCGTTAGTAAGACGTTAGTAAGTGTTCCACATTTTGGCCATTTATCACAGATTAAAACCGATAGTGTTCCTCATTTTGGAGATGAAGGGTTGAGAGCTATGATTGGATGAGAAACCAGAAAGTCATCCCTGATTTGGCACCTATGTCTCTAATGTCAACAGGTAACCATTAAATATTTATCTCCCAAGCCCCTGCTTACACTTATTAAGGGTATCAGAACTTGTCGGAGATTTGGGATGCATGGCTAGGCTTAAAAAGGCCCCTGTGATTGTTAGCCTAGTAAACACATATGACCCTATGAAACTATACTGCAAATCAGCTGTGTTGTCTGCAATTAGGATTTTAGAACCACAGATTGGATTTGAGCCAATCACCTGGTAATGAGAACCATGTTAAAAAGGCAAACAGTTGGCTAGGGGAACCAGTCTGCATGAGACTTTCCTAACACGTTGCCAAAAACTTTATATATATGCACATATCAACAGACGAGTATTGTACTCCATCTGGTATATAACCTTTTTGTTTACAACATGATGCATATGTGTGAATATACTTAGCGTGAATGGGGATTACAGCACTAAGCTTTTTTGGGAACTGTAATGATGACATGTCATTGATCTCTGCATTTGCTACACCTAGAGAGGACATACAGTACATCAAGGGTGGAATGTTTTTTGTGACTGTGGCACACTGGTCCCAAGGGAATGTCCCTTTATAGTGTTTGTAATAGCACACTGCTATTTGTTTGGCACTGGTGTTTTGACATATTGTCAGAGGGGTTGCCACTAGTTGTATCTGCCAGTTGTATCTGCTACTGCTTCAGCTGTGCTGTTGTGTTCATTTTCCTTTTTCTTGTATGCACAGGATAATTGGCTGATAAATGTATTGTGTATGATTTATTAACCTGTTTCCAAATTAAGTTATGGCACTGTGATGTGGTTACTGTTGAAGCACTCTCAAACTGTAGCAGTAGCATCTATTCTCCTGCTTTATCCACACTATCTTCAGATTTTTATCTTTTACACCCTCCTATTGCCTCATTACTTCCTTTGACCTGTCTTTGTCTCATTCTACTAGCTTCATCCTCTCTTTTTTTTCTCTCTCTCTCTGCAGAGCACACTCAAGCAAATCTGCAGTCTGCGGCTACCACTCCATCTATACAGTGTAAGAAGGAATCAGTATTGCAAACTAAACAAGGATATACATTTTGAGCCTCAAGAGCAGGGTCAGTCCACCCAGGCATTCTACTTGTATGTTTTATGAGAGTGAAGCTATTACATTAGCAGTATTTCTTAGTAGTTCTCAGCTTGCTAATAAAACTGACTGTTGTAGCCTTGTGCCCCCCCCCGATAGTACAGTAATCCTAACTGTCCAATAGACAGTATATATTTAATTCACATCCCTGTGACTAAATTAAATTAACCATCAAGCAGCCCTCTCAGTTCTTTCTGCCTTAGTTTGTATCACTTGGAGGATCACCTGCTTATTTGCATCTCTATCATTGCTAATGTATCTCCCTACTCTAATCTGTGCACAAACTGGTTACTAATCAGCAAGTCAATGTAAAGACACACTCCCAACCTTAATAAACTTTGCTGTCTCTTCTCTCCTTCACTTTACAGGTAGTTTGAATTATTACTTACCCGCTCTGAGGCCTTCACTGATTGCCTCTCTGGTTTCTTTGCATTACACCTGGTTTACACCCCTTGTGCTATCTCCCTCCTCCAATACAAAGTCTATATTAGAATCCTGCTGAGCATGGAGCCATCTTTAAATTTCTAGTCTCCCACCAGGACACAAGTGCTTTCAGCAATTACATTCTGCTAGCCGGTAAGCCATTAGACCTCAGGAATTTGTTTTAAAAGTGTTCAGATTTGTAAAGTAATACTTTTTTCTCTTGCCTTGGTTGGCTCTGGCTCTGCCCCGCTCCGTTCGCCCTCGCTAACGCTTGGGCTCTCTCCGCTCCCCTGCCCTGCCCCCTATTCCCTCCCACCCCTACTACCTCTACATTTATAGTAATCATAGCCACACCCACAGCTCACCCTCAAATCACCTCCACCAATCACAGCTCCTCAAGTCATATCACATTAAACCACACCCACTTGCTCCACACAAAATACTCCCAATCACTCTCATTCCCACTAGGCATTTTTTGCATCCCCCACACTACTTCCCCATCCACATATAGTGCAACACTATAATTCCTATTCAGACCCCCCCCACCTAGAAACAACATAAACTTTATAACCATGACTATCACACAACTAAATCTAGTCTGTCTTCTCATAATTCTTTACAACACCACAAGTAATCACTCTAGCAATATCCCTAAACTTAGTAGCACAACACTGCATTATGCACTCTCATACACAGACACCACACATTATAATAATATCTACCCACACTTATTCAAGAACTACATAATGGACCAATTCAGAACTAAACACATATGCTCTCATTGCTACTCCAAAAAAACACAATACTTTCTCACACTCCTCACCAAACTCCAACATCTGTATAACCATTTTAACTCCAGGCTCACCATAAGTGGGGATATCCACCCCGACCCAGGCCCAAATCCATCCTGTCCAACACAAACTGCTCAAACACAAATGTCAGAACATAACACCCCCACTTTCTTCATCCCTGGGCAAATCAACAACAGCAGCAAAACCAACCATCTTTTAATGCTAAATATTAATATTAGGAGTATCAAAAATAAAATACCTGAACTCCAGGCCACAATAGCACACTACTCCCCAGACATAGTTGCTTTAACAGAAACCTGGCTAAATAAAAACATAGCTAACTCAGAAGTTCTCCCTACCGGCTACAATATCATTAGACAAGACAGACCACTTCGTAAAGGGGGTGGAACTGCCTTTATCTACAAGTCCAACTTAACTGTCCATCAATTACCAAACTCCTACCCCTCCACCAATAATTGGGACATACTTATCTCACAACTTCAACTTCACCCTAAAAAGGTCATCACCACAATTGTGATCTATATTCCACCTGGTAATACACCTGCTAGCCTTGAAGACTTATTATGCTGGTGTTCTTCCACATACTCACAAGAAACCCTTATTCTGGGGTACTTCAACCTAGATTGGTTCACCTGTATATCAGAACCACCAAGTAATCTAATAAATCTCCATGGCTACCAGCAGCTAGTCCAAATTCCAACTAGGTGTGATACAAAATCTAAAAGGGAATCCATCCTTGACTGGGTCCTAACTAGCAACCCCACATTGTACCCTCACACAGGCAGTCTCCCAGACACCTTAAGTAACCACAACATAATATACTTTATATGTAGTAGAACAAGCATATGCAAAACCACTAACTATATATCCACTAGAAACACAAAAAAATTCTCTCCTGAGGTCCTCAACACTTTACTGTGTAACTGTGACTGGACCCCCCCCCCAAAAAACCCTCCCACTTGACCAGGCTGTAGCATATTTCAACAAAACATTTCTACAACACCTAGACACTGTCGCTCCATTGCGCAAAATCAAGGTTAGAACCTCTACAAACCCCTGGCTCAGTAAAGAAACCAAACAAATCCTCAAGTCCAGAGACACTGCCTGGTGTTACTATCAAAAAACAAAGAAACACAAAGCCTAACTAAGTACCAAGAACTGCTAACCGTGCAAAAAATGCATTAGGCTGTACAAAAAATCCTACTACACAACATTACAAACTAAATACCAACACAACCCGCAAAAATGTTGGCAAAATGTAAACCAGCTACTAAAATCCACCCAAAAGGCTACCCCAAACCAACCACCCCTGACACTAAAATTCCCATCGAAACACAATTCAACTCCCACTTTGTGAACTCAATTCTATCCTTAGTATCACAGGACAGTTCCTTCCTCACTATCCCCCCCAACACAAATAACACTAATACAAGCTTTACCCTCAAAACAGTTTCCACCACGTCAATTAAAAGCATGTTCTCCAAACTAAAAACCTCATCAACAGCAGCTGACCTACTCCCCAGCTATTTCTTGAAACTCACAGCAGATGCTATTGCTATCCCAGTCTCCACTCTCATAAACAGATCAATTGTTGAAAATTATGTGCCCAAACTCTGGAAAATATCCTATGTTACACCCATACATAAAGGTGGGACCTCCACTGAACTTAATAACTACAGACCCATTGCTTTACTCTCCCCCCTGGCCAAAATCCTAGAAAAATGCATCCATACCCAGATGCTAAACTATCTCCTAGACTGCAACATCCTGTCACCTACTCAGTATGGTTTCAGACCTGCCCATAGTACCACTACAGCTCTCCTCTGCTTCACAGACACAGTAAATGTCTCAGAAATGAAGGCCTGCAAGTGTCAACTCTTTTTTTGGATATGTCCAAAGCATTTGACACAGTCTCACACCAAATCCTGCTAAACAAACTAAACCAATATCATCTATCTAATTCCACTCTTACCTGCTTCCAAAGCTACTTAAGTGACAGGTACCAAGCTGTCAAATGGGAAAATTCTCTCTCTCCTCAGCTGCCCATAACTATAGGAGTCCCACAGGGTTCTATCTTAGGACCACTACTATTCACAGTATTCACAAATGACCTCCACACCTCCACACAGCATGCATCTATAATTCAGTATGCAGATGACACTACCTTAACCTGTGCTGCACAAAACATTCCCACCCTCCTGCAAACAACTCAACTAGCATTCTCTGACATTGAAAACTACCTTACCAAAGCCCAACTTATCCTCAATCCAAAGAAAACTCAGCTTATGATTATAACCATTTCTAACAAAAACACTAACAGTCAATTCACTATCTACTCCACAAATGCTACTCCAATTGCTCCAGTGGCACAGGCTAAGCTATTGGGAATAACCATAGACTCCCACCTAAAATTTGATAGTCATCTGAACTTAACTATTAAAAAAGTACATGCCAAACTGGGGTCACTCTACCGTATCAAACCATTTCTTACCAACAACACAAGATCAGCCATTGCTCGCTCCCAACTTCTATCCACCCTACTCTATGCATCTCCCATTCTGACTAATCTCAACAAAACTGAACTAAGCAAAATGGAAGCTTGCTATAACAGAATTGCCCGTTTTGCTGCAAATTGCTCATATAGAACTCATCACTGTACTGCTTTGAGACAGCTCCACTGGCTTGAACTGCCCAACCTCCTAACCTACAATCAGCTCTGCCTCTGTCATTCTATCTATTACCTCCCCAATAAGTGTCCTGCCTTCAAAAACCTAGTACAACATCACTCAGCCAAAAGGCCTCTTAGATCATCAAGCAAACTACTACTAGAAGTCACTAACAGCTACAATAGCTTTGGAGATGCACTATATAGTAGTTCGGTGGCTAAAAAATGGAACTCTGTCCCTACTAGCATTCAAAACACATCATCCAAAGCCTCCTTTAAAGACCTCATAAGGCAACATCTCAAGCAAAGTTGGCAGTGCCATGATTGCTCCCCAGGCTAGTGAAAGCGGATAATATATGCATACTAAATCTAGAGCAATTTATAATAGTTTTTCAATCTTACTCACAAACACTGGCTAATCTACAATGTACCTGTGTACTATGTATGTATTCTACCTACATTCCAAAGTTCAACTGTACACCACAAATCTATTACTTACCTTTATTTTTAAAATTAATATCTTTTTTGATTGTTCTCTCCACTGTAACTGTTTGTGCCACATACCACTGTAAAAACATGTCTCTTGTAATTTGTGTGTATACTGATTATGTCTAAATAACTAAATGTGTCTGTAATTTTTCTTTGTGGAGCTTTTCTCCCCGGGCCACTGCTGAAAAAGGGCCTTTTCGGCTCAGTCAGACACCCCGGTTAACAAATGTAAAATAAAATAAAAATAGTGGACACACTACAGTAGACTCCTGTGCTGGTTGTGTGATCATACAGCAGTAGCTGTCATGGCACAAATGGGAATAGCTAGTATCTTAGTTGCATCCATATGATTAGTATGCTTGCACCCTGTGGAATATGACATGTGTGATCAAGCAGTAGATGCTGCCAGCCATTCTGTTCTTGCTGTATCTCTACATAGTGTATTTTCTCATATGTAATCCTAACACATGTTCCCATTTTGTTGTCTTTCAGGCAACATGTATGCCAAATGCTATGCCCCTTTTACGGATGCTGAGAACAATATAATCCTGGAAGGCCTCCATCAACACCATGAACTACTACTGTCCAGGGGGAGGTAAATTAGGGAACAGCAGGCACCATTGTGGACTGACATTGTCCATGATGTTAATTCCATAGGTCTCCAGAGCAGGATATATGAGCAGGTTTGACACTGTGTGCCAGATATGGTAACTGCTGCACAAAGACGAGCAGTACATGGAGCCAGGGATCATGGTCTCATCATTGGAGGGGCCTGCAGTGGAAAACCACTCTCAGCCACTGAGGAATTCGTGGTGAACCTAGGAAGACATGACAGCTCCCAGACATCCATCACACCATGTATCATGTATGTGGGTTCCACAGTTTCCACACCAGAGGAGTGCCCAGGTAGGCTTAGTCTGAAACAGTAACAAAAACTGCTACCGAATATGGCTTGAAATCACGATATATAGAAGTATCTTTATTAAAGCAGAAGGTAAACACTTTCACAGAGTAACTTCTGCTTCATCAGACCATGACAGAATACAAAGTTTAAGTACTATTTAAAATAAAAACTCAACCAATCACAGAAGGTTCAGCAGTCATGAGATGACATTAATATCCCCCCTCTCAATCAATAAAAGCAGCCTACCATTTGTTAAAGACATAGCAATAAAAAACAATATTCCCATCATCAAATATAAAGATTTGTTAAGCTTGTTCCAGACACAGTAATAAATCATAAAAAACATTGAGCGGTCTCTATATGTTGCTTCAGACCTGACCATAAACATAGATAAATGCATTAAATGTAGAAGCAGAAAGAATATCAGGAACTTGCTACAATGTACAGGTGTAACCAAAATAAAAAAACTAATAAATGCCATGCATAAGCTCTGCACACTCACTAAAAGCAACATCATAAAGATTTAGACCTATTAAAACTAGTTATGCAGTTGTATACATGCAGCAAAGGAAAAAAAAACTAACATTGTAATGGAAAAGTAAGGTAAAAGCAAAAGCTGCGTGAAAGCTCTTGTATAAGAAATAAAAAGAAAACACTACACACCAGTTTGAACAAGGAACAAAACAAAAAAAAATATTTTATGTATCAAGACTATCACTGTCACAATGGTCTTTCTTTCATACAGGTTTAAGGGAGACCCTGCTTTCAGCAGTAAAATCCATCTCTGTTCACATACTTCAGTTCTGTTCTTATCAGATTCCCTAGGATTGTAACTCATTAACTCTTAACACAAAAACTTGATGTAATGGCTAGTTCCGTTCAACATAATGTGCTTGGCTAAAGCACTAGGTTTTTACATCTGACTATATTATTCAAAATCCTATTGTTAAACAACCTATATATGCCCAATACAGAAGGCACTGCATGTGCAACAGGTAACAAAATATACAAGGTCCTTGCTTTTACAATCAGCATAAAAGTCTAAATTGATGGTGACACCAGAAATATTGTGTGTAAATGAGGTACATGTAAAGATGTAATCACAAGCCTTACAGTTATGGCATCTAAAGGTCCCCTTCTGTTCTGACTCAAGTATCACAGGGGGGTTATAGGTCCTATAATATAACTGTCTTTTTAAGGACAAATTATCTCTAAAGTAGAACTTCTGTTCAGAGTTAATGATTTGTCTAACCTCAGGATCTGCTAGTAAAATAGGTTAGTTCTTCTGCAACATGTTCAAACTAGCCCAACATCACTGGAGTATGTGAATGTAGATCTATTGGTAACACAATGCTGTAAAGGTGTAGAATTATCATGTCTATGTTCAGTTCTCCTTGAAAAATAAGGATTACCTTTAGTACTTCTAAGGGCTAAGGTTGTAATGGCACATTCTTCTGCAATACACTAACTATAACCCCCCTCCACAAAGTCTCATTTTAATTGTTCAGAGGCTAGCTGCAGATCATCATCTTTGTTATGTAACCTCATTACTCTTAAAAACTGGCCTTTCAAGATATTCTGTGTAACATTACATGGATGCATACTACTTCTCAGTAACAGAGTGTTTTTTTTACAGGGTTTCTTGAATATACATGATGAAATATCATATAGATCTTGTCTGCATAAAGAAATATCTAAGAACGCCAAAGATTCTCTAGAAACCTTATAGCTTAACCTCAAAATACCAGTTGTGTTGTGTAGAAAGTCAACAAATGCCTTAAACTCTCATTCATTATCTTTCCACACTATAAATATATCATCCACAAAACACCAATAAAATCCAATAGAGGAAGAAAATGTATTATCATTCAAGACCAGACTATTTTCTTAGTTTTCAAGACCAAGGTGGTATAGCTGTTAGCACATACAGTGCCCATAGTAACACCAGTTTAGTGTAGATAAAAGTTGTTCTCAAAAATAAAGATATTATTCTCAAGTATAATCTCAATCAAGGAACACAACAACTCATCCTTAGTGGAGGAAAAATCAATATGTAAAATCAGAAACTGCCTAAGATTATAAACTCTAGCATCATTAGGAATAACAGTGAACAATGAATTCACATCAAGTGTGGCAAAAAAGAAAAGCATCATCATGCAAACTGTATTCAGCCACGACATAAAGGTCTTCCAGAAAGCTTTTGGTATCTTTCAATGCTGTGGTAACACTATCTAGAACAGGTAGAAGTGTTTTCTCCACATAAATGGATAAGGCCTCAGTGGACTATCCTCTACTAGAGAGGATAGGTCTCATAGGTGGCTTCTCAAGATTTATATGAATTTTAGGGAGTCCATATAAAATAGGAATAATGTGATTATCAACAGTAAAATAGTCAAACAACTCTTGAGTAATGAATCATGTCATCAACAGGTCATAGACTAAAAAAATGCACTCTATTAATAACGCCATCTATGTTAAATTTAATGATTTTAACAAAGTAGTAAAGTCACTTAACATAATAGACATCTGATCCAGACAGAGATCTCTATCTAAGACAACCACATCTCCTCCTTTATCTGTGGAGCATATTTCTAGATGTCTAGCTGCCTGCAATTCATGCAATACCTTTGTCTGTCCAGGAGTCAAGTTAAGTTTGATCAGCACTGAAATACTGTAGCATTCAGTGTGTCAGGGTGTACATACTTTTATGTGGGTGTCAGGTAAATGATTCTGATATGGTTCCTGATCTGAAAAAAAAAAAACTAGAAACTTCTACTGCCAGTAATGTTGATACTATCTTGTTGTGAAGGATATGTGAAAACAAATCCTACTTGGGCAACTTAATCTCTGAAGGAAGTGTCGATAAAGTTTACTTTGAAGTAAATATAAAGGATCTCAAATCGGCAGACCTTGATAGACACAGGAAATTAAGTAACTTTAATGTCAAATGGTTTCTATAATAAACTGGACAGACAGGTAAAAAGTCAAAGAGACTGAAAATCCTGCTTGAAGGCCTGCAGATTATATGTTAAACAGGAGAGAAACACGATATTGCTAAAGCTAACGTTTGGGAAAACAGAATTGAGCCATCCAGAGCATGTCACCAGTATGGCAGGAGATTATTTCATAAATGAACATGATCTGTTTAAAAGGTTTAGGCATAAAATTGCATATTTTCATAGGATCTTGTAGTCACCTGTGAATAAACCCATTCCTTTTACATAGAGTTTAAAGGTTCCTAAAATAACAGGATTATGCTGTTTGAAAGAAAAGTTTAAGCTGTGACTAAAGTGATTTCTATAAGGTTTGATATGCCTTTATGTCAGTGCTTGGAAATGTTGAGGATGTAACCTCATGGAGACGAAGGGCACATGTGGTATACATGTCAAAACAGGATGAAGCAAGATTTGACATAAAGACCAGATTTCTGACATTCTTCACTGAAAAAGTCAATCTTGTTATCTCAAAAGGTCATTCAAACATTGGCACAACAGTGTCACATCCTAAACATCCTATCTCTTGTTTGAAAAATGTAAAGGAAATGTGACTAGATCATGAAGCTCTTCTTTGCAGAATGTTAGCAAAGGAAAATGAAATGTGCATGTCAATTGACTCGGATTTGTACTTAGCTAGATATATATATTGTGTTTTAGCAATGAGAACTGTGTTATGAGTGAGCTCGTCTTTAGAATACTAAAGAGCTGATGACCTGATATTACATTTGTTAAAAAGAAATGAGAGTAGCTAAAGCATGATCCAAAGTACAGTGGGAACTTAAGGAGTGGAGGTATCTGTGCCATAACCCGCCAAATAAAGCAAAATGGATTGCATTACCCTGTACTTGGAGTAAGTTGCTTAAACTTGTACTTGTACCTTTTTCTAAATCTCAAGGGTTATCTGGGTGTGTGAGTGGATTTTATCAATGATATCTGCAGTCATGTACAAAGTGAAGCTCAGTACCCGCAAGTGTGACTCTACAAGTACTGAAATTAGAGCAAACCGTGTACCTGATATGGCAAACTGATGCTGAAATTACTACAGTAATTTAAGTCCATATCAGAGAAGTATTTATGAGAGATAATAGTAAGAAAGTTCAAGAAATAACCAATTAAATAGCACTGTCTTCCCTTAGCAAACATCTATAAGGTTAAAATGACACACCCCACCCGATGTAAACACCAACTGCAGATTAATGTGCATCTTGGTGTATGATTCCGCAGAAAACCACATCACTGTAGCAGCTTACCTTGAGCTAGATATAATAATATGGAAGTCCTTCTATGATGTGCAATTAGTTATTGCTGTTACCAGATATCGTCACGTAAAACAAGGAAATAAGTGGATCACTCAAATCGTGGTCAAATGGTTTAATCCTTTAGCAAGAAATCTGTCTCATTGCTAAAAAGGAAGTGTTCTCATGTGAGGTTAATTGTAATCACTGCATGTGTCATGCAGTGAATGGGACAACATAACCTAGAGAAATGAGCAGTGTTAATCTGGAAATGCTTCTGTGTAAGGACAGATTGGAACTTGGTAATCATTTTTCTTTTCTAGATTTCCAGAGTCAGATTGATTTGGCCATCCAGGCATGCAATTCAGAAAAAGAGACCAGTTTTAGTCTATGAGAAGTTTTGTTAGTTGACAGAAGTATTTGCAAGAAATGCTTATACTCAGGTGCCAGATGATGCTAATAAGGGCCTGGTGTATGTAGTCAGTACAGAGTCCCACTGACATCTTATGAGCATATCCAAGAAATTCTGGATGTCCTTAGGGATAGCAGAATTCTAAGTCAAGTAAAATCTGTACAACTCTCCACTTTGGCCTGCTGTCAGGCAACAGGATAAAGAAGATTAAGCTAAATCAGCAGGTGACCTTATCTAAGAGATTTGTTTGGATCTAGCATGCAAACTATTGCACAATGGATATCTCAAATGGATTCTAGACATTAAAGGTACACCTGCAAGACAAGTACAAACTGTTTTTCTCATTCAGGAGAAAGCAGTACACCTGGAATAGGTGACACTTTTGGTACCTGAACTCACGTGCGGGTATCAGTATCTTCCTAAACATGGCAATGTCTCATGAATAAAAAGAAGTCATTTCATTTAAATGGATGATGTACTGATCAAAAATTCCTGATTTTGCTGAAGTGATGCATGTATTGAACAAGTTAAATATTGTATAGCCAAACTGTTACAAATAAAGGACAGAGGTTCGGCAATAGAGTAAACTACCTAGGATATGAATGTGGACTACATGAGCTGCAAACTCAAAACAACAAAATAGAGGCGATCAAATGTAGTCCTCTAAGAAACCTAAGGGATCTTCTAAGTTCTTTGAGTATCTGGAACTCAAGACACTTTATTCTGGACTTTGCAGAAGTGTCAGATCCCATCCCCACTTGCTAAAAAAGGCAAAACCATAGGAATGGAGAGACAAGTAACGGAACACCTTGCAAGCTTTAAAGGATAGCTTGAGTTAGGTCTCATTCCTGGCACATCCACAAAAAGATAAAGATTTCTGTTTAGAAACATTGTGTGCTTAAATTGTTATTAGTGTTGTCCTATATAAAAAGCAAGAGTCAGATCACCTTGTTATAATATATGCCAGAGAAGAAGTTCTCTAATTGCGGAAATGCTGTCCTTTCCACTATATGAACAATACAAAGATTCATACAACTATATTTGTGGCAAAAAGATTGTTATAACAGAGACACAACATCAGTTCAGTATCCTTCTGGGAAGCCAGAAACACAAGGCTGGTAATGTGTCTAGTAGCCAAATTGTGGCCTGCAGTTTAGCTCTCCAGGACCAACATTTGGAGGTTTAACATGCCAAAAGCAATAAACATCCCAATTGTCCAAGGAGTGGCAGATATGAAAATGCATAACTGCACAAAGTCAGAATAGCCTAGGCAGCCCTGTCTGCAAAACTCAGCCCTGCATCTGTTTCGATTACAAAGAAACACTACCATAATGATGAAAATGTATGCAATGGCCTTCCAAAAGCAGATGCTGATAGCTACCCCTTTAGCAAAGTATTATGGTTGGGTATACATAGTATGGCATGAAGATAAACTACCTCCTCTTTTCATCTTTTATCAGAATGCTGAATTAACGTGTGTGTGTGTGTGTGTGTGTGTGTGTGTGTGTGTGTGTGTGTGTGTGTGTGTGTGTGTGTGTGTGTGTGTGTGTGTGTGTGTGTGTGTGTGTGTGTGTGTGTGTGTGTGTGTGTGTGTGTGTGTGTGTGTGTGTGTATGTGTGTGTGTATAATATATATTTATATCTATATATATGTGTGTGTGTGTGTGTGTGTGTGTGTGTGTGTGTGTGTGTGTGTGTGTGTGTGTGTGTGTGTGTGTGTGTGTGTATAATATATATTTATATCTATATATATGTGTGTGTGTGTGTGTGTGTGTGTGTGTGTGTGTGTGTGTGTGTGTGTGTGTACAAACAGCAGCCTAATCCCGTTTGCAGGACATTGTAATAAGTATAGACTGATTATGCTAGACATAGCTTCTTCAAACATTAGCCTTAACAGCATACTGGAACAGGCTCAAAGATCACTCCAACATGTATGTAGCAGGTTAAGCTGGAAATGTTCTAGCTGATGCTCTGTCTAAAAATGTGCCTTAAAAGGTAAAACATGGGTCTCCTCCAGTCCATGTAAAGGTAAATATAGTTATTCACCATCAAAAGAAGACCTGTACAAGAGTAGGTTTGTACATATATAATAAGCCTGAACTACAGCAGGATAATGAAATCACGGGGAAGTTTTGTTGTTTCATCCAGGATCCTAATGCAAATAAACATGCTAAAAGTTATCTACAGAAGAAATGTGATCTTGTGGTCATGTATAACTAAAATACAGATTTCTGTCCTTAGTAAAAAACTGATGACACCGAAGTTTCAAAACTTTAAATTTCTTATGGTCGAGACCATAAGATCAAAGTTTTGAAACAGAAGTTTTGAAGCACAGAAGTTTATATTTACTGTTTTCCTCACTGTAGTGCCATCTCGGAGTTGGTATATTTAATTAGCAAGGGATGTGGGGGCTCCCCTGCAAAAACATAAAAACATTTTTTTTGTTTTTATTTTTTTTTTTGATTTACATTTCAACGTTTCAAAACGTCAATGCTATCGTCTTAACCATAAGAAATTCAAAATCTTGAAACTTACCCCCTCACACATATTCCAGTGGGTAGTACCTTTGGGACACAGAATGATTATGCTACAGCATGCATATGATATGATGAACCAACAGAAGTCCATGGGAGTCAGAAGAACTTCTGACACTTTAAAAGAAGTAGCTTACTGGCCTCACTAGTGTTGTGGTATTATCACATATTTGCAGGGATGTATAACAACCTAGAAAGTCCAGCTAGAGTCCCCTAGATACAGAGTACCTTCATTCAACAGGAATCCCAATGCCCTGGTCAGACCTCCACAATGATTGGGTTGGTCCAATAACTAGGCCTTCTAGATACAAGCAGTACTTGTTAACTGTCACATGCATGTCTACAAAACTGATTGAGTGTTTACCTGACCCTAATAACACTACTGGAGTAGTACTTTTTAACTGTTATGTGTGTAATTACAAAATCGAGTGCTTGCTTCCCCTAATAACATTACTGGAACAACTGTGTTGTTTGTAATTAACTATTTGTTTAGTGACTGTGGCTTACTCATGAGGCTAGAATCTGACAGAAGTCCACATTTCACTAGTGGAAACATTTGGAATGCAAAGAAAATTTCATGTGTCTCATCGGATAGAATGCTCTGGTCTGGCAGAGCAAGCAATAGTCTATGTACTATAAACATATCTTTGCTCACCAGGAAAAGACTGTGATGTCAAGTTACCACTAGCATTGCTGGCAATTCCCAGTAAATACACTGGTTTCTCACCTATAGAAATATTGACTAGAAGAAGAATGGTGCTGTCTTTGCATTTTCTGTATATTGCAGAGGGTGCAAATCCAACACATGCTACCACTGTCCATGATTATTAGAGCCATCTACAAGTGGACGTAATGGAAACCTTTGCCTTTTCCATCAACAACTGGAAAAGAGTGAGCAGACCTATATACATAGTATTCCAGTAAGTTCATGCGCCAATAGGAGACAAGGTATTGTATTTTAACTATAGCAGGGAAAGAGGCAAAAAAAAAATCCTACCAAGATGAAATAGACTGTTCTTAGTAATACATAAAAGGTCACCAATGGGATATCAACTAGAAATGATGAGAAAATGTACTGGTGAAACTTCACTTAAATTGATTTATATTATTAGTTGTGTCTCTTCCATTAACACAAAAGAGTTACACCTATCATAGATGATAGGCAGGCAAGCCTGGAAAAGGTAAAAGTACAGTCTAAACAACTGCCTAGTGATAATGTTATATAATGCTGCTATGCACCCACATGGATAAATATTATCAACATTGTGTTCCCTTTTTCTTTTGAGATTCACTGTAAATGCATCTCTCTGGACAGCTATATTAAATGTGGGAAAAGTATGAAGGAAAGTCTTTTTAATGAAGAATTGTATTATTATTATTATTATTATTAGTAGTAGTAGTAGTAGTAGTAGTAGTAATAGTAGTAATCGTAGTAGTATATATGTATGTATGTATGTATGTATGCATGTATTAACAACATTTATTTTCCTTTATTACCATCATTAACATTGCCAGTGTCTGGATATATATTATGTTGCAGTACGCAACAATTTCTAAAAGAATACAGTTGCTATCATTTAGGTACTTTAGGTCCATGCTGGCGTTTTTTGACTTTTCAACTAGTAAAAAATATACGCTAAATGCAACAGCTTAAACCAAATGGACTTCAAAGATACACTATTGAACCAGATTGTATATTTCTCTGTAACATTAATCTGCCCCTCCCCCCAAAATAACAGATGAAAAATGAAAAAAAAAAGAAAATCATAGCACTCAAAAGATGTTGGAGGTGACTTAAATGCCCAGCTTTACAAATAAACCACACCCCTTTCCCCAAAATATTAATGTAACAAAGGGTAACAAACTATGGCTGAAAAACAGATCTTTCTTCACACTGATGATGTCACAAAAACGATGAATAAGTGCAACTGAAACTGGGATAAATCAAATACAGAGAAAAAAAACCCAGAAACCAGTTTTCCTACCTTTTTTGAAAAAAAGCAATATGTTGGCAGAGAAATGTGTGAGTACAGTTTGTCATCTTATCATACCTCACGACTGTCCATATTTTCATGGAATGTTCAGATTTTTTTCCTCATAGTTTTCTTCTGTTCCTCATAAGATTTGTGGTTTTCTGAAAAATTATTTAGTACTGAAGTCATTATATAATGACAGACATTTGAGTTTCAGACCTCATATACTTCAGAAAATACATTGTTACACAAACTGTTATTCTAGCTACTTTTTCAATTTATAAGAGCAATATTTAAAATATGTCCCTATTTTGGGTCTTTAACTCCTATTATTTTAGCTTTATCCAGATTTCTTGTGCTAAGAGGTTGAGGTATGCATCTCATCTTATCTGCTCAGCTAACAATACTAAACTGCACAGTTATAGCTCATGTCTGAGAAGGAGCCTGTCTTGGTTGCATAACAAAAGACTGATACAAAGTGTGATAGTCCCTCTTTACCCCAGGCCAATAATCAAGGAGTCCCAATCCTCACCACTGACACTGGTGAGAAGTAGTCACTAAAGACAGGAATAGATTTATACAGTATTTCATATGCAACTCTCTGCATCAAACACAATTTACCCCAAGAGCATATAGGGAACACGTTCCACTGGGACTAGACTCTCTGTCTCTCCAGCTCCTAAACAAGACCCATCTTAGAGCACTGTGTCGCAGTTCTAAGTATCTGGTGCACACACTTGAATATCTGATTTTTCACACACACACACACACACACACACACACACACACACACACACACACACACACACACACACACACGCACACACACGCGCGCGCGCACACACACACACACACACACACACACACACACACACACACACACACACACACACACACACACATAGACACCTGGGAAAGGCTGACACAGATTCACCAGCCAAATGCTCTAATGTTCATGCAAGAGGCAACCAATTACACTGTGTCAAATACTAATATGAATGGTAGAGTGTGACCGAAGCAGTAAGGCTTTTAGGAGTGGCTACAGTGACACTGAAATAGGCACTGGTACTCTCAAGATATTAAACATATTCACTAAAAGACTAGCCACAATGAAAAGGTAACAATGAAGATATACAAATATTTAATAATGGATAAGAAAAATAGAAAACAGGAAAATACCTAATATTTAGTTCAATAGACATCAGAGTTTTCAGTCATAGGAAATATAAAATAACACAGTTGGATAGAATCTCACATGCAGAAAAATAATAATAAGCTAATCTCATGGTACTTTTCTTAACTAAACTGTAGAGAAACTTTTCTAGCTAACTCATTAATATCGCAAGGCAAGATGTACTGCTGAAATGCTAACTTCCACAAGGCAAGATGAGATACTACAAACTGACTGAACTGTATAACTAACAACTGTACAACTAAATTGTGATAAGTGACATAGGTCTTTTATATATCAGATTTCAAACAAAAACAAACTGCTGCTGTTAGAGTTATGTCCTTCAGTTGATTACAGAATTATATCACATCTAGTCACTTGACTGGCACAGTTCAACATTCAGAACTCTATTAAGATTCTATTTCAGCATTTTTAACATAAGAAACTTTTACAAATACATTTTAAATACAAGTATCTATACACATTTATGTGACAGTCAAATGACATAAGATTATTTAGAAAACCTCAGCCAGCCATGCCTAACTTCTCTTGGTAAAGCTAGCAGAATCTCATAACATCACATAAAGCATACTCTTTTTTAAAGGAACTGCAAATTGCAATGTTTTATCTTGCTTCTTTGAGAGCCCTTGCTATCCATGCAAGCAGAGGAATTCAATTCCAATGAAGAAGAGGAGCTTTACTTAAAATGGAAAACAGCCAGGTTATGCTAGAAACTGAATGGACTTATGTCCAAAGACAAATCAGTGTGGATTAGCAAGAAATAATTTCATTTTTTTTATTCCTGTGAGAGTGGACACTTCTAGAATTCAGAACTGCTTATTCAGTGCTTGTTAAGGAACAAAGGCTCTTAAAAGACTAGTATAATCAGAAGAATCTGAGGAAGCAGAGCAGGAACTAAACCTTAATCCCAAAGGCTGCTTCCTACCCCAAAGCTTTTAGATATAAAATAACAATTTTATTGGGACATACAATCCTAAACTTTTTTATGGGAATTAAACTCATTGTAGGTGAATTTTTTTCTACCTTGTTATTCTGCACAGGCCTTTAGCTAATATGTATTCAATAAGTTATACTAATGGAATATTTGTAATTATGTAGTATAAAGTTTATTTTTATACAAGCTCAACTTGGCACATGCCTGATGTTATTACATTTTTCACTTAGTTTAAACCTAGTACAATTTATTTAGAAAAGGGAAAATACTTGTGAAGCTAGCTTATTTTCCACTTCAGTCTTTGATACTGCTCAACAGTCCAAATGCATAGCTTATGACATAAATCTTATATTCCCACCTATTTGTTCTGACACTTCAGCAGTAGTACTCACAGACTTATAGAGATGTTAAAGTAGCATTAGAGATGAAGAACTCCAAGTCATTTATGTCACTTCTACTTTACGTTTCAGATTCATGTACAGAAATGCAGAGCTTTCTCAGATGTGCTCTTTGATTTTCATTTTCCTAAGCATATGAACAGGCCAAGTGATTCATTTCATAATAAAACTGAACTAATCACACAGAGAGCTACACTTCGACTGAAGCATACAATGCACCAATATGTGAAAACCACAAGTCATCTTCATGCAAAATCTGAGCAGTGTGGGCAAATAAAACTGAACAGTAAGTACATGATTCACACAAAGTTAATTACTAGTTGCTGTTTGCATTTGTGAAAATGAATGCATGTCCTGGATAAATAATCATTTAAACAAGTATTTAGTCAGGAGGGCATTTTAAAAATAATAGCATTCAAATGTCAACTATTTAAGATTAATCATGATTCTGCATATCAAACACAATGTTTCACAATGAAGTTGACAACAAATGCAAACACTTAATTTACTTTTTTTTCCACAGAGAAGTTGTATTTTACAAGCTTTTGTGAGTAGTACTGCCAGACATCAAATACATTTTATGTATGTTCGTTAAAACAGACATATTATTGATGCGTGTACTATATTTCTTTTATTATGTGATAAACAGATCAGTACCTCAGCTATTGTTTTGTTTCTTAAGACAGAATGTATCACTGCACTGTGTCTGCCTTTACATTTTTAACATGCAAAAATTACAAGGGAAGAGTCTATCAAGTCCCTCCAAAAGTTGTTAGCCCCTAAAGAGATATACCACCCAAAGACCTTTCTTTGTCTTCTTCCTCCGCTGTTTATTTTATTCAGTTCTGCTCCTTATTATTTTCCAGTAACATAGCATATCCAGATCTAGTCATCTACTATTATGTCTTTTCATATCTGCTCTCTATATCTCTTGTCAACTGTTAGTTCTATCTGCATGCCATTGCCAGTGTATACCCTTTAGCATGTTAGAGCATCCCCGTATTTTATGCTTTAAAGTTAATCAATTACCAGCCATGCTTGTGGCTTTCAGAAGCAGACACAGTGCTCCACATTGCACATTGGGGCTTCCTTGTGCCTGGTACAGTAAGACAGCTTCTACATCTTTAAATGCTACTCCCTGCTCAGTACAATCTAGCATACCATTGACTTTCATAAGTATCTGACAAGACTG
The DNA here is from genome assembly GCF_019279795.1 of Protopterus annectens. NCBI lineage: Eukaryota > Metazoa > Chordata > Ceratodontiformes > Protopteridae > Protopterus > Protopterus annectens. Next base: position 358,521,169 of record NC_056728.1, read on the forward strand.
CATAGCTTGGAGGTGACAAGTATCCCACAGCCATTTTGTCTTCTGAATTGCTTAAGATGGTTCAGTAAGAATGTGTATCATACGAACTTCTCCCTAACACAGAGTGCACAAATGTAATGTGAACTTTAAGCAGCCTATCTGTCGCTGGAGGAGTGGTTTCAACTCAGAATCTAGTTTTATTGGGCATTTTGGGCTATTTCTATCCCTTTCATCTTTCTGTTTAAAAAAACAGTGTTTGCACAGTTTTTGCACTTGTATTACCTCAGCAAGATCCTGCCTGGGTGTCCTGTAGAGTTTTATAGCAGCAGAGAGAGAAAAGGGAGACTTTGAGTTGATTAAGTACCTCTGTTTTGCTTTTTATAGCTTATTTTTGCTAGCCGGACTATTCTGAGCATTTTTAATAACTTTGCAACTTATTTGAACTGTTTTTTTTTTTAATTCTGATGCTGTTTGCATTTTAACAGATCATTTTTAGGTGTTTTTTAACTGTTGAGGGCTACACACTCAAGTGTGATAGCCATTTTACTGCTATACAAGTGTTTGTTTTACTGTATAGGTTTTATGTTTTGAAAGAAAATCTCTTTACTTGTTTCCCATGTTTCTATAACCAGTAGAGTCCAGTTTTCAGATTTTGCTGATTTGCAGTTTCTGTGTTGCCCAGACCTTACTAAGATAGAAGAAAGCTTCTCTGTTCTTCACTGAGAGTGGAGAGCTTTGAGCAGCCTATCTTTCACTGTAAGAGTGGTTTCAGCTCAGAATCTGTAGTTTTATTGGCCATTTTGGTCTATTTCTATCCCTTTCATCTTTCTGTTTAAAAACCCATGTTTGCACATTTTTTGCACTTGTATTACCTCAGCAAGATCCTGTCTGAGTGTCCTGCAGAGTTCTGCAGCAGCAGACAGAGAAAAGGGAGACTTTGAGTGGATTAATTACCTCTGTTTGCTTTTTATTGCTTCTTTTCGCTAGCCACACTATTCTGAGCATTTTTTATTAACTTTGCAACTTATTTGAACTTCTTTTTGAATTCTGATACTGTTTGCACTTTGATCATTTTTAAGTGTTTTTCAACTGTTGAACTGTTGAGGACTACACACTCAAGTACAATATCCATTTTTCTGCTTTAAAAGTGTTTGTTTTACTGTATCTGTTTTAATTTTTGAAAACAAAATCCTGTCTTTCTACTTGTTTCCCACCTTTCTATAACCAGTACAGTCTGGTTTTCAGATTTTGCTGAATTCTGGGCTGTTTTGTAGTTTCTGTGTTGCCCAGACCTTACTATGATAGAAGGAAGCTTCTCTGTTCATCAGTGAGAATGGTGAGCTTCAAGCAGACTATCTGTTGCTGGAGGAGTGTTTTCAGCTCAGAATCTGTAGTTTTACTGGACATTTGGACTATTTCTATCCCTTTCATCTTTCTGTTGAAAAACTTGTGTTTGCATGGATTTGCGCATCGCACAGCGCTGTTTAACTAGAGTTAAACTATTCCTAGTGCCAGAAAGTCTGCTCTTCTAATTTTCCCTTAGAACTAGCCAGTTTTCTAGTTTTAGCACTCAAAACTATTTCATTGTGCTCAGCACTTGTTCAAAACTCATTGCAAGCACTAAATAATCTACAAATTAATGCAGCACTCAGCTTTCCTTACTTGTCAGGAGGAAAACAGTTTTTAACACTTAAATTAATAAGCACCTATCCAGACATGTCTAATGGTCAGCTTCTGGTATCTTCCCCTGTCCAAAACACAAAAAAAAAATCTAAGAATGTTTTCAAGGTCACTGATAATGTTGCATGTAGTGATAGATTTCAATATCATAAGTCTAAATGTATACCCCCCATTCACCCCCATGTTTTGATGTTTCCGACCTATGTACTGAAGGATTTACATTACAAATTTAGGGAATATATATGTAAAACCAATAATTTCTCTAAGATTGAAACATTAACTTTACAGCAATTGATGGATAACAGGGACTTGGTTATTTTACCTGCAGACAAGGGGGAGTGGTGGTGGTTATGAACTGGACACAGTATAATGAGGAAGCTTTGAGATAATTAGGGGATGGACGCTATTATACCTGCATGCCTTTAGATCCCACTTTCAGGTTCAGGAAGGAAATTGACCAATTCTTGAGGTTAGCTAGGGAAGAAGGTATCATTTCTGATCAGGGTCAATACCATTTAACTGTCATGGATCCTACTAACCAGTACATATACTTTCCTCTTAAAATACACAAGGACCTGAACCAGCCACCAGGTAGACCTATTGTCTCATGTAGGGGTTCTTTGACAGAACCCCTATCTGAATTCCTCACTAGACATTTGCAACCCTTACTTAAGTGGGTTAGATCCAGATTGCAAGACACCACAGAGTTGCTCCAAATCATTGCAGACACCCAATTAGAATCTGGGTGGTTACTCTGCACTCTGGATGTCTCTGCTTTATATACCAATATCCCCCATTGGGCAGGATTGAATGCCCTGCAGTATTGGTTGCGGAGGTCTGAACTGTATTCTCCAGGTTTCAACACTCTTCTCATTGGGCTTGCCAAGCATGTATTGATGAAGAATGTCTTCTATTATCAAGATAAATGTTACTGGCAAATACAAGGAACCGCCATGGGGACATCATTTGCCCCGATTTATGTGAATTTGTTCATTGCTTATGTAGAAGAGTTTTTGATTTATGATAGCAGTCACAACATAGACCTGGATGAAAATAACATCTGGAGAAGATTTTTGGATGATTGCTGGATGATGCGGAGATCAGATGTTACATATCTTAGGGAATTTGTGGAGTACTTGAATGATAATAAGTGGGGTATTGATTTCACAGCTAATTACCATTCCCAGAGTATTACACCTTTAGATGTATTTATACTGAGGAATGAGAACCATTCCCTAGAGACACAGGTATATTGTAAGTACCCTCAGTATAACTCCCTTCTCCATGCCTCCAGCTATCGTCTACCCCATGTTTGCAGGAACATACCCAAGTCCCATTTTCTTAGAGTAAAACATATTTGTTCAGAGGACAACACTTATGAACATCATATGCAAGACCTTATATCTAGATTTAAGGCTAGGGGTTATGCCATGGGGGATGTTTTAACTGCTAGCAATTCTGTTTCTGCTATGGACAGGTGGGAGACTTTACAATACAAACAAAAATCTGTGAATAACCAGGCAGTTACCCACCTAGTGACCACTTATGGCAGAAATACAGATCTCTTGCTTAATAGCATGCAGACACATTGGAACATATTATAGGCTGATGAATACCTTTCCACAATTTTGGGTGAAAGGTGTGTGTTCTCATTTCATAGGGGGAGGAATATTAGTTCCCAGCTAAGCCACTATAAGCACATTCTCAGAGGCTCCAATAATTTTAGTCAAAGAACATTGACTGGGGATCCTCTAGTAGGTTGTATGCCTTGTGGTCACTGTACTCATTATAAGAATGTTAGCAAGACAGAGGATTACACTAGTCATAATGCAGGCAATGTTTTTGATGTCCGCTTTTTTGTTAACTGTGTGTCTGACTGGCTGGTTTACTTAGCTACCTGTACTTGCTCTGCATTCTATGTTGGCCAGACATCTAGGCCTTTAAGGATCAATATTTCTGAACATCTAAGTGAAATCAGGAATGAAAAACCCAATAATGCTTTATTTAAACATACCCATAAACATCCCAGTGCTTCCTTTAAATTCACAGTGATAGACAAAATCTTGGGCAATAGGCCTACCAAAGCTGGCTGGCATAGCCCTTTACATGTGAAGGAAAATAAATGGATAGTTAAATTGGGTGCATTATTTTCACCTGGGTTAAATGAAAATTTGTGAGGAACCAATGGTTGTTGAACATGCATTTGTATGAATGGTATTTAAATGTGCTTAAAATCATTCATTCTTTACACTGATGAAGGCTAAGTAATAGTGTTAGCCGAAACCAGTTTGTTGTTTTTGACAACCTATGTTTTCATAGGAGTCTAATAAATTCACAGTTTGCCATTGTCTGCTGGCTTCGCTTTTTTGTGCTTTGCTTTTCGTGTTTTGGAGCCTTGCAGCTGCCGTACATGCAAGAAGCATTTTCACTTTTGATTTTCCCTTGTCCACCTAATGAATCTGGGCATCTTGGGGCAATGTAGCAATTGCCTCATGTACACTGACAACCCTTTTCTCCTAGCACCCAACACTACAACCTGTGAGAAATGCACTTATATAGTCAAATTGGAAGCCAAGCTGTTTCCAGTCAAGACTGTACTAGACAGTCAAGAGGAGAAGGTAAACACCTGCACCATACCACACTCAACACATAGTCCATCAAAACCTACACCACTTAAAGACACACATAGTAACACAAAACACACACCTACATTCATGGAGGCTCTCAATAAAAATCAGCCCAAACAACAGAGACCTTCAAAGCTGAAACGCAAGCAACCAACACCCCCCAATGCTACCCAAATGACACATATCCCACAAAATCAGTGTGCCACTCAACTTCAGCCGATAAGGCAAAACAACATACCTAACACACTAGTCATATATGACTCTATAGTCAGGCACACTGATGTCCCATTCACCAGGCTAAACAAGGAGAAAGTTACTGTCAGCTGCCTGTCAGGTGCCAGAATCCATCACATAATGCAAGCACTCAGGTCACTCTGCAAAAAGTACAAATATGGCTCTGTCATTGTCCATGTTGGTGTGAATCACCTGAGATGTACCTCCCTGGACTACATGAAAAGTGATATGGAAGAGCTCTTGGATCATGTACCCCAGGCAGGTATGACCCTATCCCTGAGTAGCATCCTGCCATTGCCCAGAATGATACCACAACAGAAGGACAAAAGGATTGACTTTAACAATTGGCTATGCTCCTGGTGTCATTCTAAGGGGATCCAGTGTCTGTCTACCTGGGATGACATGATCAACAGACCATGATGCTTTGCCAGAGGTGGCCTGCACCTGTCACCCCTGGGATTCCGAATACTGGCTAAGGCTATTGCCACCCTTAGTGCCTTTTTTAGGCCAGGTTCAAACAACAAACTCACCACCATGGCAGGTATAAGCAAGCAAAATCTGAGGGTAATGCTACTCAGTACTAGAATTCTAAATCTCAAAATGCACTCACTCGAGGCACTCCTTAAAAGGGAGAACATCAACATCTGTGCAGTGATGGAGATCTGGTTCAAGGCTCCAGAGAGTACCCCTGCATTACCAGGCTATAACTCATACCACACCTTTTGGCCACCTAACCTGGACCAAAACACTAAAGGAGGAGGCGTGTCCATATTCATTAATGATATCCACACCTCTAGGCTAGTTGCTCAACATAATGCATCCAAAATTATCAAAGTGCAACTAACACTGGGGAAGACTGCAATCTAGCATCCAGCTACCCCACCATCAACTGGGAAAAATACTCATGTACTAACCCATTTGTTCAATACTTTCTGAAATTCATAAATTTCAACACCCTGGATCAGCTTGTCCATACCCCCACCAGAGGCAGCAATATCCTGGACCTGGTCATTACCAATATGGGCAACTGATGTTCCATGCCAGAGGTCAACTCCTCACTGATCAGATCCGACCACAAGCTAATCACCCTAGACATCAATATCCCGCTCGCACCCCACATTAAGGAAACCACCATAAAAAACCTCTCCAAAGCCAACTTCATGCTTCTTAAGACAGAAGTGGCAAGCTTCACAACACCCATACAGATGGAAAATAGAGGTACGACTACTGAATCCTATACAAATGCACTGTGTAAGTACATACACAAGGGCATGGATCGTGCCATCCCCAACAGAACCAAGATGCTATCCTCCAAAAAAGGAAGCCAATATGGTGGTCCCCTGCCATAAACAAATTCTACAACAGAAGGAAGAAGCTGTTGCAAAAAAGAGTAAAATCTCCTGATTGCAGGAACTCCCTGGTCAGCCTCAGTAAGAAGCTGAGATCCTTCAAAAAATCCTTCAAAGCTAGTTACAAAAATAAATTTGCCACTGATTCTAAAGACAACCACAAGGCATTCTACATCTATGTCAAGAATCTCAATGGCGACACTCAGATCTGCTCTGAGCTACAGCACAATGGCACTAAATATATAGAACTGGGTCTACTTCTGATTGTTGAAAACTCACTTTCTCGACAACCAGAAGATCTAAACCATTTAAACGAAAGTGCACTAAATGGAAAGTGCACTTTCGCAAAAGCTGATTCTCCAAAGCGCATTACAGTGGGGATAAGGAAATATATCATTTTCCCCACTGTAGTGCGATCTCGGAGTTAGTATATTTAAGTGTGGGGGTGGGGGGGCACAGCCTGCAAAATACTGTTTAAAGCAGTTTTGTTTTTTTCTGGTTCAGAGAACCGGCTTTTGCGAAAAGAGCACTTTCGATCTAGTGCAGTTTCACTTTAATGGGATTCGATGTTGCTTGATCGAGATTGTGAGATTTTGATCAAGCAACATAGGTCCACAGAACCAACTGATACTGCCAACATCCTGGCAGATAGGTTCAGTGCAAACTTCACCCCCCAAAGGGCCCATCACTATACCGGAAGAATGCAAAGCCCCTGTAATCATGGCTGCACAAGTAAAGACTGCACTCTCCAAAGCCAAGAACACAGCATCCATGGGACCTGACAACATCCCAGGCTGCATTCTGCATGAACTACAGAATGGACTGCCACCCCAGCTAAGTACCATGTTCAATCATAGCCTCACTTCAGACTTTGTGCCTACTGAATGGTGCACAGCAATGGTTATCCCACTCCACAAAGGGGGTACCACCATGGGCCCCTGGAACTACTGCCCCATTAGCCTGATGAGCCTGGTCTGCAAGGCCATGGAATGTATCATCTTGGAGCATATAAACAAGGACATAGGGAACCTCCAAACTCTGGACCCCACTCAGTTTGGGTTTGTAAAAAGTAGGTCATGACACCTAAACCTGATTGACTTCTTTGATGCAGTCACTAGAGCCATGAACAAGGGTAAGGCGATGCACAAAGCCTATCTTGATCTCGCCAAGGCTTTTGACACCATCCCCCACTCTGGAATTATATATAAACTCACTAGACTGGGCATAAATCCCTATGTCACAAGATGGGTGGCCAAATGGCTCACTGACAGAACCCACACAGTGAAAGTAGCAAACTCTAAATCCAACTTCAGACCAGTGACAAGTGGAGTACCACAGGGTTCAGTCCTGGGTCCTCTCCTGTTTGGCATCTACTTCTCAGAAGTTCAGGCTAATACAGCAGGTCTTTGGCTAATGAAGTTCACAGACGACTGCAAACTGGGTGCCACAATAGAATTGCCTAATGATCTGGACATTCTGCAAAGGGACCTCACTGAGACTGATGCTTGGTGTCAAAGTCTTGGCCTTAAGTTCAGTGCCAAGAAGTGCATTGTCATCCACTTTGGGGAAAACACTATACCGATGAACTATCACATACATGGTAGCCTACTAAACACTGATAGTGTAATAAGAGACTTTGGGACACAGGTGGACAGTAGTCTCTTCTTTGATAATCACATCATCACAGTAGTCAGGAAATCCTTCTACATGGCATACCTCATCACAAAAGGATTCACCAACAGAAAAAAAAGAAGTCATTGTTCCTCTTTACTCATCCCTCATCAGACCCATTATAGAATACAACACCTCGTTTGGCATGTACCTTGCAAGACATCTACAACAACTAGAAAGGCCACATAAATACCTCACTAAGAGGATTACCGGCCTCAAACAGATGCTATATGCAGACCATCTCAAAAAAGCTCCAGCTCTACTCGGTCGCCTATCGCCTACTCAGAGGTGACCTCTGCCTAACATACAAAGCTATGTCAAACCCAGATCTGTTGGATATGCTACACTTAAAGAAACCCCAGTCCCTCTGAGCCACACACTCCAGGGACTTAAACCTTGCCACCATAATAAACAGAACATGCTAGTGGGATAGATTCCTGGCCTAGAGACTTCCCATGCTCTGGAACAGACTAACCATTCATGTCAAGCAAAGCTCCTCATTAGCCCTCATTAAGAAAAATCTCGACAATTGGATGGGGCTAAGCAGGGGTGCAGGAAAATAACTTTCTTGGAAGGCGAAAGCCAGGGAACTTTTTGGGCTAGGCTTATATAGGCCCCAGGGCCGATAGCCTAGTACCTACCTATGAACTGTTGAAAGACAGAACTGATGGATTGGGCAAATGAGGTGGAACCTTGGTTTGAATAAAAGAGAAAGAGGGTGGGCCAGTAGTGGATGTAGAGGAAGGGAGAACAGAAAGTCATAGCAGAGCAAGGGTGGCTAGAGCAGGTTCAAACCAAGAGAAACAGAATGTAAGTCAGAAACAATCAGTTTACGGGCACTCTCTGTAAGCTGCTGATAAGTCTGAGTTTTTATTTAGATTGTGCTGCCTGTTTAGGTATGCCCAGAGAAGAATTATGGTGACAAAGATAGGGCAGAGAGTAGAAGAAACAAGGAGAAGGGTACATACCTCCCCTGCTCAAACCCTCCCACTGTTTCTTCACTGATTTTATCTGTAATTATAATTGCCCTTTGTACTCTTTTTTATATACCCACTCTATTATTTTTATCTGTAGTGCAAAAGAATACTCTACATAACACTTAAATATATTCTCATCTTACTATGCCACCTTACAGACTACCATACAATAGTCAGATCTAGAATCATTTCACCACCCAACAGCAGTACCACTAAACAAGGCTGACATTTCCAGACCTTAATTGCACTTTTGAACACCATCACACCCATCAAAACCAAAAAGAAAAAAATATCTCAAAAAGATCACCCTTATCTTATGTGGTATAAACTATCTCTTTGCAGAGACATTCACCCAAATCCAGGTCCTGTCAAGCACCATAACACAACTAGCAACTCACCTCCCACTCTGGCAGTATAATTTCCTCTTTATTCAACTAAAAACAAAAAGTTAAACATATTCTCATTAAACATAGGTCTGGCAGCTGCAGCAGAGGGCTAACACTGTGAGCTGCAGTTCCTGTGGTACAGTGTTTGATTCCTCAGCTCTCAAGTGCCTTGCATGTGACCTTGAGCAAGTCAATTATCCAGACATTGCTTAGGAGAATCTGGGAATGTGGCTTAGGATCTTTAATTTTCCATTAGACTGTAGTCCTAGTAAGAACCTATGAACACATATCCATCGATCCATAGTATGTGTAACAAAATCACAATCGAAATATTCTGGCTATTTTAGAAATGTAGTTAAAGCCCAACATAAAGATACTGATATACTTTACTTTAGTATAACATTATAAGAGCAGACCAAACCAAAAAAGAAAAAGTTGGGGGGGTCTAGCCATCCTACACTCCAGCTTAGACATATTAGATCTTTCCAGCAATAGTTTTTCCATGTTGCATAATGCTGAAATACTCATCTCATACATTAAATTAAATAGTAAAAAACAACTTTGTATCACTGCCCTCTAATACTCCCAGGAAACAATATAAGCACTTTGGATATTAGTCTATACTGAGTATCCAGTATCATTCCTAAAGAAAAAAATATATGGAGAGATGTAAATATAGACTGGCAAAACATTATCTCCAACTTTTCCAATTCCACTACTAACTTTTATGCCCTTATACAACTAATCACTTCACTGACTATAACACAACTTATCAACAAGGGCTCTACCCTAAATTAGATAATGGTCTCTGACCCTTACAAACACACCACCTCAGGAACCCTTGCAGATTCCCTAAGTGACCATCTTCTAACTAACACTCATAGATTAATATTCCATCATGTTAAATGACACAACTACAAATGAATCCACAGTCTCATAAATTTCACCCCAGGCTCCTTCACATCAGCACTAGAATCCATTAAGTGGTTTAATCTAAATTAATTGTATCACACAGGAAACTTCTACATGAAGCTTCTTCCATTGGCCTATCACAATCTACTCTCACCTGGTTCAAAAGCTACTTGTCTGACAGACAGCAGTCTGTTAAATGGCTATGCACCCTACCCCTTTCCTGCCAGTTACCACAGGTGGACCCCATGGCTCTATCTTTTGCCCCCTGCTGTTTAATATATTCACCAACAATGTCTATTGTTCTTCCCAACAGGCCTTTCTCATACAGAACACAAATGATTCCATTGTCATTTGTTCCTCTGATAGCCCACATCATCATAAACAAATAAAATAGGAAGCCTTTAACTTGACTGAAAGCTGGCTCCAGCATGCTCAATTACTGCCTAACCCTAACAAAACTAAATTACTCCTGCTCCCCCAACTCATATAACATTGATAAAAGAACTGTAAAATCACCTCTCTCAACAACAACAACAACAACAACACTGACACTGAAGTAATATCTCATACTAAATTATTTGGTATGACTATAGATGGCAGCCCAAAATTCAACCTACATATTTTAAGTGCAATTAAAAACATAACAAAAGTTAGACATTTTTTTTTATTTTTATTTATTTTATTTATTTATCATTTGTTGACCGGGAAAGTCCGACTAGGTTCCACAAAGCCTGTTTTCAGCAGAGGCCCGGGGAGAAATGCTCCAGACATGCTCTATAAAACAAAAATGTTTCCTCACAAATTACGTTAAAGTAGCCATAGCTAAAAATTACCTTCTATCATCACTTCTGTATGGATCACCCATTCTTACAAATCCCCAAACCTGTCTAAGAATTAAAATTGAGCAATGTTATAACAATCAAACCACTGTTGTAGCATGCTAAATGAACTAAATTGGTATAAACTACCTCACTTGCTTACATATATCCAAATAAGCACAGCACAAAATATAATAAACTGTCCATCAACCTGTCCAGTTCTCCAAAATTACACCGCACAATATCCGATAAGAGCGAGTGATAAACAACTCCTTATCATATACAAACCAAAGAAATCTGCAGGACACAGCCTGTACACAGTAGCAAATATCTGGAAAGTCGCTTGCTGTAACAAAGTTAACACCAACCTTCATATGTTTAAAACTTCTTTAAAAACATTCCTAACTAATTCATGGTTATGGTCATGCTCCACACCAGGCTATGCCCATCCTATAATACATTTTTCTATTTTACCCCATTATCATCTTCTAACCACAATTTTCTCTCTCATCTCACTTTCTTGCAGCCACCTCCTCCCTTTACTTCTTCCAGCTACAATCATTTTTTCTGACTTACTGTCCCTCTCTCCTAGCTTACTGCCATCTCTTGTTCCATTAGTGAAAACCTTACTCAATTGCTATGCTACTAAAATTCATAACCTTCAAATTCTTATTTGTAATTATTAGTAAATAACTTCCTCATAACTTTGCGCATACATTCTCTTCTCTTGTATACACATATTCCTTTCTTTACTAACCAGTCTTCATCTCTCTTTCTCTCACTGTCATCTCTGGAACTCTTTTGCATCTTATTAGTAATCCCTTTCTTTACTAACCACTGTATTTCTTTATCGCTTTTGATGTCATGTATTTTGCCTACTTATCTTACCTTTCCTTTTTCTTCACCTCTTGCAATCTAAATACAGTGAGCGTAGTTCTCTTACTAGACAATATTTATATTTCTTTAGTTACTCTGTATTATAATGTATTATTTTATACTTGTAAAAAATTGCAACCATTACAACTGTAAATGACAATCCATGTGACATGTTTATATTTACTATATTATATTGTTTTGCTTGCATGTAATAAATTGGAATTTTCTCCCCAGCTCTCCACTGAAAATGGTTTACTGCCCAGTAAGACGTTCTCGGTAAACAAATGTCAATAAATAAATACATTTTTTCTATAGTCATGTAAGATATTAGATTACAGGCACTGCACAAGTCCATCTACACCACAATCCCAGAGTTCTAAATGTCCTTCTGCAGATCCATTTAGGGAAGTGAAACATGCGTTTCACTTTGTGTGAATGACCTGAGACGTACCTCCCTGGACTACATGAAAAGAGACATGGAAGAGCTCTCTGATCTTGTAGCCCAGGCAGGTATGACCCTAGCCCTGAGTAGCATTCTGCCATCGCCCAGAATGATGCCGTAGTACAAGGACAAAATGATTGACTTCAACAATTGGCTAAGCTTCTGGTGTCATTCTAAGGGGATCCAATATCTGTCTTCTTCGGATGACATGGTCGACAGACCATGATGCTTTGCCACAGATGGCCTGCACCTTTCACCCCTGGGATTCCGGATACTGGCTAAAGCTCTTGCTGCCTTTATAGTGCCTTTTTTTAGGCAAGGTTCAAATAACAAATTCACCACTATAACAGGAACAGGCAAGCAAAAACTGAGGGTAATGCTACTCAATGCTAGAAGTCTAAATCTCAAAATGCACTCACTCGAGGCACTCCTTAAAATGTAGAACATTGATATCTGTGCAGTGACTGAGATCTGGTTCAAGGCACCAGAGAGCACCTCTGCACTACCAGGCTATAACTCATACCACACTTTTCGGCCATGTAACCTGGACCGAAACACCAAAGGTGGAGGTGTGTCCATATTCATTAAGGATATCCACACCTCCGGGCTAGTTGCTCAGCATAATGCATCCAAGGTTATCCAAGTGCAACTAATCTGGGCAAAACTGCAATCCAAATTGTAGCTTGCTACAGATCCCCCACCATACCCCAGGATTCCCTCTCCTCTTTTCTTGATGTACTAGAAAATATTAGGGTTCAACCAAACACCCTAATAATAGGCGACTTCAACTACCCCACCATTAACTGGGAAAACTACTCGTGTACCAACTCCTTAGCTCAATGCTTTTTGGAATTCATAAACTCCAATGCCCTGGATCAACTTATCCACACCCCCACCAGGGGCAACAGTATCCTTGACCTAGTCATTACCAACATGAGTGACCTGTGTTCTGCACCTGAAGTCAACTCCTTGTTGGTCCGATCCAACCATAAGCTAATCACCCTTGATATCCACATCCTGCCCCCACCCCCATTAAAGAAACCACAGTAAAAAACTTCTCCAAAGGCAGCTTCATGCTTCTTAAGACAGAAGTGGTGAACTTCATGACACCCATGCAGATGGACAATACAGTTACAACTGCTGAATCCTACACAAATGCACTCTATAATCACTTACACGAGTGCATGGATTGTGCTATCCCAAACAGAACCAATACGTTAAACTCCTAATAAAGGAAGCCAATCTGGTGGTCCCTTGCCATAAACAAACTGTACAACAGTTGGAAGAAACTGTTGCAAAAGAGAGTAAAATCCCATTAGTGGAGGAGCTCCCTGGTTAGCCTCAGTAAGAAGCTGAGATCCCTTATAAGATCCTTCAAAGCTGGCTATGAAAACAAAATTGCCACTAATTCTAAGGGCAACCACAAAGCATTCTATAGCTATGTCAAGAATCTCGATGACAACACCCAGATCTGAGTTACAGCACAACATCATGAAAATTACACAACCAACTGATATTGCCAACATCCTGGCAGATAGGTTCAGTGCCAACTTTACCCCCGCCCTGTCACCCATAGGGCCCATATCTATACAGGAAGAATGCAGAGTCCCTGTAATCACAGCTATGCAGGTAAAAGCTTCACTCTCTAAAGCCAAATACACAGCATCCATGAGACCGGACAACATCCCAGGCTGCGTTTTACACAAACTTCAGAATTAACTGGCTCCCCACTTAAGCACCATGTTCAATAATAGCTTTGCATCAGGCTTTGTGCCTACTGAATGGTGCACAGCAACAGTTATCCTACTCCACAAAGGGGGAGCCACCATTGATCCCGGGAACTACTGACCTATTAGCCTGACGAGCCTGGTCTGCAAGGCCATGGAACTAATCATCATGGAACTCATAAACAAAGACATTAGTAACCTCCAAACTCTGTAGCCCACCCAGTTCAGGTTTGTGAAAGGCAGATCATGCCTCCTGAACCTGATCGACTTCTTTGAGGCAGTCACCAAAGCCACAGATGAGGGTAAAGTGGTTCACACAGCCTATCTTGACCTCACCAAGGCTTTCGACACCATCCCCCATTCTGGAATTATAGCTAAACTCACTAAACTAGGTATAAATCCTTACGTCACAAGATGGGTTGCCAACTGGCTCACTGACAGAACCTACACTGTAAAAGTTGCAGACTCCAAATCTGACCTCAAAGCAGTGACATGTGGAGTACCACAGGGTTCCGTCCTGGGACCTCTCCTGTTTAGTATCTACTTCGCTGAAGTACAGGCTAACACAGAAGGCCTCTGGCTAATGAAGTTCGCAGATGACTGCAAACTAGGAGCCATAGTCAAGTCCCCAAATGATGTGGACATCTTACAGAAGGGCCTCGCTGAGACAGATGCCTGATGTCTGAGCCATGGCCTCAAGCTCAGTGCCAAAAAGTGCAGTGTCATCCCCTTTGGTAAAAACTCTGTACCCATGAACTACCACATAGGCAGCAATCTACTTAACACCAAATATGTGTTGAAATCTTGGGACCCAGGTGGACAGTAGTCTCTCCTTTGATAGTCACATCGCCACAGTAGTCAGGAAGTCCTTCTAGGTGGCAAACCTCATCATAAAAGTGTTCTCATCCAGGAAAAAAGAGGTCATTGTTCCCCTCTGCTCGGCAATCATTAGACCCATTATAGAGTACAATGCCCTTTTTGGAATGTACCTCACAAGACATCTGCAACAGTTGGAAAGGCCACAGAAGTACCTCACAAAGAGGATTACTAGCCTCAAACAAATGCCCTACACTAACCACCTCAAAAAACTCCAGCTTTACTTCATAGCATATCGCCTACTTTGAGGTGATCTCTGCCTAACATATAAAGCTATGTCAAACCCAGAGCTGTTGGACATGCTACACCTAAAGAAATCCCAATCCCTCCGAGCTACATGGTCTAAGGCCCTAAACCTTGTCACCACAACAAACCGGACATGCTAGAGGGATAGATTCCTGTCCCAGAGACTTCCCATCCTTTGGAACAGGCTACCCATCTATGTCAGGCAAAGTTCTTCAATAGCACTCTTCAAAAAAAATCTTGATGAGTGGATGTGAAATAGGAAATACATCCCGGGGATCACTTTTGTGTCTCTACTCAACAGTGGCACAGGAAAATAACTTTCTTGGGTGGCATAAGCCAGGGAACCTTGCTGGTTAGGCTTATGTAGGCCCTTGGGCCAATAGCCTAGTACCTACCTATGAACCTATGAACCTATGCAACCTAGCAAGACCTTTGCTGGTACTATGACATTGATGTTATCTCACTTGCTTTTATGCTAATATGTGCATTAAGATGTATCAGAATTACACTAAAGTAAAGACAGTTAAGGAAAGCTGTATTAAAAATATATGTTACTTAGGATTAACTTCAGTGTGCACCAAAGATCTTTGTCATCTTAGTTATCTACTTCATTCAGTAGTAAATCAGCAGGTAATCGTACTTTAAATTATTGTTGCAAAATGTGAATTTCGTATTGTAAGAATTTAATAGTGCAGTGACTTTAGTCATTATATCTAGCTTATATTTTTTTCTGAGTACTCATTGTTTTGTTTTCTTGTACTGCAAGCAGCATTTAATTATTATTATTATTGAAATGCAGAAACACACTGCTGTGTGAAAATGTAAGAAACTATCATCATATTTATGTTAATGAGAAAAAAACATCAGCCCTGTTCATTATATAAGATGATGGATGTTTATTTATAGGTCTTGGACAGAACTTCAGTAATCAGCAGAAAATGGAGTTCAATGGATGAGAGCATGACTCATCAGTTTGCCATCCTACAGATTTTATTAATTACAGCCTTCTGAAAACATACCTTGAGGCTGTCACTGGTTATGCAATGCTGGCATATTATTCGGCTTTGCAATGTGTTAATACACAGTGGCAGATGCTTTAAATTAAGCCAGCGACTGCTAGACCTATTATGACTGTAGACTCTACTACAAAGACAAATTGCATATGATGTGCTATATTTTGCTAAAGAGAAACAAACAAATCGCAGCATGTAATTAACTCCAGTGTGGGATTGCAACACACAGTGTTACATAACAACTTTTACAAGTTATATCATGAATAATTTGTCTTCTTTGCACTGTAAATGGAATGTCAAGTATCCTACATCACGTATGATAGTGTTGTATATAACACTGGCTGTCATAGTGCATGTCTGACACAAAAGTTGTGGCAGAAGAGTAAGTGAAACTAGAAGAAACACTAAATTAGCACATATGACCAAGGACACAACTGTGTATCCTTAATATTAGGAATCTTGTGCTGACAAGGTAGATGCATTGCTCCAAAGAATCCATGGGAAAAAATCATCTAAAATCTGGTTTTGCAGATGGTGAGTATTCCAGTGGCACTCCAAGATTCACCAGCACGAACACCAGTCCACAAGATGTAAAACCAAGAACAAGTTTATTATAAAAAACATCCAATAAGCGCTTTCATCTTACATAAAAGACTTCATCAGAACAACTAAAGCATCTATTCAATGCTCTTATAAATACAAAAATTCGTCACCTGACGAACATTAATTAAAATTTAAAATGCTAATGCTGGTATTACAAATTCCTTCACTTGTATCCCTTCCCAATGATCAAACTTATCCAGTTAATCAAATGTTTTTAACATACTAGCAAAAAATATTGCATAAAGTATTAACAAATATATAAATAAATACAATTCCTACATTTAAACACCAAAATTATATTCCCTAAGGGTAAGGGCAATAAACCTACATGTGTTCACAACTACTCCAATTCCAATGCATATACATTGTTTTAATAGTTACCTGGAATTGTCTAGTATAGGTTTAATCGAAATATGTTCATTAATTCCAGGATAAACTGATGCATTAAGTTTAATTTGCCACCTTACTTCCTTGTCACTAACAGCTTTTTTAATGTCACCCCCTCTCACATTACACTTAACCACTTCTAATATGCCATATTTAAAGGATGAACAGTCCTTACTGCTATTCAAGTGTTTCCATAGGGCGTTGTTATCATCATGTTTCTTAATACTATAATAGTGATCATAAATTCTATTATGTAAACACCTAACAATCTTCCCTACATAATAGCAGGGACAATGTGTGCAGGTGGCCAAATATACTAAGTTTTTTGACCTACAGTTACCCTTCTGGAATAAAATATTCGTTTTGTTGTAGTTTTTCAAAATAATGCTTGAAACGTCAGTAATATGTTGACATTGTTGACAGGTGCCACACTTGGTGGTACCACTGCCGCCCCTACCATTATTCCTATCATGTTTCCTCTCCAGCAAATATTTCATGTTAAACCCATTCTTATAAACAAAATATGGCTCATTCCCCACTATTTTTAACACATTGTTGTCAGCCGTGAGAACATTCCAATTTCTCTGAATGATACACCTGATTCTCCACAGTGGGATGCGTGTTGAATAACACAAGCCATTTTATACTTTCCTATGGCACCATCTACATTAGTTTTTGTATTACTCTGAGTTGTTTCAGAATCTAAGCCTGCTCCCAAAATGGGCTTATACTTAATTTCCCATTGTTTCCTCACATACTCACTAACATCTAGTATCATATCAATGGGATACCCCCTTTCAGCAAAATAAGAGCCTATTTTCCTCAGTTCCATGCCCAGGTCATTGAGATTGGATGTCATCCGAGCTGCTCGGATGCATTGCCCTTTGATGATATTCCTTTTTTGAGCCCAGGGATGGTTGCTGGAAAAGTGCAAATAGGAGTTGCTGAATGTGTTCTTCCTAAAAATATTGGACTTAAATTTCCCATCCTGTATAGTTAGTTGTACATCTAAGTAGGAGATGGTTTCCTTGTCCTTGTTAAAGGTAAATTTAAAATGTTCGCTACAAGAATTAAGGTGGCCAAAAAACTTGTCTAATTCCTGTTGGTTACCCCTCCAAAGGAGAAAAATATCATCCAGAAAGTGAAGGTAACAAGAGATGTACTTGTACCATTTGGAATAAAAAATATATTCCTTTTCCCAATCAAAGACCACCATGTTAGCATATAGTTTGTTGCTCAACTCTGGTAAATATGAGATTTCCTCTATGAATGAAGTTCATATAGGGTACCATAAGGTGGACCTATTTTTGGAAGATTTACTGTTGGAAGATAGAATAGATTCTGACTTGTACAAATTTTTGAAAGTTGAGAACCCCATTATTAGTACTATTGTGGGCATTCCCAAGGTCCATAAGGACATATCAGACCCACCATTCAGGCCTATCATCTCAGGGAGTCAAGCCAAAACCTTTCCTTTTGGAAAGGTTATTGACAAATGGCTCAAACCAACTTTAAGCAAAATTCCCCATTTGGTCCATGACTCCTGGGATTTTTTGGGAAGGTTGCAACCTGGCCTAGCTGAAGGGGTCGAATGGTTGGTCACTATTGATGTCATTGACCTTTTTTCTAACATACCCAAAGAGGAGGGGTTGGAAAGGTTCCAAGAGAGCATTGTTGGACTTTGATTACTACCCTGGGACAAGACTTTATTGGTTTTGGACGTCATGGAGATCGTTTTGACACATAATTATATTTTTTACGAAGGAGAGTATTACAAGCAGTCTAAGGGAGTTGCAATGGGGGCAGCTTGTGCCCCCATATATGCAAACATGGTCGTCTTCGATTGGGAAAAGGAACACATTTTCCATTCTGAATTGTACAAGTACATATCCTGTTACCTTCGTTTTTTGGATGATATTTTTCTTCTTTGGAGGGGTAACCAACAGGAATTAGGTAAGTTTTTTGGGCACCTTAATTCTTGTAGTGAACATTTCAAATTCACCTTTAATAAGGACAAGGAAACCATCTCTTATTTAGATGTACAACTAACTATACAGGATGGGAAATTTAAGTCCAATATTTTTAGGAAGAACACATTCAGTAATTCCTATTTGCACTTTTCCAGCAACCATCCCTGGGCTCAAAAAAGGAATATTGTCAAAGGGCAATGCATCCGAGCAGCTCGGATGACATCCAATCTCAACGACCTGGGCATGGAACTGAGGAAAATAGGCTCTGATTTTGCTGAAAGGGGGTATTGGATGTTTTTTATAATAAACTTGTTCTTGGTTTTACATCTTGTGGACTGGTGTTCGTGCTGGTGAATCTTGGAGTGCCACTGGAATACTCACCATCTGCAAAACCAGATTTTAGATGATTTTTTCCCATGGATTCTTTGGAGCAAGATTGGGAAAAGGAATATATTTTTTATTCCGAATGGTACAAGTACATTTCTTGTTACCTTCGCTTTTTGGATGATATTTTTCTCCTTTGGAGGGGTAACCAACAGGAATTAGACAAGTTTTTTGACCACCTTAATTCTTGTAGTGAACATTTTAAATTTACCTTTAACAAGGACAAGGAAACCATCTCCTACTTAGATGTACAACTAACTATACAGGATGGGAAATTTAAGTCCAATATTTTTAGGAAGAACACATTCAGTAATTCCTATTTGCACTTTTCCAGCAACCATCCCTGGGCTCAAAAAAGGAATATTGTCAAAGGGCAATGCATCCGAGCAGCTCGGATGACATCCAATCTCAACGACCTGGGCATGGAACTGAGGAAAATAGGCTCTTATTTTGCTGAAAGGGGGTATCCCATTGATAAGATACTAGATGTTAGTGAGTATGTGAGGAAACAATGGGGAATTAAGTATAAGACCATTTTGGGAGCAGGCTTAGATTCTGAAACAACTCAGAGTAATACAAAAACTAATGTAGATGGTGCCATAGGAAAGTATAAAATGGCTTGTGTTATTCAACACGCATCCCACTGTGGAGACATCAGGTGTATCATTCAGAGAAATTGGAATGTTCTCATGGCTGACAACAATGTGTTAAAAATAGTGGGGAATGAGCCATATTTTGTTTATAAGAATGGGTTTAACATGAAATATTTGCTGGAGAGGAAACATGATAGGAATAATGGTAGGGGCGGCAGTGGTACCACCAAGTATGGCACCTGTCAATAATGTCAACATATTACTGACGTTTCAAGCATTATTTTGAAAAACTACAACAAAATGAATATTTTATTCCAGAAGGGTAACTGTAGGTCAAAAAACTTAGTATATTTGGCCACCTGCACACATTGTCCCTACTATTATGTAGGGAAGATTGTTAGGTGTTTACATAATAGAATTTATGATCACTATTATAGTATTAAGAAACATGATGATAACAATGCCCTATGGAAACACTTGAATAGCAGTAAGGACTGTTCATCCTTTAAATATGGCATATTAGAAGTGGTTAAGTGTAATGTGAGAGGGGGTGACATTAAAAAAGCTGTTAGTGACAAGGAAGTAAGGTGGCAAATTAAACTTAATGCATCAGTTTATCCTGGAATTAATGAACATATTTCGATTAAACCTATACTAGACAATTCCAGGTAACTATTAAAACAATGTATATGCATGGGAATTGGAGTAGTTGTGAACACATAGGTTTATTGCCCTTACCCTTAGGGAATATAATTTTGGTGTTTAAATGTAGGAATTGTATTTATTTATATATTTGTCAATACTTTATGCAATATTTTTTGCTAGTATGTTAAAAACATTTGATTAACTGGATAAGTTTGATCATTGGGAAGGGATACAAGTGAAGGAATTTGTAATACCAGCATTAGCACTTTAAATTTTAATTAATCTTCGTCAGGTGACGAATTTTTGTATTTATAAGAGCATTGAATAGATGCTTTAGTTGTTCTGATGAAGTCTTTTATGTAAGATGAAAGCGCTTATTGGATGTTTTTTATAATAAACTTGTTCTTGGTTTTACATCTTGTGGACTGGTGTTCGTGCTGGTGAATCTTGGAGTGCCACTGGGACAGCTGTGTGGATTATCTTTTATTCAGTTGACTGTTCCTGTTTTTTCAGAATTTTATTTAGATGGTGAGTATTGTAAAATAATAATAAATTAATAACTGAGTTGATCAGTTAATAGGCATGTTGTTATACATAATCCTTTTATAAGAGCACCGCTTATGTTTTAACACATTAAGAAAGCAGAAGGAGACAGATATGATTTACTTCACTAATCAGCCTTTTAACACTTTAGGAAAAGCAGATAAGATTTCTAATGTAGAAGGAGGCAGATGTGACTTTATTCAAAAGCAGTGATGGCAAGATATCATGCAGGAGTTAACACAAGGATCTGTCTATGCCACCATGACAAGGATGAAGCAACAGCCTTGGACTGGCAATAGGATGAGATGTTGGAATGTGGCAAAGTGACAAGCTTCCTTTTCTTCCTGTGATCTCAATGCTGAAAGTTTGACACCTGGTAAGAGCTAGGGCTTTTCACTAGCACCACTGTAGCTGCATGCATAAGGTTCACAGGGCACTTTTTGCACTGATGAGCTAATAATTGATGTTGGTTAATCCACCATCAGTAAGACCATCTCTATTTCTAGTTACCCATTGAGAAATGTCATTACTTGCATGTTACAAGGGAAAATCTGATGAATTTTCTGTTAAAGAATCATGCAGTTTTCAGGTGAAGGGTTATGTCTGAAAGATTAGAAATTTAGCGAGTTAAACCCAAACAAAGATAGGTCTGCTAGTATGAAATATGAATTATTATGACAGGTGGGATAACAGGGCTGGGAAGCCCTTCAAGGTAAAAAAGAAGAAGCAGCAGAAATGCAATAATAAACAAACAGTAAATTCTTTGGGTTTCCTTACTTATTCTTCCACTTTGCTACCTGACCATCAGTACTGTCATTCGGGACATCATTCGGGCAGTCGTAAAGTTTTGTACATCTCCTGGCTGCTTATATCGTACTTTCTACCTTCTACTGATGTAGGACTGAAATTCTAGGCTCTATGGCATGAGCATGCTCACACGCGCGCACACACACACATACACACACACACACACACACACACACACACACACACACACACACACACACACACACACACACACACACACACACACACACACACACACACACACACACACACACACACACACACACACACACACACACACACACACACACACACACACACACACACACACACACAGACGTGCATACACACGCGCACACACACACACACACACACACACACACACACACACACACACACACACGCACACACACACACACACACACACACACACACACACACACACACACACACACACACACACAAACTAGCTGCAACTTAAGCATTGATTTGCAGCCATCATGTCCAACTGATTTTGTGCTACGGTGCAACCTTCTGGCCTTAGCATCTCTGCAGATCAGACATCCTCCCTCCCTTCAGCTTCTACAACCTGTGCCTTTGGGTTCCAATGAACAGCAAGGACATATACCTGCCCCAAAGGAATGTACAGTATTTATTTATTTATTTATTTATTTATTTTTATTCAACTCTATAGTTATCTTTGTTGAGTGGAGAAATGGACTGATCCACTAAGGACCAACTTCAGCCACTGCAAAGAAAATACACAAAAACATATTGCTAAATAAAACAGGCAAAAAATACACACAAAAAATTGGTAAATAAAACAGGCAAAGACAAAGACTCAACAAATTATTATACATTGGGTATGACATTAAATTTACAGAGGAGTAACAGTACAGTGAAGGAAAATTTCATAATTTTTCTTATTTACTTATGTACAATAATGGCAGAAGCAAGCATTCTTGTAAGTTAAAGGTGATAGTTAATTACTTGAGACGTTACTTTTATTTATGCTGTATTAAATATGTGTATATACATATATATATATATATATATATATATATATATACATATATATATATATATATATATAGATAGATAGATAGATATGGGTCTACTTCATTAGAACGAAAGACCACAACACTGAAGCCCACATCACCGAGACCAGAAGGATCAAAATCCCTTTTGGTGTTCCTCTGTAGGTACGTATGTATGTGTAAGTGCATTTGTGAGGGGTATTGTTGTGTGCAAGTGTGTGTTGTGACTGTGGTGTGTGTGAGGGACTGCAATGTGTGCGTGTGAGTTTGCCTTGCGTGGCTGTTTGTGCGATCCCAGAGATAGAATATTAAAGTAGGGGGAGTGTGGGTGGCACAGCCCCCCACTTTGGGGGGGTGCAGGGGTGCTTGCCTCCCTGCCTATCTGTAGTGTAGGGTTGTGTGTTAGGTAGTTTGGGGCAGTTGTGTCTGTGTTTGTGTGTGTTTTGCAGTTACACGGTTTCCGGTGTTATAGGGTTTCTTGATTCTGGTCTCGGTGTTGTGGGTTTCGGTGTTGTGCTCTTTCGTTCTTATGAAGTAGACCCATAGATAGATAGATATATATATATATATATATATATATATATATATATATATATATATATATATATATATATATATGTATGTGTGTGTGTGTAGATATATATATATATAGAGAGAGAGAGAGAGAGAGAGAGAGAAAAGAAGGGTAAGAACAAGACAGCAAGCAGAGAATTAATATATGTGGTTAGACAACAAAGTACACTGATTCATGGATAGGTAATGAAGTGGTGATATATTAGCCAAAAGCTTGTATGAGCTTAACTGACTGCAGGTTGTTTAAAACAGTGACAGGTAGTCCTTTTCTTTAGATAGTCATAGTACTTCTGAATTTGCTATAGGAAGAATGGTTATGAATGCCAGTTGGAAATGATTCCCAGACTTTAAACATGAAGACTAAAAAAGTGTGGCCGGTTGCTGGTAGCATAATGGTAAGCCTGGGTAAGAGTGGAGGACTGTTAGCTCTGGATTTAGTAGGCCTGGTTAAGCGTGAAGGACTGTTAGCACTGAATTTAGTAGGCCTGGTCAAGAGTGGAGGACTGTTAGCTCTGGATTTAGTAGGCCTGGTTATGAGTGAAGGACTGTTAGCTATGGACTGTAACCAGTATGGAGAGTTCCATTTAGCAAGTATGCAGCTAAGGTGGGAGGGAATATCATTGTGAAGTGTTTTGTGAGTTTGGCTGAGGAAGATGAGATCTGCAGGTTATGTTACTGTAAGCCAGTTGGTGTGATGTATGTCTGCAAAAGGACTTGTCTAAATTGACTGTTTTAGGCACAAAAGAAGGGTATGCTGATAAATATAGCAAAATGTAAGCATATGAGATTTGGGGCATAGATCAAAAGGTGAATATTAAAATAACACATTCTGATTGAATCTGTCCATTCATTTACTGACCTCAGTATATGTGTAGCTCCAGCTTTGGTTATTGACTGTTATAAAACTATAGGCTGTACAGAAAATGTAAAGTATAAGAAATCAGAAATTATGAAATCGTTGTTTGTAAAGTTACACCAGACAAAAAGTATAAGATGGAATGATTCTATGGAAACCTTGTAAGAAAATTAGCATGAGTGAAATAGAAAGACTGCAAAAGCAATATACCAAGGGCATCTATGGAGATGAAAATTAACTAATTATGAAATATTAACTTATACAGTGTTTTATGTAGATATTTAAGAGGATACCTTAGTTAAGTATGACAGGCACTTAGGAATGAGATATGTACTAAATGGTTCTATGAAAGAGCTGATCCATGGAATAGATAAATTATATTAAAGCATTAGTTTGGATATTTTTAAGGACAACTTATTATGGGAGTGATTGTTTTGGTACAGTGGAAAGTTGGAAGGGCATTATTGCCTGTGCCTGAAATATCTGTATGTATACATGTATGTGTGTATATATATATATATATATATATATATATATATATATATATATATATATATATATATATATATATATGTATGCATGTATGTCTGTATAATTGCACTAATGCTACCAGCTCTCCCTTGCCCATATAACTACATCAGTAACGCTTCTCATTTAACTAATGGACACTGTAGTAACTTTGACCATCTCCCCATCTCTTAAAACATTACAAAGTTAATTATTTCTTCTACTTCACTTGATTAACAAATAATAAACCCTAACTCTACCTGAGGAAAAATTCTTTGGACTGTGGCTTGGGTATAAAAATACCTATGCAAACACTTCCAACAAAAATTCTAAACCTTCTAGACTCTGTTACATATTTGAAAGTGGTACATATGTCCTCCCATTGTTTCTTTGTGAATTGCTCATACAGTCCCTCTTCCAAATCATTTCTAAACTCCTCTTATTGATTCCTACAGTTATCATGCAAATTTATATCCCCTACTAATTATTCCTTTTTTAACAGCATATCCTGTTGCAGATTCAACTAAAAATTCTACCAGTGCTGATCTTTTACTTAGGATTCCCCTGTTCCTTTCTGTTTGCCTATACTCATATCAACCCTTGATAGGGAAGGCAGTCTCTGGCCTAAGGTCCAAATGTTTTCTTGGCCTCTTTCAATTCTTTTAACTTTCCTTCTCTAATTCTTTGCTCCAATACCTTGGCTCTTTTGCCAGTTTTCTCCAGTAAATTCATGCACCCTCCTGGCTATTCTCTGTACCCCTAATTGCAATCATTCCATTAGCAGGATCTCCTTTCTCCATTCCTTTGTTGACTTAGTTCCTAGAATACTCACTGCTAGTTTATGAATATAATATTCTGCTTGGCTGTTATTATTCTCATTAAGGAGCTGTACCCAAAACCCCACTCCATTCTTATGTGTTGCTCTTCTCCCCGTTGACATGTGAATGGTTTTGAACTGAGACATCCCTTGAGTTTGAGTTTTGTTTGAGTTCAAATACTCTGCAATACAGACAAGCTCAAATGGATGCTAGCATGGTCACTTTGTGCATCCAGTCTCACTATGATGGACATCATCTCAATAACATGTGACAGTATGCCTGAAAATTACATGCTATACCATATCACATTTACATTTATCCACCAGTAAGCCTTCCTAAAGGGTACATGAAGCAACCATTGGCTGCTTCACTTGATTTTCCCACTGGTTAACCTTACCATCTAACAGATTATTGTCCTAATATCAAACATTACTTTCTGTTTGCTCAATATAACTATGCTATTCATTTACTTCTTGCAGTAGATAATTTGGATGAAAACTAATAAAGTAATTCCAAGGAATTACTATGCCAGGTTTCAGTGGCAATAATGGCATATTATTTCACTTTTGGCAGTGTTATATTGAGTTTGCTGTTAGAAAAGACACACTATGCTGTGTTTTTAACTACATTATGTCACCATCCAGTAAGCAGGTTAATGGATGCTAAATAGTCATCTCTTAACATAGTTCAGCAACACCAAATGATGAACAGCTGCAGGACCACTATCCACATTGTGTGATAACATATATTACTTTACCTCCAAGTATTTTGCTAATTCAGATTTAAACCACTTTATTGCTTTCCTGAAAGAATTATTGCCTCCACTGGAAATATTAATATACTGTTTACTACCAGATGGTGATAAGAAGATTGGTCCATGTCACACTTCTGTCATGCTGTCTGATTAGAATTTGAGAAAGGTATCACAGCAATGAGGCTGCCTGTTTCACTTCATCAATCCCTTTGTATAACCCATTACAAAAATGTAGTAGTCATAAATGATGACAATTATTGGGCAGGATTCACGAAGGCTTGCACGGAGTATAAGAGACGTGCAACACTCCATGCAAGCCTCGTGATCCAGGAACAGCCCTAAACTCCGTGTAAGAGACCAGCTAAAACGTCTCTTACACGGACTGGGCATGGACATGCTAAATACCTCACTTGCAGCCGAAAGGCATGCAAATGAGGTATATTAGCGATCCACGAAGCAGAAACCAGTCCGTGTAAGAGACGTTTTAGTTGCAGAAATGTACTCAGTTGACAACTGAGTACATTTCTGCAAATTCCAAAACGGAGCCATGTCAGCTCCAAAAAAGGGTGCATATGACTCAGGCAGCATGCCAATGGCCAAATATGTGGCCATTGGCAATATAACCCGATGCCAAAATATTAAAAATATTGTTTAAACCCAGCGCAGCCCCACGCAAACGGGCTGCGCTGTATAAAATCATAAAAAAGAAGGTTATAAACCCACAAATGTGGGTTTCATGCAATACATGGAATGACAATGCAGGGACCAGCAGACCAAAAACAACATGGCCACCATGTAGTGGTTGCTAAGGGGGGAAGCTGAGTCTAAGACATGTAACTAAGCATTAGTAGGCAATCTCATGTAAATGAGGGTTTGAATACTGAATCTCACAGACACATAGCAAATAAGCACAGTCTGAGTAGTGTAATAGATAGATAAGGGGGAGGAATAGAGTAGGAGATAGGTGACATCACAGGGGTGAATGGTAGAAAGAAATGCAGTTCATTGCAGGTCAGTGTAACATCACAGATGACAGACACAGATCATGGAAAGAGGTGTACCACTAGATAAGTCATGGAAAGTCAAGAAATGGAAGGTGTACACTGTTACTTACACCAAAGTTTCTTGCTGGGCATGCATGCGCACGTGTGCGCACCATGAAGCACGAGTAGGGCAGTGTGCGCGCGTGTAAGGTAGACTGAGCATGTGGGAGCGTGTTGGGAGATGTTTAACACTGTTTGCGCTGGTGTGCGCATGTGTAGGGCGGGCTGAGTATGTTGGAGGCTGTTGGCAGACGTGTAACAGTGTTTGCGCGGGTGTACGTGCATTTTAACCCGAATAAGTAGATTCTGAACCGTGTAAGCACGTGTGCGCACATGTAAGCCACTGTAAGCGTGTTTCTGATGGTATGCACGTTGCTCCCTCCTGAGGAAATAGAGAGGAAAAAGGAAGCAACAGAATTAATAGGAAGCTAGCAGGGATAACTGCTGAAGCTAGCAGGTGAAAACAATTAGAAGCAGGCAATTACACAGGCAGAATAGTAGCCCAGCCCAGCACTTAAAACTCTGCAAACAGTAGTGCAGGATGTTTCTCTTAAGAGACACTGCAAGACAGGAGTAAGCTAATAGAACGAAAACTGAAAAAGTTTAACTCAGAGCAGAAATGTTAGGGGCTGTCATAGCTGTCATAATGAGACATAGGCGACTTGCTGAGGGTGGTGACAATGCAGATGGTGCCAGACAACCCACAGTGAGGAGATGGAGAAGAGTGTACAGGCCCAGGGTCACCTACCACGGGTTACATGAGCTGGAGATAGTAGAGTGCTATAGAGTGGACAGAGAGCTCCTGCAGCAAATTGTTGAGCTGTGCAGGCCATGCCTCAGACACAGAACCAACAGAGGAGAACCCATCCCAGTGGAAACCAAGGTATGTGTTGGCCTAAGAATACTAGCAACAGGCACCTTCCAGAGACCAACTGGCGATATGATGGGGATATCACAAGCATCAGCCTCCAGGGTACTGCACCAGTTCCTGGATGCCATGTCAGCACATGTCGGTGATCATGTATATTTCCCCAATGCCCATGAGGTATTGGCCAGCAATATGCGTCTCTTCCAGCAAATAGCGGAATACCCTGAGGTAGTGGGTGCAATAGACTGCACGCACATACGCATCAAAGCACCAGCCGGTGAGCGGGGTAGGGCCTACATTAACCGCAAGGGCTTCCCCTCCATCAACTGCCAGGTTGTGTGTGATGCCCAGGGCATAATAATGAATGTGTGTGCTGGCTGTCCTGGGAGTTACCACGATTCCCACATCTGGCATTTGACGCAGCTGTACCAGACATTTGCCAATGGGGACATCCCACACGGACACCTAGTGGGGGATGCAGGTTATGCACTGGAGCCGTGGCTGATGACACCCATCAGAAATGCACACACACCTGAACAGGAATGCCATAATGAGGCACATGCAGAAACACGTAATGTAATAGAGCGTGTATTTGGGCTGCTCAAGTCATGGTTCTGGTGTCTGGACACATCTGGTGGATCCTTGCAGTACACACCAACTACATGTACCCAAATTGTCATGGTATGTGCTATGCTACATAATATGATCTTGCAAAAACAGCTGCAGCAGGACCAGCATAGGGCCGGGCCAAACAGCCCCCCACCATTGCCAAGGCCATCACAGGCAGAGCGTGACTCGGAGGAGGAACAACCTGAGTTTGCCCCAGTAGGCAGAAGGAGGCGTGCCCAGTATGCTCTGGCCTTGGCAAAGAGGCAACGCATAGCACATACACTGGCTCAGTAGGAACCCAGGGAATGATACCCCCTCTGACTCACTCAAATAATAACATGGATGCCTAAAATGACATTACCTGCTCACAAACATGTACAGGGAAGTGTAATATGTGCATCCGACAGAGGCAGCCCTGCAGCACCACCTGAGGCATGAATGCCATGTGTTAAGTAATGTAACACCATGTATTATATGCACACATGAGCACCCTAACTAACATCCACCCTCACCAAGCATGAAGCCACAAAATGACGATGGGATGATCAAGTGCAATAACTGGCTGAAGTAATGCAGTTAGTCAAAGGGGAGCCAATGTGGTTCAGGCTGGGAAGACATGCGGAGCATGACATGATGCACCACCTGCTAGGGGTGGCGTGCACCTGTCATGCCATGCCCCATGGATACTGGCAAAGGCTGTCAGTACCCACAGCATGCCCTGAATAGGTAAGTCTCAAAACACTAACCCACCTTCATAGGTTCTACAAGGGATAGGAACCTAGATGTAATGCTACCCAATGACAGACAAACATCAAGATGTGTGCAGTGTAAATGCACACAGTATGGAGAATGTAGATACCAGTCCTGTAATAGAGAACTGGGTCAAGGCTCACATCAGCACCCTAACACTACCAGGTCACACCTCATACTGTGCTGTACAGCTGCAAAACATGGAACAAGCTACAAAAGGAGGGTGACTAGCAAGAAATGGCAAGGATAACCACACCCCCATGTTGGTACCACAACAAGAAGCAGCATGGATTAGCCATAGTCAAATACCAATGGCTAAAACCACCTCCCAGTATATAGCCTGCTGCTGACTACTGTCCTTATACCAGGAACTGCACCTGGCCTATGTCGGAATACATGAATATATCAAGCCCCCCAAACCACATTATATTGCTTGACTGAAAATACCCAGACATACACTGGGAGCATTATACTAGCACCAACACAGTAGGAGAAAATTTCCCAGAATCCATAAACCAAAATGCCCAGGAACAATGTACCACTCCCACAAGAGGGGTAAGCATACTGGATGTGATAATCAGCAACATGTGTACTGGATGGCAAGATGAGAAGTGGACTCCTCACTGGTAAGACCAGACCATAGAGTAATCACACTGGATATACACATCCTGACCCCAGTCCCTGGCCAGAATACCACAGTGAAAAACATGTGTAAAGCATAGGTTGCAGCCCTCAAAACCGATGTTGAATCCACAAAAGGCCCTGTGCAAGTGCAGAATATGGGACACACCACAGAACATGTTATACAGGCATTCCATGAACACAGCCAGGAATGCTTGGAGTATGCAATCACAAATAACAACAACACTCAATGCCATACACGTAGGCATCTGGCATGCTGGACTCCAGCCATTACCAAACCATGCAAGAGAATGAGGAAGCTACCACATGATAGAGCAAACATAAAAAAGGAAGTAATCACTGACCAGTAGTATGGCAATAACATATGTCCACACATACAATCCACTAAGTCCAGCCACAACAAGTAGAATTTGTGAATCCAGAGGCAATGTGACACCAGTCCTAAGTACACAGACAACCACAACACCCCCCAATAAATACAAATATATGTGATAGATGCATCCATGTATCCAAACCAGAGGTTGAGCTCCACCAACTCAGTACTGTCAAAACTAGTCAGGAGGAGAAGGTAACCACATACACCACAAACCCAGTCCCACATAGACCTACCACAACTGTAAACCAAACACATAAACACAGACATAGAGGCCTTAATTACAAACACACCACACCAACAGAAGCCTCCAAAGCAGATCACAAGCAACCACAACCTTCAAACATAGCACATGCAATGAATAGTACCCAAAGCTGGTGTGCCAAACAGTCACAGGCCAGAAGGAGAAACAACATGCCTGATACAGTCATAATAGGTGTCTGTATAGGCAGACACACTGCTGTCCCACTCACCAGACTGAACAAGGGAAAGGGTAGAGTAAGCTGCCTGTAGGCTGCCACAAAATGCTACATAACACAAGTACGCAGGTCACCCCAAAGTAAGCAGAAATATGATGCACTCAATGTCCATGCTGGTATGAATTACCTGAGATGTACCTCCCTGGTCAACATAAAAAGAGACATGGATGGTCCCTCTGAGTATGTACCCCAGGCTGGTATGACATTGGCTGTGTGCAGCATCCAACCCTCACAAAGAATGATGCCACAGTACAAACACAGAATGCTCATGTTTAACAGCTGGCATAGTTACAGCTGTCAGTCCAAGAGGGTCTAATGTCTGTCTGCTTGAGATGTCAAGCATGACAAGCCATGCTGCTGTTCCAGGGATGGATTGCACCTGTTACCCATGTGTGTCTGGATACTGGATAAGGCCTTTGCCGCCTCCATAGAGCCGTATGTAGGCAAGGCCAAAAAGACTACCCACCACCCTAGAAAACATAAGTGGTAGGAAACATAAGGGTAATGCTGACCAATGCCAGATGTGTAAACTGCAATATGCATGCCCCTGAGGCACTTCCCATTATGGAGAACATTGATGTCTGTGCAGTGACAGAAGCCTGCTGCAAGCCTAGTGATAGCACACCAGCACTACTAGGTTATACCACATATCATGTGTTATGGCCCCAACACCTGCACCAAAACATCAAAGGAGGGGGAGTATCCATATGCAGCACAGACACCCATATTGCCAGGTAACTGACAATGCACAAAGCAGCGGAGACCACCCATGTGCACATAACTGTAGTCAAAACTGCTGTACAGTCTGTAGCATGTGACAGACCACACTCTCACACACAAGAACTCCACCCAGACGTCCTGAAGACACTGGACAGTATGAATGTCCCACCAAATACCAGACAAGGTACACACAAATTACCACATAGGTGTCAAACCATTATGTATGCAAGGAGTAATGAGGGACCTAGGGACACAGGTCGGCATTAATCTGTCATGTGACACTCACAATGCCAATGTGGCTATGAAGATTGTCGATATTAGACACCGTATCATGAAAGGATTCACATCAACATCAACAGAGGTCACTGTGCTGCTGTACTGTTCCCTTATCAGACCCATAATCTAGTACAATGACTCATATGGGATGTACCATACGTGACACCTGCAGCAGTTTGGAAGACCTCATAGTTACCCCACCAACAGGATAAAGGGTGTGAAATATATGTCATATGCTGCCTGGCTGTAGACACCCCAGCTGACTGCAGTCACACACTGCCTACACAGAGGCATTGTATGTCTGTTGTACAAGGCCATGTCCAACACAGGAGTAATGGACATGCTCCACCACAGGAAATCAAAGCCATTGGAGCTGTGAGAGTCACAGATGTCAGCCTCAACACACAATGAAATAAGATGTGCTGGAGGGACAGATACATAACCCAGAGGCTCCCCACACCCAGAAACAGGATCCCAATCCATGGTAGGCAGAGCCCCTCACTGACACCCCTCAACAGGAATATTGCCAAGTGGATGGATGATCGTACATGTATACTGGGGGTCCTCACTGTGTCACGACCAGACAGAGGCACAGTGAAGAACTTCATAAATGGCCATAATTGAACATAGCAAGGGGTGGCAAAAGACACACACACTCTGGCTAGGCTTACTAATGGCCTAGGATGTATAGCCTAGTATAAACCCATAAACCTATGAAGATACAAAACGTACAGGACACTAAGGATAATCACAAGGGTTACCCAACTGATGGTAGGAACCATGTTGGGCATCCACAAATATGCTCCGAATCACACAGATATTACAAACAACATACCAAATGCACACACATATTGCTAACATACAACCTGCCAGGTGCAGTGCAAACACCCCCCCCAGAGTGCAAAATCCCTATCCCAGCAGACAGATGGTCCCCTGACATTGCAGATGCTGAGGTAACAGCCATCATTTGCAAAGCAGAACACACAGCAGCAATGGTATGTGATGGTGTCCTGTGCTGAGGCCAACATGGACTCCAAGAATAATGGAATGCCAAATCACACTACTGCCCAATGTCGGCCTTACCACAGGATATGTACCCAAAGAGCAGTGTACAACAACAGTGGTCCATCACAACAAAGGAGTTTCCTGAATGGATACTCCAAACTACCACCCCAGGATCCTGACAAGCTTGTTCTGCACAGCTATGGAAAGGATCAGTATGTACCGCAGACAGAAGGCTATTGTGGACCTACTGATACTGGACCCTACACAGTGTGGCTGTTGTAACTGCAGAACCTGCCCCTAAACATGTCTGACCCATTTGAAGCAGTCATTAAAGTAATTGATGAGGGCAATGTGGTCCACCCAGTGTAGCTGGACCGTGCACATGCTTCTAGACAATACCGTACGAGTTCAGTATGGATATGTTCACCAGCTTAAATATATACCCCTATGTCAGTAGAGGGGTTGCAAACCAGACCAAGGACAGAACTGACATGGTCAGACATGCCGCATCCATGTCAGACTACAAAGCAGATATGAGTGGCATCCCACAAGGCCTGGTCTTGCCCCCCCCCCATTCTGTATATATGTCCCATAGGTATAGGCCAACATGGAAGGACTGTGACTGAGCATGTATGCAGAGGAGTAGAAACAGCCCACCATATCCGACCCCCAGCTGACACAAGCAACCCACAAAAGGGCCACCTACAAACAGACAACTGGAGCCATAGCCATGTCAGCAAGCTAATTGCAGAACTGTGTATAGACAACCACTGTGGATATACAGTAAGTGCCCACAAATTACCACACAGGTGTTAACCCATGAGGTACCTAACATGTAATGTGAGACCCGGGTACAAAAGGTGATAGATATCGTGCACTGGACAAACATGTGGCTGTAGTGTTCGCAGAAACATATACTATATACCCACCCAAACATGAAGGTTGGCAGATGTAGATAAGGGGAACTCACTGTGGCTCTGCAGTCACCCTCCATCAGCGTCACAAGTGACTACAATAGCCCCTGTGGGATATACCATAGCAGACACCTCCATCAACTGTAAAGTCCACAACAGTACTCCACCAGGAGTAGCAAAGAGCATGAACAGATGCCATGTGTTGCCTTAGTAAACAAACTGCAGCCCCACACACCGCCATACTTCCCAGCTACAGGAAAGCTGTGCCTGATGTATGAAGCCATGTCCAACCTGGAATGAATGAACATGTTACACCTTTTACAATCTGAATGGCAGTGAGCTATGCACATGAGAGACCTAAACCCCAGCACTGACATACATAGGACAAGCTGTACAGAATGATCCATAACACAGAAGGCACCCCCACTCTTCAGTAAACTCCTGGTACAGGTCAGCCAGAGAGTCACATATCGACACCCTTCAAGAGGAATCCTGATGAGTGGATGGGAGATGGTAGGCTAACCCTGGGTATCACTGTTATGTCAGAGGTAGACGGAGGCACAGTATACTAACCATGACATATGTCATGGCAAACTCCAGTTACAATGTGTGTCGAAGGACAAACACACCCTGTGACTAGCATCAGAAATGGCCTAGGGAACATTGCTAGTGTTTGCCAATGTCCACCCATGTTGTGGAATACACTAGCAATGTTGGACGAGCCTGGTGTAGGTAGTCCATATCTGAACATATTGCAACATGGTCATATGTGCCCCTACACAGTCTGTTGTGCTCACTATGAAGATGTCAAGCAGTCATAGGACTAAAGCCCAGGATACTGTCCACCACAGTGAAAGTACTGAACCAGTACACTATACGGTACTACAGTGTTAGGTCATTATGAAAGTATTTTGAGAACTGTCTGCAAAGTATCCCATTCAATCCCTGCAGGCACAGTATAATCCCTGTTGTGGCAGACACGAAGCAGTTGGCCAGTTAGTACACAACATGACACCCAACACACAACCATAAATGTGAGATATTGTTGAAGTAAACACACACCCAAATATGTGGTGGACTTCAGAGTGCAACATATGGAAAGCTCACACTGGGCATGCTCGCACACTTTGATAAATGAGGCATATGTCAGACAACATGCCATGGAAAGGCTGAACTGGGCATGCTCACACACTTCTCCGTTTAGCAGTTGGCCACACATATCTGGTATTTGTATGTGTCAGTCCAGGAACCAACCACAACACAGCAATCAGCCCAGTGCACACAGTAAATGACTACAGAGACATAAGTGATATAGTGGATCGCCGTCATATGCAAGCATCTTCCACAGATACACAAGTTGGTTATAGGAACAGGGAATGCTATGGCAATAAAGACCTGCAAACAGTAGAACAGCACAACAAATATTGTGCATCTGACAACTGAACATATGGGTGTAGAGGTCAATACTAGGCTTGTTGCCCTAGGGAATGACAGCTCAGCCAGAGTGTGCTTGGCATCTGCATCCCCAGGACAGTAGGCTACTGTGCCACTGTAAAGTAGGTCACAGAAGGCAACATGTGAGGCTAGTGAGCTGTGCCTCTGTCAAGCAGGGGCACCGTGGAGGTCCCAGGGATTGAATGTGCTAAGCCACAGCCATGTTGTTGGTGTGTGCTGTGAGAGGGTTGCTGAGGATCTCTGACAGTAGTTGTCCATCAATAACAGACTGAGGGGAGCCCTATCTGCATTCTCTGGATGATTCCACTGCCAACACTGTGTTGTAATGAGTATGTGTGAATGAAGTGCTGTGCCGGAACTGTTCACAGATGTCCTCCCTCTGTGGGCTACAGCTCTGCAATGTATTAGGTCACTCTGTCTGTTGTACGGCACATATATGGCTGGTGTACAGCTGACAGGTGTCTTGTTGTGGAGCAGTCATGGGTATATGTGGGATAGCATGACCAATGCAAACCGTACACATGCTCATAGAATGCAATTGTCAAGGATTATGCTGAGTGGCCAGTATAGTCCCCAGCATGGGTCCTCTGAAGTCGTCCACCCCAGTCTACACAAGTGTAGAGTCTGCTTGTGCTAAATACAGTTCGTGTGCAGTGACAACCTTGCCTGGGGGTGGAGATGGGATATGGATGTCCAGGGAAAGGTGGGTATGGTCAGATATCAACAATGGTGGTCTA
Source organism: Protopterus annectens (assembly GCF_019279795.1). Taxonomy (NCBI): domain Eukaryota; kingdom Metazoa; phylum Chordata; order Ceratodontiformes; family Protopteridae; genus Protopterus; species Protopterus annectens. Next base: position 358,557,309 of record NC_056728.1, read on the forward strand.
CCTCTGGTGTGGAACAGTGAGTACCCACGTTGCAGATGGACAGGTGCAATATGTATTCCCCCATGTGGCTGTGGTGTGTGGTTCTGCCATAGCACATGGACCCACAAATTGTAGTGGCTGTAGGGTAAAGTGGTTGAGGCCTGAGTAGTTCTCACACACAATATGCCTGTACCTAATGTAAACAACTGGAATGGTGTATGTGAACACCTGCATATCCTGGCACTGTTCCCAGGGAAGCTAAGTGTGTGTCCTGGATGTGGGTGTGGTGTTCTGGACTGGTTGTGTTGTGTGTTACAGGTCCTGTGGTCCCAAAGCATGGTATAGAACATAACCTGCCAGTGCGATGTGCATATCTGACCCTGACGTAGGTGGCTGCAAATGCATATATATGCTATCCCCCACCTGACAGGTAGTATTACATGTACATACCTCTGTAGAAATAAAGATATCAGCACCCTATAAATACTACAGGTGCCGAACAGATGCCCAGTAATTCAGATAGTGTGCTCTGCTAATGTGTCTCCCTCCAGTGTCATAATATAATTAGGTAGGGGCTTGAATCCTGCAAATGCTCAGTGTGTGTGTGTGAAATGCTGTGAGAGGGAAATGTCCCTTTTGGCAACTGGGAAATCACACTACAGGATGCACATTCCCCTTTCTAAACACTGATTATGTCAGCACCCTATAAGTACAGCAGGAGAAGGTCAACCTCCTAGTAATATGAATAGCGTGCTCCGCTAATGCGTCCGTCTCGAGTGTCATAACATAGTTAGGTAGGGGTTTGAATCCTGTACATGCTCAGTGTGTGTGGAGGGGGTTAGTGTGTGTTCAAGACTGTTTGAAAAAAGTACCCCTTTTGCCAACTAGGAGAATACACTACAGGATGCACATTCCCCTTTCTAAACACTGATGATGTCAGCACCCTATAAGTACAGCAGGAGAAGGGAAACCTCCCAATAATACGAATAGCATGCTCCGCTAATGCGTCCATCTCAAGTGTCATAACATAGTTAGGTAGGGGTTTGAATCCTGTACATGCTCAGGGTGTGTGGAGGGGGTTAGTGTGTGTTCAAGACTGTTTGAAAGAAGTATCCCTTTTGCCAACTAGGAGAATACACTACAGGATGCACATTCCCCTTTCTAAACACTGATGATGTCAGCACCCTATAAGTTCAGCAGGAGAAGGAAAACCTCCCAGTAATGGGAATTGCGTGTTTTGCTAATGCGTCCATTTCGAGTGTCACAACCTAGTTAGGTAGGGGTTTGAATCCTGTGCATGCTCAGTGTGTGTGGAGAGGGTTAGTGTGTGTTCAAGACTGTTTGAAAGAAGTATCCCTTTTGCCAACTAGGAGAATACACTACAGGATGCAAATTCCCCTTTATAAACACTGATGATGTCAGCACCCTATAAGTGCAGCAGGAGAAGGGAACCCTCCCAATAATGCGAATAATGCGCTCTGCTAATACGTTCATCTCAAGTGTCACAACATCGTAAGATAGGGGTTTGAATCTTGTACTTGCTCAGTGTGTGTGGAGGGGGTTAGTCTGTGTTCAAGACTGTTTGAAAGAAGTATCCCTTTTGCCAACTAGGAGAATACACTACAGGATACACATTCCCCTATCTAAGCATGGATGATGTCAGCACCCTATAAGTACAGCAGGAGAAAAGAAGCCTCCCACTAATGCGAATAGCGCGCTCCGCTAATGTGTCCATCTCGAGTGTCATAACATAGTTAGGTAGTGGTTTGAATCCTGCAAATGGCAAGTGTGTATGTTTGGAAGAAGGGGATTAGTGTGCGTGCAATTTTGTGTGAGGGAAATGTCCCTTTTGGCAACTGGGAGAACACACTACAGGATGCACATTCCCCTTTCTAAACACAGATGATGTCAGCACCCTATAAGTACAGCAGGAGAAGAAAATCCTCCTAGTAATGCGAATAGCTCACTCCGCTAATGTGTCTGTTTCAAGTGTCATAACATAGTTAGGTAGTGGTTTGAATCCTGCAAATGGCACGGTTGGATGAGGGGGGTTAGTGTGTGTGCAATTTTGTGTGAGGGAAATGTGCCTTTTGGCAACTGGGAGAACACACTACAGGATGCACATTCCCCTTTCTAAACACTGATGATGTCAGCACCCTATAAGTACAGCAGGAGAAGGGAAGCCTTTCAGTAATGCGAATAGCGCACTCTGCTAATGTGTCTCTCCTGAGTGTCATAATATAGCTAGGTAGAAGTTTGAAACCTATAAATGGCATGTGTGTGTTTGGCTGTGGGGACTCTGTGTGTGTGCAATTCTGTATAAACAACATTTGCTTTTTTGAAATCAGGGGATCACACTACATGATGCACATTACCCTTTCCAAACAGTAATGATGACAGCACCCTATACATACAGCTTGAGTAGAGACATCTTCCAGTGCTCAGAATAGCACAACCTGCTACAGCGTCACTTTCAAGTGCCATAACATATTTAGGTAGGGGTTTGAAACCTGCAAGTGTGTGTTTGGATATGGGGAGTTTGTGTGTGTGCATTTCCGTATAAAAAACATGTTAGTTTTGGCAATCAGGAGATCACACTACCTGATGCACATTACCCTTTCAAAATACTGATGTTGTCAGCACCCTATAAGTACAGCCAGAGAAGAGGAACTATCTAGTAATCCGAATAGTGCGCTTCGCTAATGCGTCTCCCTCACGTGTCATGACTTAGTTAGGTAGGGGAATGAATCCTGCAAATGGCAAGTGTGTGTGGGGATAGTAAGGTGTGTGTAAATGCAAGTGTGAGAGAACAGATCCTTCTAGCAAGTATTACAATACACCAGATGTTGCATATTCCCCCAGTAAAAACAGGGGATGTCACCGCACAGCCAAACAGCGCTAGTTGGCTAGTAATGCCAATAGTGCGCTCTGCTACTGTGTCTATCACCATTGTCAGAGTACAGATAGGTATGTTTTGGTAACCCACAACTGCCACGTGTGGTTGTGTCACACAGTATGACCTTGTGTGGGTCTTTGTACATAACAATGCATGCCATTGCCTAAACCAGCAAAGGCATTGCACACATGATGTATGTGTGTGACACATACACATGAATACCTGTGACCTGCAGTAGTTACCATGTCTGACCCATGCCTCGAGTGGATAAATGGTATTTGCAATGTATACCAATATGACTGTGTCTTACTGTGCAGGGTCTGCACGCGGTATGTGTCTATACAGTGTGGGTGTATATGGTAAAATACCTACAGCAGGGGATACACATCTGGTCTGGGCCATATAGTGTACATGTAGTCGATGTACAGGTGCTGCATGTTCCCACCTGTTGTGGTAATGGTAACATGTCATTCCACTGCAATTCAGTGACCACATGCTGTGAACCCTTCAACTAGTGTGTTATAGCTACAGTAATGCTCACACTCAATGTTTGGCTGGATGCAGTCCAGCCATATAAACACAGTTCTTGAGACTGTCATATTGCCAGTGTTGTTATGGAGGATAGGTGGTCTTCCTGTGTATGGGAGGGTTGCGTGTCAGGCTATGAACCAGATGGCAGTCCGACACACTGTTAGCTGCACATGATTAGGCCCTGATGCTTTGTGCTGTGCCAACAACCTGGAGGTGTGTGTATCTGTGGTACCTTGGGATACCACCCCCCTGTCCATGTGTGTTACATGTGTAGGGGACGACAGGCATGGTATGGGGCATAACCTGTCAGTGATGGGTAACACCTGTGAGCCATGAATCAGGAATCTGGTACTGCACAGACATTGTAGTTCACCATGCTGAGGACAGTGTCCGGTGCATACATCTTCCGGTGTACACTGCTGTTTTTGTGTAGCAGCACTGTTAGTGTCCTAACCTGTGTGATACCCACAGAGGTGGCTATGTAAACCATGTCCTGCAGCATAAGGCAGTATGTGTGTACCAAGGAGCTTTGCCATTATACATCGGGTCATGGGTGTCACGTGCAAGATGACCCTTGCACATCATTGTGGCTTCCCTAGCATGTAAGCACACATTGACAGCCAGCGGATACCCTATGAATGACATTGGAGACTGAGCATAATGTAGACATACAAACCCTTCCCACATATAGTGGTAGCATACCTGGTGAGGGTATGTTGGCAACCAAGATCAGGCTCATACTGGCCTGTGCCACATGCTGAGAGATCCATTCTATGTTCCCTATCATGTAGTCCAGGGAGGTATGTCTCAGGTCAGCCATACTGGCATGGTCAATGAGTGAGTCATATGTGTCCATGCCTCTGACTGACCTGTATGCATATGTTCTGTGGTGGACCATAGTGCCCCTGAGGCATATCACTGTGACCTTCACCAGATACAGCCTGTTGAGCGGGACCCCAGTGCAGCACCCAAGACAGGTACCTGACATGTCTGTAGCAGGTGTGTTGTGTAGCCCTACAGGCTGTGAGTGTGTGGCACAGGGGATGTGTGTGCCATGTCTGGCATATGCTCTGTTCCGATGGAACATATGCCTGTGTGTCAGCTGCAGAGGTGTGTGATGCTCAGGCAGGATGCTATTCTGAGTCCCCACGTATGCCTCAGTGTGTTCAGCATGCTGTCAGTGCGTGTCAATGTCTGACTTGTTTTGTAGTCACTGTAATATATTTTATTTATTTATTTATTTATCCTACATTTGTTGACCGGGATAGTCCGACTGGATGCATGTCCATTTCCAGGGGAGGCCCGGGGAGAAAAGCTACAAGGGTAAGCAGATACAGCATTACATAATACCAGCATTACATATTACAAACAGATTATTTACAGAGATTACATAAGTAAGCAAGTTAAACATGTTCCACAGGTTAAAGTTAGTCCTGAGCACAAGTCAGGATTAAATTAAATTACACAGTAAACTGGTTAACAGATTTTACACATTCGAGTTAGCCAGGCTTGATACATTGACATAGCCAATTAAGTGACAAATGTTGTTTGAGTCTAGTGTTAAATTGACCTAAGGTGGAAAGTAAGGTAATATCAGCTGGAAGTGAGTTCCAGGATCTACTTACAGAGTTTGCAAAGAGAGAATCACCGGCTGTGTTATTAAATTTGCTAGTCTGAATTAGTAGTTTGTTAGAGGATTGAAGCGGTCTAGGATTGTTATAGGGAGTGATAATATTTGAAGTGCAGGAGTATTGTCCGGATTATAGAGGATTTTATAGGCCATAATCAGTTGTTTATACTGTATTAGGCTGGGTAGTTCAAGCCAACCAAGCTGATTTAGATTGATGCAATGATGTGTCCTAAAAGGCAGCCCAGTAGCAAACCTGGCAATGTGGTTGTAGCAAATTGAGTGTTTGTTAAGGACAGTCTTGTTCATATTCAAGAGTAGAGGGGATGCATACAGAAGGGTTGAAAGAAGGTGTGAGCGAGCTATGGCACTTTTAGCTGGAGGGGTTAGGAAGGCTTTTATTCTGTAAAGTGACCCTAGTTTTTTATTGATGGCTTTGATAATTTGGTTATCATGTAGGTCACATTTGAGATTATTGTCTATGATGACACCTAATAGTTTAGTAGATGGGTCAGGGGAGATTATTGTGCCATCAGTTGATGTTATGGTAAAGGTGAAAGCGGTAGACCTACGTGTTGGTGAAATAACAGCAGTTTAGTTTATTTGGGATTTAGGATCAGACGATGTTCAGAAAGCCAGTTTTCTATTGTATTAAAGGTGGTCTGGGTAGCTGACCATAACTCTACTGGAGATGTGGCTAAGCAGATCAGAGTAGAGTCTTCAGCATATTGGATACAGCTGACTTTTGGGATGACAGTATAAAGGTCGTTAATGAAGATGGAGAACAGCAAGGGCCCTAGTATAGAGACTTCTGGTACTCTGAGGGTGTTAGGTAGAAGGTTAGAGAGTTTGTTCTGCCAGAGGCCAGCCTGCTGTCGACCATGCAGGTAGGATTGAAACCATTGGAATGCTCCAGTATCTAGACAGAATGTTTGCAGGGTGTGGATTACAAGTTGGTGATCAACCATATCGTATGCCTTGGAAAGATCCAAAAAGAGGGCTGAGGATATATAATTAGTGTTGCAAGTATGGTTTATGGTGTTAGTAAAGGCTAGGAGGCCTGAAGTAGTGCTGTGATGAGGACGGAAGCCATGCTGAGTGTCTGCCATAAGGCGATTTTGGATTAGGTGGTGCATGAATTGTCTATGAATAAAGTTTCCATAATCTTTGCAAGTGGAGAGAGTATAGCTATTGGCCTATAATTGGAGAATTCAGTAGAGCTGCCTCCTTTGTGAAGTGGGATTACATAGGATATTTTCCAGATGGTGGGAAATTTAGATTCTACCATGGTTCATTTGATTAGTCTTGAGACGGGGTAAGCAAGAGCATCAGCTGATTTTTGTAGGTACTCGGCAGGGAGTTGATCAGCAGAAAGTGTAGTGGGTTTCACTTTTTCAATCAAGGTACGGAGAAGTGAAGTGGCGACTGGTTGGCAACTGAATGCAAGTAGGTTTCTAGGGGTGCTACTTTCAGGACCAGGGGAGCTAGGAGGTAGATGGCTAGCTAGGGTTTGAAATGTCTCAGTAAAGAATTGGTCAAAACTATCAGAAACATCTTCAGGGGTTTTATCAATAGTAGCAGCAGGGATTGGGGTTGAAGTTTGTCCAGGATGTAGTATATATAACATGCCACCTGACAGGGTATGGCATTACTGGGTTCAGAGAGCTCAGTCCCCAGATTGGCTGTGTGGTGGCATCCCACACATGTGTTGTACGTTCCTGGCCAAGGGTAATGGTTGACTGCATACATGTGGCAGCTGTGACATTGCCACATGACTCACATAAACCACAACTGGACCATAGAGGTGATTCACAGGTTACCTTTGCACATGCTACCCTAGTAGTGTGATTGCCATGGTGAGTACCAACACATAGGGCCAATGGGGAACAACATACTGAAGGTGGGAATGTGTGGGTGTACCGCTACTGTTTCATAGCACTGGCATATATGACTGCACACGTGGGTAAATGCCAGCTAAGACATGTGCAATGTGTCACAGGCAATGCACATGCGTACAGGACAGACAGTGATGTTCTGTCATGTGTAAAGTTGACATACGTATCGTACGCTATGCAGATGTCACTAGGAGTCTACAGACACACTGTAACTCTGCATTGCAGGTGTAAGCAGTGTTCCAGGGAACCCCAAGCGAACATGCATGCAAACAAAGCTACAGTAAGCAGGGCTGGAAGTAGTGCATTGTACAACAAAGAAGGGGTAACAATAACAGTAAGTAACAATGCAAATATGTAGGCACTATCAACATGTACCCAGGAATACACAGTGCAGATGCCCATGGTAGAACTGATATTATGTCATAGTTATTTGTGATGTGGATTACATTGGTACTGCACACATATCTACATGCGTGAACATCCACATTGCATAGTCATTGCGGGCAACTTGACACCATTACTGTACATGTCCACCATTGCATATCACTACTTGCGTTAGCTTCCCCCCTGTGCTACCCATGTATGCGGCTATCTGTTGACAACCTTACCACCGGCATGCAATTATGTGCAGCTGTTACACTTTGGTGTGTACTATGGGTGCAGATAACAATTCAGGACATTCATACAGTTACTGCAGCAGGCATGCTGGGATATACACACAGTCATAGCAGCACACTGTACTGTTACCAACATGATACTACTAATACACTTCTATGTAGTCACCCTGTGCATCAGCAACGTGTTTACCTGTTCCCGCAATGATGTTGGAGATTGCAGGAGGTAGCACAGTGTCATCATATGCACAGGGTGTGAATTAGGTATGCCTGAGTCAGCCACTGATACCACCAATTGACATGTGTGTGTGTATGTGTGTTGGTGAGGGGCAGCAGTACAGGGTGGGGCAGTGTTGGTGCAGTGTGTGCGTGTATGTGTTCACCCTAGGTGTTAACATTTCACATGTGTGCATGCACACACACAGTTCCACCTCATGGCTGCCATATACAGGGGTTTGTGGACAGCCACAGACTGCACCTGGCAGGTCATACAGATCAGTGTCTGTGGGCACGGACACGGTACCTGTGCCTGGCAGGGGTGCTACGGACCGTATCCAGTACTAAGCCAGACTGGGTACTGTCATCAGAAGTGGGAGTGTGTTAACTGAACACAGGTCCCTGTTGGGACTGACCAGAGCCACGTGCACGTGGTCTCCTGGGGCGTTCCGATGACAGCACAGACCCAGCATTGCTGGGGCTGCTGCTGGCACTATGGGGGCGTGTGTGAGCCTGTTGTCATCCGCGCCAACTGCCAGCTGCTGCTGTTGCCGGCATACGGCCACATCGACGCTGCAAACGCCCACCATTGACCTGGCTCATGGACATTTGGTTGTGGAACTGCTGTAATATGTCCCCACAACGTCTGTCTATGACATCGGTGAAATTACGGATAGCATCCGCAATGTCACACATACTGTCTGTCATGGCTGTGCGACATGCTCTCAGCTCCCTCAGACCCTGTCTGGTGTACCTTTCCATACGCGACTGTGCCTGCATGACAGTCTGAAACATAGCTGGGGTTGACAGACCTCATTGGGCACGTCGGCCAGAGGCAGTACGCCCAAGGATGCTCCCAGGAGAACCCATGGGCAACTGTCTGTGTGGTACCATCGGAGGACCCTGCCCATGGCTGCTGTGTGGGGACGCATGTGCCACAGGTACCACATTACCCTGGTCTATGCCCATTGTATCCTGTCCATCACCTAGGGACAATGATGACAAAGGATGTACTGGCAGGATGACTGTGCGCAATGATGGGGTTGACAGCTGTGTACTGTCAATTGGACCCTGACACACCTTCCTGTACCATTACACAAATATCATCATTACCAGTACCCGTGGCACAAGATTCAGGTTCCCTGCTGCAGGTCACCAGAGCAGCACCAGAACCTGTGGGAGGAAGACAGGAAACACAGTTTACAGTCTCCAGACATTGTTACCAGTGATGCACTTCTGCACACATGCACACATGCACACATGGACACATGCACACATGCACACATGGACACAGGCACACATGCACACATGGACACAGGCACACATGCAGACATGCACACGTGGACACATGCACACATGGACGCATGCACACATGCACACATGCACACGTGGACACATGCACACATGGACACATGCACACATGCACACATGCACACATGGTCACATGCACACATGGACACATGCACACATGTACACATGCACATGTGGTCACATGTACACATGCACACATGCACACATGCACACGTGGACACAGGCACACATGCACACATGCACACATGCACACGTGGACACAGGCGCACATGCACACATGCACACATGGACACAGGCACACCTGTACACATGCACACATGCACACATGCAAATATGGGCACAGGCACACCTGCACACATGCACACATGCACACCCTGCAGTATACACACAGAGCACTACTGAGTTACACTACTGTTACTAGCATTATCAAGACTATTATAGGTTATGTTAAATACACTCACCAGCATGGATGGCCTGCCTTGCTGTAACCCCAGAGGGACCTGCAGAAATGATGAGATTAATGTCAGTGGGCACAACTGTGCCATTGATATTGCATATGATACAGTGCAGTAGTACACCAGTTGCCTTTCACACGTCAGCTGCTGATATTGCCAGTATCACACATGCACAATTACATACTATGACGACAGATACATACCATGGACACACCTTACACATGCATAAACTAACAGTGTACAGAACAGTCAAGTGTACATATGGCATATTACCTGCATGCTCCATGTCGTGCTGCTGTGTGGATCCAGCCTCCATCATGATGCAGGTGTACTGCTGTTGCTGTTCCGGGGCTGGAGCCACAACATTTAGGAGTAGCCCCTCCAGTCTGGTGAGGGGGGATGTGTGGCCACCCCACCTCCTGTGGCAACCTGTTGCCTGTGGATATCTGATGCACGCTGATGGACACTTCAGATTAAATCACTGCAGTGATGTTGTACCTGCTCATATGTCCTATTATGCGTGCCAATATCATTTACCCTACGGACAAGGTCTTGCCACAGTGCAGCCCTCTCCTGCTGATTCTGACTGGTGTGGGAAAACAGGATGTCATACTCCCGCACCAGGCTCTGGTGGATCTCCTCATCTTCCGCTGCAGAGTAGGCGGGATTACGCTGACGCGCCATCTCCCTGGAAGAGAACACAAACAGGATATCAACAGACTATGTCAGCAATATATGGCACACATACTATACATGATACTCATGTGTAGTGATATACTACTACTCCCATATGTTGCATTTCTGTGTGTCGTGGTGGATATACAGGTACATGGCCAGATATCAGTGCTCAGCCAACACCTGTGCAACAATACCTGCCACATTCCACGCAACATAGTAGCATGCCCCATCGGTCAGAACACACTGACAGGTCCAATGCACAACCTCACTCTGGGGGTTCATCCCAAGGTACTGTATGTGGGACACCATCCACTAGTGTGATGTGGACACAAGTTACTCGGCCTGGATATACATATCCCACCACCACCACCAGCACAGTAGACTACTTTGATATGTATGTGATTAGACAGTTATTCACTTGTTGGGACTGAGATGGTATCCATGCAGCACACTGGGCCAGTGGAAGCCACAACCCACACTGCTGACCCCTTTGCAAATGCTTACCACGGACATGCCACAGATTGCATGGAACTTGCACACACATTTCTAACCCAGACCCTATGCACAAAGGTTAGGCATCCTGTCCAGTGGACCCCAGACAGAGGCAGATTGTATAACAATAGCAGGAGGCTACTGCAGGACAGAGCACATTCACATTAAGGGAAGGCATCTGTGGTCAGCACTGGTACTATGCTACGGTCTGTCATAACAACGGCCACGGCCTACTCTGGGAGGGAAATGGCCAAAAACACTATGGATGACCACAAGGCCTTCTTCAGTTATGTTACACATATGGACCAAATGCCTCAGATATGCTCTGTGTTAATACACACCTACTTAACATTCACCAAACACACGGATATTGGCAACAGTCTTGCTGACAGGTTCGGTGCACGTATCCCCCCTCCTTCTCCCCCACCAGTTGAAATTGTATGTAACCTCCCTATCATCTCACATGTCCAGGTGAGGGCCGCCCTCAACAGAGCAGAACACACAGCATCACTGTGACCGCATGGTATCCCTGGATGTGTGCTACCTGCACTCCAAGAGCACATACAACCGCATATAACACTGATAATTTATCTTGGCCGTACTACAGGATATGTACCTGGACAGTGGCATACAGCGACAGTGGTCCCACACCACTAAGCAGGCACCTCGACTGACCCTGGGAACTACGACATCATATGCATAACCGGCCTGGTCTGCTAAGCTATGGAATTATGCGGTATGGGATGCATATGCAGTGATATCGGGTACCTGCAGACACTTGTTCCCGGCCAGTGTGCCTTTGTGATGGGCTGATCCTGCCTTTTGAACCTGGCTGACCTTTCAAAGCAGTCACTACAGCCATTGCTGAGGGCAACGCACAGACAACTGCTGCCAGGATCATGGCCTAAGACTGATTGACATGTAATGTATGGTCATCCCATTTTGGTGGAACTACGTACACACAACATATCACATGGACATACCTATAGATACAGATCTATGACACATTTGGAGGGTTCATAGTATGCACACTATTAACCTGCTACTTTGCATTACATGTGTTTGTCGCAGCTGGTTGCATTAACACTGCTTCTGATTGCTGCTGCTACTGTCACTGCTGACAGCTTAGAGTCACAGAGTCACAGTGTGTAGTTTTTTTTTTTATTTTTTTTGTTCTCTCTCTCTCTCTCGGTTTTCTCTCTCCCTCTGTCTGCTTCCAGACAGTGCAATGAATGTATTGCATGTGTGGAGTGTTATTACTGGATGCTTTTGTAGGTATCTGCATAGGTCTATGTGATGGCCTCTGCACCAATTGTAAGTCAGCATTTGCTAATTGCATACAGCCAGTTGTGTACTGATTGCAGTTCTCACTGTGATTTCAGGTCAGTGCTATAAAAGGGTATGTGAGATAGGCATTGCTCTTTCAGATTGTAAGGGCGGGGGCCATGCTGGTATGCTGTGGACACTGTTCTGTGAGTGTAAAGGTTAGTATCTCTCTCATGATTCAGGCTGTGTTGTAGATTCACATTTCTCCATTCCTCTCTCCTGTTCCCTGTAGTAAGTGTGTATGCACAATGACACCAACAACTATATATATATATATATATATATATATATATATATATATATATGTACATATACATACATTTATATATGTACATTAACTGACATTATTACCAACAAGCTAACAACTAGCATGGCTGTTTCTGTTCACACACTACTATTATGGAAATCCAGTAGTTTTGACAGTAATTCTACATGACATGCTTTGGGTACCACACATCCTATATTCCCTTTACATTCATCCCTACTATTACATGTTATATTTATTTTAGCACAATGTTCTTGTATAAGAGCAATGGCTTAGTGGTAGGTCATACAGACTAGTGTTTCCAAGGTCTTGGGTTCGGGACTGACAGTGGGATTTTATTTTGCTTTTGAACTGAGTACATGACCTGTCAATCAAAGTGAATAAGGCACTTTTAAGCAGTTGTAACCGGGTTAGCGCTGGTTTGCGCGGAGCTAACGCATGCACACTGGCAGTTAGCTCCGCGCACATATGCGCACACCCGCTTACAACCGCTTACCAGTGCTTACTCTGGCGCACACCCGCGCTATTTTCTTTGAAAGAAATGAAAATGGGGAGACAGGAAAGTGGTGAAAAAGGGGTCACAAAGAGGGTAAGACAGTAGGGAAACAAGCTTGGGATTTGCAGGAGGGATGTAGGTAAGGCCCATAGCTGCCCATTTCTTCATCAGCAACAGCTGTGCATATGTATGTAATTTGGTGTGACATTTGAAACCTTCCACCCCTGAGAGAGGTGTCAGGACAACAATACTTGTTGTACAGCCAATTGTAATTGATAGATTTCATGTCCAGCAGACATGTGTGCAGAATGGGCAGCTATGTATGGGGCGTAATTTTTTTTTGGGTACAGAGTGCCCTTTTTTTTTTTCAGGTGAGAGTGGTATGTCAGGTGAAGGAAGTCAGTACAGCTGGGGAGGTAGGTTGGGTAGGTAAACAGGCAAGACAAACAAGATGCATACAGGGATGGTGTATGACACGTGTGGGGGGGTTACACAATTGACGGGGATGGAGGTTTGGATATCCAGAGCCCATGAGCCCACAGATGGCAACAGTGGAACTGATATCCCCACCCATAGGCAGTTGCCACTGTTCCTTCACTGCCCAGGATGGGGCTGTGCTGGGGGCTGTGTAGGCCAGGCAACAGGCATGCCCGTAAGTTGTGCCACCCGTGCCTCAAGCTGGTGTAGGGGCTCGAGAACAGAGTCCCGAATCTCCCTAAGCACCACAGTCCAGATGCTACGGAGGGTGAGTGGTGGTTCTCCTCCAGCCACACTTGCAGAGGGGGGGGTGAGCCCCATCCCCTGCAGCGCTTCCACCTGCAGGTGGCACAGGGCCACCGGAGGAGGGTCCAGACTCGGCACTAGTGCCAGGTGCACTCGCCAGCTGAGGTGGGAGAGGTGGGTCCGCTGGAACCCGCCTTCCCTGTCGTCCTATGTTTTGCATTATGTCATGACAGTTTGGGTTAGTGACATATAATACCATTCACAATTAGTTGTAACAGCATGCATTAGTATTCCCATTAACCAAACACCCAGATATTCACACCATTGAACAGCGTGCATAACACATGCATAATTTGAACAGCAATACACAGTCCAACAACATGCAGGGTTAATTGATGGCAACAGGCCATCAGGTTTGGATATATGAACAGGGCAGATGCATCAACGGACATGCAAATATATATGACCCAACAGGACAAACGTCCAGGGGTGTTAATTGTGATTGCACATACCATTTTCACGTGGAATGGGTTATATGTTGTTATAGGGTGGGGTGAAGAAAATAATATTAACACCTTCAAATACTAATACATATGCTGTACATTTCTGATAGCTACAGATATATACACACTACTGTTCTAACTACAGTTTCCTATATGATAACTATTTCAACTTGGTGATAGGACTGTTACTGCAACATCAATATACATTTTATTGTTCTTCATACACATTCATATCTAGCTTTGTTCAGCTGCATCATCCTGCTACATTTGCTTTATATAGCTGTAGACAAGTGTGGATGTTTGGTATATCAGACAATCATCCTATCTGCATATTGCAGACTGAGAGCAACATATCCAGATTTTGGGATACACATTCCAGATGCAGCAACACTTTGAACAGATTTCGCTGTTTGGTTTTGATTCTCACATGCATTTCATTCTGTCTTGACTGCAGTATACTTTATTCAGGGGTTATTTACTACTCTATTGCTGGATTCATGATACTTTCTCACACTCTCTCACTTGTTTTCATTTTACTATTCAGGATGGTACTTACTTCTAGGCTTTATTGCCATGTTTTACCTGTAGTTATTACAATCCTTTCCAGCAGTCTCACTTCTGTCATGTTTCAGTATTTCAACAGGGATATATTTCACACATGTGATTTCTTCATCTTCTGCAGCTATACTTTTCAGCCTGCTGCAGGTTGTGTACTATTTTCTTACAGGTGGGGCATTTTTATTTCAGAATTTATGTCAGACATTTTCATTTTTCTGTTTGGCTTACAGGCTGCAACACACTTTTGTAATCAATCAATACTTGCAGACACTTTCACACTGTTACTTGCACATTTTATTCCTTAGTGACTACACTGCACTCTTTTGCTGACTGTCATACTTTTATATTTCTTTACAGTTACTGGTAGTGGATTACTGACCTGCCTGGTGGCGCAACCGCACCAGCCTATCGCCATAGGCTCTGCAGTTGGCAGAACGGACACCTGCAGCTGTAATATAAATGAAGTAATATTGGAGTACACATCTCCATAATATCAGCTAGTTTAATTTCTTACATACATAATTAAATGTAACTTACTCAGTAGTGGGGCGTTGGGCATTTGCCGGGCCTCCTGGATCCAAAGGTTCAGTTGGTCCTGCTTGCGTCTCTTCAGGTCCGCATGGTGGTGATGGACCTGCTCACTAGTCCTTGGAATCCCTGTGGCACTGGTGAGATCATGAGCCAACCGGTCCCATGCCTCAGTCCTGTATGCTCCCCAGAGAACCTGGCCCTGCATGCGTTGGACCTCATGATTGTGGACTAGGAGCCAGACCATGTACCTGGACTCCTCAATGCCCCACCTCTGTGCTCGAAAGCAACTACCCTCTCCTACTCCTGTCATTCTGCCTGCAGTTCAGTTCTACAATCGTTTATGCTGTGTATTCCCACCTATGGGGCTTATATAGTCCATTTTTCCCGCACATATCTGTGATTGGCCATTTTGGAATTGTATCAACTTCAGTAAACCTGCATTGTCATGCTCCAGTTTGTATTCATTCCTATATATTAGCTATTATTGCATTTATATGTACTGCTGTCATGGCTTAGTGGTTTGGTACCTTGACTATGGTGTATGGTATCCTGGGTTCGAACCTGGCCACTACTTTTTATTTTTTATGACTGTCTAGACATGCTGAGGGGTGTGTCTGTGTAAAGGCAGTTTTGATACGGCTTGCTCAACGTTGCCCGTCGGTTAGCTTGTTTGCACGGTGCGCAGCTCCACGCAAATGGGGTACGCTGGTTTAAGCCTCATTTGGCTATCAGCACGCATATTACACTCAGCTCAGTTAGGGGCACATAGCTTTAGCGTGTTAAACCACTGCTCAGCTACGGGCACTCATTTTGCACCAGTTAAACCACTGCTCACCTACGGGCAGATGCACTCACCCTGTTAAACTGTAGCTCAGCTATGGGCTCATCTGGCATTTTTTATAGTTTTGTTACCTCACATTTCTTCAATATAAATGGGCTATTTCATTACATTTTACATAAAATGTGATTTTATGTGTACATATTTGTCTGGGACTTGTTTCGTGCTTATTTTGCTAAAAAGCAACATTGGTGTTGTGGGGGCTCGAACCATGAATGCCTGCTCTTCAGCCAACATCTCTACCACTACGCTACTGCTTCTTGTCTTACTTTGCATATTTAGTTCTTATATGCTTTCCCACTGACTGCTAACTGTGGCTGCGCTACGAGCACGCCCTCGCAAACGAGCGCATTAACGGTTAAACATCTTTACAATTTAAAAAAAAATTATGAGATGTTCATTTGTACATTTTATGTTCGTAGTCTGTGGGGGCATGTGTTGTGTTGTGTTTATTCACATTTCCATGGACTCTGTCATGGGTGTTTACTTTGGGCACTTTTCCTCTTCTGGGGGTGTGTCCGCTTACAGGGCTCGGCCTACGGACACGCCCCCTACAGTCTTACACGGACTGTGTTAGCCTTAGGTGTGATTCAGCATGCTCTCATGAATATGCAGAGCATGCTGACATCACTCCGTTTAACTGCAGCCTCCGTGTATGAGTTATAACTCTTACACGGAGGCTTTGTGAATCCTGCCCATTGTTTTCTGCTGTTAATAGATATGACAGTGAAGCATCAGTTGTTTGAAAGTGCTTTAGACAAATATGGCAGTTGTGACATGCAGCCATGTAATACAATGGAAATCAATGTGGTTACTGTGGAGCAACTTCAGTAAATGTATTTTAAGACAAATTGAATCATGAACTTATTAAAAAAATTATTAAAGATGCAGAATGTTGTTATTCATTGTTTTGTAAAAATAACTTCAAATAGTACACACCTCACTAACAACCTTGGTCAGTTGTATTTGACCATTTCACGCAGGTAATTCCTCATGTATATTATTAATTATCTGAGTAAGTAATGAACATTTAACAAATCACTGATAGTTGTAAATTGGGAGTATGTGCTACAAATGCACATTGCTGGTACACAGTTTTAAAATAAAATGAAAGAAAATGTTCAGACAGAGTTACCATACATAACTGAATGTGTTCAGATAGTGATGATTTTTCTATTGCAAGCTACACAACCAGGTCAAAGCAGCTAAAGAAGATTAATAAACCAGACAAACTAGGTGAACAACAGTTATCATACACCTTGTGTATATGACCCTCCCTAAGTTAAGTATCTACCATCTTGCATTGTTATATGATATGATGGGTCTATATTATAACAGTGAATGCTTAAAATAATGAACACTGTATACTCGACCCAAAAAAATGAAAGCACAAAATTCAGAACAAACGGAACAGCAATTTTTTTCCCAGGAAAAAAAAATCTCTGGCTCGCAAAAAAAAAAATAAAAAAAACAAAAACACAAAATAAAGTGGGAGGCTTCACCCCCCCCACACACCCTAATGTGGGGGGCTGTGCCCCCCATACCCCCTACTGAAATATACCAACTCTGAGATTGTACCATAGTGGAAGAAATGACAAAATCTCAAAAACGGTCCAGTGATTTTTTTTTCCCTAGGAAAAAAAATCACTGTTCTGTCTCTTCGGGATTTTGTCATCTCAACATTCAGCTGTTGATTAAACAAAGTTCATTATATTAAGCATTTGCTTACTTAATAGGGAACCGATATGATATGTTATATACCTGTTATACATTATTTATCACTATTTACTCAAGTGACATCCTTTGTAACTTATAGCACCTAACCCAATTAAAATTCTTACCTACTACCTATAACTGAAAATAGCTATGCACTGAAAACACCTATGTACTCCTGAGTGTTTCATCCTTGGGATGACATATTAAACTGAGGTCCCATCTGCTTGAGTTGGTGGAAACTCATGTAGATAGAAAAGATTCCATGGCAATGAACAAAATGTTATATACATATTTACAAAATGCACATATTTATAGTTAGATATCTACACATTCCTATATACAATCATCATTATTATTCTTCTGTAATTGACCTCCACTCCTTCATCCAGAGAAATAATCTGATTATTTTACAATATATCAGCTAAAATCCACTTCATATTAAACAAAACGTCATTCAGTCTTCTGTTCCAAATAACCCATATTATATAAAATGATTTCTTATCTACCATTTTCACGTATTTTCCTGCTTGTTTTTATAATATCCATACGTTATTATATTCATATCTTTCCATGGTGGTGTAGCAGTTAGGGTTGCCACTTCATAGCAGGAGGTTCTCTGGTTTGATCCTTGGCTGGGGTGCCTTCTGTGTGGAGTCTGCATGTCCTCCCTGTGGTCGCGTGGGTTTCCTCCGGGTGCTCTGGTTTCCTCCCAAAGTCATGCTGTAGGTGGATTGGACACTCTAAATTGGCCCTAGGCAAGAGTGTATGAATGTGTGTGCCTTCTGTGGAAGGTTGGGCACCAGGCTGGCTACTCAATACCATAAAACTCCACTGCCAATCATGAACAGACAGGTGATCCACTGTGATGACCCCTAACTGGGAAAAGCTGAAAGAAAAAGAAAATCATATTCATATCTTTATTATTTAATTAATATTCTCAAAAAAATCTCTTTACACAATTTCTTTCAGAGTTAACCACTGTTTTGCATTTCAAAATACATGCTGTGTTGTCTCTTCCTCCCCACAAAATAAACACACTCTTTAAGCTTTCTTTTATGGCATATTTCTCTTTTCTTGTAACTTATTAATTATCAGTATCCATAGAAAGTCCTAACACTCTACAAGCTTAGTACACCACTTTTTCCTTACTTTAATGTTTTTTTACTACTTCTTCTGATAAAATCTCCCATGGATTGTTGCAATAATATTATTTAATTGCATTATTATATCACATCCTTCTATTCTTCACTATATCATCAATTTTCATTTTCCATGTTACTGTTTTTCTTGACAATTTTTAATTTTTTTATTTATACAACCTTTATCTTTTTATTTTATCCCCACCATCTCCCCAATTTTTTGTACTTATATAAATTTTTTTTGCATTACTAATTTCTCATCTCTTCATTTACCCATTTTAATACTCTGTAAAGAAGCCAATAAACAACTGGATTTAAGGGTTCCTATTAGAAGAATGAAAGTCCAAAATATCAAATGGCTGTATATGCGAAAATTACGTTCATCTATGTGTTATTTGTGAGATTGAGGTACAGTGAAGATTGGGAATTTTCCTCACTGTAGTGCAATCTTGGAGTTGCTATATATAATTAGTGGGGGGTGTGGGGGTATGGAGGGCTAAAGGGTTCAAAGTCCGGCATTTTTGCTGTTAACAGCATTCGATTATATGAACTCTCATTCAAATAATATAGACCCTGGATTTAATAATGACAGTCCCATTTCACCTTTACTAATCTACAGTACAACTCTTTTCACTGGATTTATTCTGGAATCCCACATGAATGAAAACACAAAATGCACAATTACTTTATTATATGTTTTTGTAATCAAATAAACATTTGAATATATGCTATTTTCTCATTAAGAGACTATATCTGATAAGCCTTTTGCTTGAATGCTAATCTATAATTCCTCTACATAAGACATATTTCTTTCATTTCTTTTATCAAATCCTTATAACTACATTTCCCCCAAATTTTATCCTAACAAAGATACTTCATTCATTGAAAAATATACCCCTCCAATTTTCATAACATCATACAATCCCTTACTTTTTTCTTTATTCAAGGTCTTTTGTATTTTACACCATATACCTCAATATCATGTAAGTCTCTCAGTTATGAAAGTATGAACACAAATTTGAAGATATGAATAAAAAGTGGTAAAAATTAATTTATCCACTGCAGTACATCCTAAACTAGCAAACTTAGTACTATTTTGTTAACCATTCCTTTCACTTTCTAATGCTGCCTTTTATTAGTTAATAAGCCATAAGTTAAAGAAGCCAGGCCCCCAAATGTTTTAGATGCTATAAGATGGTATGAATATGAACAGGAAGTACACAAAAAAGACCTGAGTGAGTTGAACATCCATTCAGGCAAATCAACACTTCCCTCGTGCATATTTTATTTTTAGCCACCACAACTACATCATCCACATAAGTGAAACTACTGGAATCACCACTTCCTTTTGAATCACATATCAAGCATCTTTCATTTTTTAAGCTATTTCATTAATGCAAACAATATTGAACTCATGGGACATCTTTGTCTTGTATAACAATTCATGCATAGTTCTTTACTCAGCCACCCACTCACTAACACTCTCACTTAATTATTTTGATATGCTGACATACACATTTGCCTAATTCTATTACCTAATCCATACTTTTCCATAACATCCCAAAAAGCATCATATCTTATTTTATCAAATGCCTTACTAATATCTAATATCACCTACCATAAGTTTCACATCTTCCATTGTATTTATAACATCATTCACAAGTTCTCAAACCACCAATAATAATTCTGGCATCCCTTCCTTTTATACTATATATAATTTCTTCCATAATATCTTTCATCCTTCCTTCCATTCTTCTCTGTATTATTCTCTTAAAACAATTATAATCTGTATTATTTAATGTGAGAGAGATCTTTTTTTTTATTTCTTTCTTTTCATCTTTCTTCATTATACATTCTAATATCTGACAATATAACTCTTCATAAACAAACCGTTCTTTCAACCATTCATTAAAAACATTTACAAAACACTCTCTTTACCATCCCATAAATTTCTTGTACATTTCATACCGTATACCATCTGGAGCTTATACTAAATCAACATTTACTTTAATAAGCACCTTATCAAATTCACTAGTAGTAATTTTTTTCAAATTCTTCCTTAATTCAATGCCTTTACTAATCAAGTGTGCTACATAGAAAGCACTCCTTACTACAGTAGATACATGATGGCCAAAGTTCAGGTCGCAGTTAACTTGTGATCCCAGATCCCTTACCACTTCACAGGTACTTAGGTTATTGTTGTGGATTTGATATTGTGAAGTGATATTGTTTTTGCTGAAGGGAATGATGATGCATTTCTTTCAATTCTTTATACCCAAAAATTCTCAGAATAGGCAGCCCTGTTGTTATTTAACCTGTCACAGGATTTTCCTATACAGGTAAGACAAGCTAGACAGTCTTTGTCTCCATACTGTAAATTTCTTATTGACAAACAAATTAAGTTTCAAATGAAATATCCACATATGCTTATATTTACAACTGATGGGACTAAACATGCTATTTCCACTAAAAATGAGGCAAGAAATCTGTTTCTTAAAGTTTTCAAGGCTTTACCTGTATCAGAGACTTGAATTGAACTTTTGTTGAGACTGGCATGCTGCTGAGGTCGGATCCATTCTTTACTGTGCTCCCAGGACTGGATAATCCTTTGCTTGCATTTGTAAAGCTCTAGGCCTCTTCCAGAGTAATAAAACTGTTTGTTTTTGCTTATCTTGATTACCTGCGTTTGTTTCCCATCATTTTATGGCTTCTACGAAGTGTTTTTGATGAGGAGGAAGACAGGAAGTGCCTAAAATGCTGTCGTGGGTGCAGATTTCGTTGTGACACTTCTGGGAGTCCGTCTGTAAAAGTGGTCCCCCGTTGCGAATATTTCACAGGGTTTCCAGGCTTGGGAAACCAAAGGGAACTGTTTTAACATCTTTTTATTCATTTAACTTTAAAATAACACTGTTCTATGGTAAAGTAAGCACCTAGAAATATTTTATTTGTTTCTCTTATACATGTTTATGTAGAATTTTGTGGTTATATTACTTAGAGAGGGTGCAGGGATTTAGTAATGTTTGTATAAATATGCTTCTCATTATAGTTCATAATGTACTGTGTTAAGGTGATAATGCATATTATATTAGTTAGTTAGTAGTTTGCTCCGGCACTATTAAGGCTGCCCTGTGTAATTCCTCTTCAATTCCTGTTTCACCTTGTACGTATGTCACCAGCATATACCACCAATGAAACGAAGGAGAATTTTTAACAGTTTAATATTAAAACAAGACCATAGTCAAAATCAAACACATAGATTAAGCGCTTTCGTCTCCTTTACGGAGACTTCATCAGAATCTGTTTGACATTAGTCAATTACATTTTTATATACCTTCCAATAATGTTTCTAATTAATTAATTAATTAGTATAAACAGTTGAACCACATTTTTTAAAAAGACATTCCCTTTCATGACATAGTGCTCTAAATGTATCTAAACAACACATATTAAAAATCATCCTTTGATGCTATTAGATTAAAAAATACTTATAAATGTTATCGTACTGTTTCCTAAATTAATAATTTACATAAATGCCATACCAAATATGAATAAATGAAATATATAGTGTATATAATGTATATAATATAAATAGTATATATTGTAAGATAAACAGAGGCTCAAGAACAATTTTCTAAAACTTGGTATACATATAGACATGATATAAAGTAATAGTGTATGTTAAATATATGTATATGGGTATAAATATAAAAAACTTCCTTAATATATGTAAAATATACAATGATATATGTATATGATCTGAGTATAAATATAAATATAAATATGTAAATATAAATATAATTATAAATAGATGTAAATAAATATGTATGTATATTTGTTATGTAAAATATACTATATAAATATGTGTAAAATATATTAAATGTGTAAAATATATTATAATGAACTGAGTGTGCAAATAAATAAGTAAATAATAAACATCAATAAATAACTTCATAACCCTTATAATAAGTTAAAAAGGTTAAAAAATAAAAATCACGCAGTAAAAATAGTATATCAGGCTGTTATAAAGATAGATATAAATACAAATAAAAATATAAATACATAATGTATAATAATATATGAGTATATAATATGTGGAGATGCGGCAACAAATCTATAAATACAAATCTAAAATAGCTATAAAAAGCTATAAAAAGCTACCATTTATAATTTTAAAATTTTTAAAAGCTGTGAGGTAATTGTGGTCTATAAACTTTCAATATAGGCATTTATTTAAATAAGCAGTCATTCGTAACATTTTAATTTCTTTGGGTCCATTGCTAATATTTTCAGTGCAGGGGTAATTCATATGTGGTCATTCAGACCTCCATTACTACAAGCATCCAATCTTAACTGCCAAATCATCTCCCTATACTCAACTTTAGTTTCCCAATCACCTCCACGTTCCATATGTTCAACTTCTTCGAGCACCCAAAATTTAAAGTCTGCTTTTTACATTCTATTGCATGCCTATACAAAGCATTATTCTCATTATGCCTGTTTATATCTCTTATGTGCTCATATATTCTGTTTCTGAGATGTCTCTCAGTTTTGCCAATATAATATTTTTGACAAGCTTTACACATCACCAAATAAATTACCCCTTTTGAATAACAACTACTATATTTTTTAGCTCTTAAAGTTAATGATAAACTAGGTATTCTCAATTCTTTTGTTTCCGCAATATACGGACATTGTGCACATCTACCACATTTAAAAGTTCTGTGCTTTTTGTTAGTCCCACTTCTTTCCATTTTCTTTTTCTCCAGGATGTTTTTAATATTCTTGTTTCTCCTGAAGCTGAGTTTTAAATCACTCTTAAATACATCTGTCTTAACAGCCATATTCCAAAACATACTCCATATCTCATGGATGCTTTTCCTCAACCACCCAACATCCTTGTAGTATGTAATGGTAAGATATGGTGTAAAATTAGTTCTTATAATGTTTTGCATGTTTATTTCATCATTCACCTCATTTATATGATTGTTATTATTATTAATGTCATTTGATCCATTATTAGCCACTAAATTATCAACCTTGGTTAGTAGTGGTTTGTACCTAGTTCCTCTACCCAGTATTACGTATTCTTTTATCGGTGTAATGAGTTCCTTAGGATACCCTCTTTCAATAAACATTATTTCAACATGTTCAAGTTCTTTCAAAAAGTCCACCTCTTCTGATATCATCCTAGCCATCCTGATCATTTGTCCTTTTACGACATGAACTTGTCCATTATATTAATGTAATGGTTTTACCTAATTTAAATAGTTTTTAGTGAACATAATACGGCATAAGCAAGGTTTTCCAGCCAGATTTCTTTAATCAATTAATTAAATGTTAGCTCAATTGTTTAATTATGGTATTAAATGAATGTATTTATAGGGAAAAGAAAGTGTAACATTTTATTCAGTTACATCCGAGGAAGTGATCCAAACGAAAATGCAGTGGTGAGATATAGCGTTAATGAGCATTTTTCTTTGGCTGGTTCCTGTGGTTGCAGTATTGCTGTGTTGCTGTGTTGCTGGATTGCTGTGTTGCTGTGTTGCTGTGGAACATTAAATTTTTGGAAAAGAAGATATTGGCCTTATTTCTTCCACAAGTGCTTTTGTTTGTTGAAGTTTTGCTTTTGTGCACTTGTTTCCATTTTTATCGTATCGTTGGTTTCGTTCATGGAACAGGAGGAGGGCACCTTGCTCCTTGAAGAAGGGGCGTTTCGTTCTAGTAAGTCGGACAAGATTGACAAATTGTCCGACCAACTCACACAGCTCATTGAGCTCCTGTCGGGAGGAAGTACTGTAATGGCAACCAATGGCATGGGAGTTCCAGGCAACCAGGAAGCATTAGCGTCGAGAGAGAGAGACGCTAATATGTTTGGCAGCGGGAAGGGCGATAAAGGTTCTTGTAAGGTTAACCACGATAATGGCAGCAAAAGAAAAACTAGCAACTTGGACATCCCTTCCATTTTCTTAACTGAGAAGGATGATGGTTGTACTTTGCAAGCGAGTGAACCAAATGAAGGGAATAGGAGTGTGAGACCAAAGAATACAAGGACTATTGTAATGGACTTTAAAGATGCAGTAGCTGGTGGTCGTACTACAGGTAATTCTATAAATGAACAGAAAGCATCAAACGGACTTTTTAAATGTTTTAAACTGTAAATATTGTTTTAAAGATAAAAAAGTGCCTAGACTAAATTCTAATGATGTGAATTTAACTTATGAAAACAATTTAAAAGTTTTGGATGAATTATTGTTCAAGTTAAAGAATTTAGAGCTTGAGAATTTGTATTTAAATGTGTGTTTGAAATTAAAAATAGTACCTAAAGGATTAAGGGTATGCAAATACCCTAATAAGGTGAAAAAGGGGGAGTGTGTTCTATTTTGAGCTTTTGGAAATATTTGATAACTGTGGCTTTGCTATTTTGAATGCAATTATCAAGGAAAATGATAGGGAGATGGTTGGTCTAAATAAAAAAATAGAAGAAGTGAATAACCTGATTACGAATGATTTACTATTCACGATAGAGGAAAGTAAAAAGTCATATTTTTCAACATTACAAAGTATTGAGAAAAGCATTAACAGTATCTCTGAAAGAAAATGTACGAAGCTGGAAAAAGATGTTAAGGAATATAAGAACAAGATGCAGTATCCAAAACCTAGAAGTCCCTATTTTCAGAAGTATGAAGGATTTCATCAGAATGAAGAATTGGGGTACCCGGGTAATGAGGACTTGATGAATGATGGCAATAGTGGTAGTTTTCAGGAATACCCCCCATTAGAAGGTCGGAAAGAATTAGAAATAATTACCAAAGAAATCGAAATAATTTTCAAAAAAACTATTACAATGGGGGGCAAGGAATGGGGGGCAGCAGGAACAGGAATTAATAGGAAATGTAGTAAATGATATGAATACTGAAGCCCATACTAATGAAATTATAAGGAAAGGCCATGTTTGGATAAAAAATGGATATAGTATTTACAATTATAGTGGCCTTGACATTAATGAAACCCATTTTTTGTTATTTACAAAAGGGTTGAAATTTGTGCCTAACAGGAAAGCTGACCTAAGGAAAGTAATTATAGATTTAAAGCTTTTCCTTAGGAAGAAAAATCTTGAACTTATTTTCCATGATGAAAGAACCCCTGGTGCCAATACTGAAGTATTGAGAAGAAAAAATACCTTTAACCCCCCTTTGAACCCACAATTAAAAAAACTTTGAAGTAATGATGGAAAAAAAGATCAGGAATGAACTATCGAAGAATTGGATAGCTCCTAATCTATCCAAGGAAGAAACTGATGGATGTGGGTTTTAGGGTAATTAAACCTGACAAAGATGGGGGGACAGTTATTATGGACCAGGTATTTTATGAAACTAAAATGATGGAAGTGTTGAAAAATCAGGACAGATATGAAAGAGCATCATTAAATGAAATAAATATTGGAAATAAGAAAATTTGGTTGGCTTTAAATGATTTGGTACTTGAGGGGTCAATTGATATAAATATGTTTAAATTTCTAAATGTGGCCAAACCCAGAGTCCCCACTATTTTCGGGGTCCCAAAGGTGCACAAAGATGTTGATAATCCACCAATAAGGCCAATTGTGGCATCTGAAGGATCAGTAACGGCACCGTTAGCTAAGTGGCTAGATGGCAAATTAAAAGAAGTAGTGAAGGAAGGCCCAGGTATAGTAAAGGACTCTTGGGACTTATTACAAAACCTTAAGAGGGAAATTTTTGATAAAGATATTATATTTATCACTATGGATATAGTGGATCTTTTTTCTTCCATTCCCCATAAAGAAGGACTTCAGTTGTTTGAGGAAGCATTGATTAATTATGGAAAGTTTGGTAATAATGATTTTTACTTAATTTTGACTTTAATGGAGTTAGTTTTAAGTAATAATTATGTGCATTATGAAGGGGAATTCTTTAAACAGTTAAAAGGGGTAGCAATGGGGGCAAGATGTGCCCCTATTTATGCCAATATTATCCTTTCAGCTTGGGAAAATAAATATTTATTGAATTCCCCTTATAGAAATTGTTGGAAGCTGTACAAACGTTTCCTTGATGATATGTGCTTCCTGTGGATAGGTTCTGAGATGGACTTTATAGCCTTCTACGAAAGTATTAGTTATTCCACTAATTTTTTTAAATTTACGTATGTAATGGATAAGGCCTCTTTAAAATATCTGGATGTTTTCATTGGTAAGGGTGAGGATAACTTTTTTTCTAGAGTGTACAGGAAAGAGAGTTATTCAAATTCATTTCTAGCATATAATAGTGCACACCCCCACCATCAAAAGAAGGGGATTATAAAAGGGCAATATGTGAGAGGCAGCCGAATGACTTCAGAAGAAACTGATTTCCTGGTGGAATGTGATAATTTAAGGGGTATGTTTATTGCTAGAGGATACCCCCATAAGTTAATAAAGGAAATAGAGGATGAGGTAAAATTAGGAAGGCTTAATAAATTTAAACCAATTTTAGGCTCAATGAACTGGCAAACACAACAAAAGATAGATGAGAAACATGAGGGTAGTAGTAATTTTGTGATGGATTTTAGTGGTGAAGCGCAAAAAATCAGGAACATGATTGAAAATGAATGGACCAAATTTGGTGAACTTTCTGACCTGGATAGTTTGTTTTCCTACCCTTTAAAATGTACATATAGAAAAGGTAAAAGTTTAAAAAATTTTTTGAAAGTAATAGGAATAATGGTAATAGAAGAGAAGGAAGAAATGGTACATTTAAATGTGGGAGGTGTAATCAGTGTATACATGTTATATCTAGGGACACCTTATACATAAAGAGTAGGGGCATATTGATCCAAAGTAAACAGTATGCAAATTGTCAGACCAGTGGTATTGTCTACATAGCTGTGTGCAAAATATGCGAAGCATTTTATGTAGGAAAATCCGAGAGAAAGCTAAGGAATAGAATGTATGAGCATTATTATGACATTAAAAACCAGTGTGTTAATAATGCTTTATACAGGCATAAAGTGAACTGCGAGGAAGCCTCTTTCACTTTTTTTGTCCTAGAAGTGGTCGACAAAGATGTAAGGGGTGGCCCATGGGAAACATCAATTGAATACAAGGAATTATTATGGGAAATTCACCTTGAGGCCAACAAAATACCAGGATTAAATGATACCCTGTCTATTGCCCCAGTTCTAAAAATGAGAGCGGCTAAGCTCTGATGAACTTGTGGTCTTTTTTAATTAATATTTATTATAGCATTTTTTAATCAATATTTATTATATATTGTTTAATATGAAAAATGTAATTTGTATGAAGTTTTAGAATTTTGTATTTTTAAATAAGAAGAAGAATATGGTATTCTTTAGGCACTTACACATTCTCAAAGCTTGATAAATGTATGCTTCTGTAGATCAAGAAGTTTTCATTTTAGTCAGAAGATGGCACTGTTTAACAGGAAATGTACTTCAATAATTTTTTATAAAAGTTTCTTACAAAAGAATTTATTTAATATACGATTAAGTATAGTTAGTAAATGTGAGTTTTTAGGAAGTAAATAAATGTCCATTATATTAATGTAATGGTTTTATCTAATTTAAATAGTTTTTAGTGAACATAATACGGCATAAGCAAAGTTTTCCAGCCAGATTTCTTTAATCAATTAATTAAATGTTAGCTCAATTGTTTAATTATGGTATTAAATGAATGTATTTATAGGGAAAAGAAAGTGTAACATTTTATTCAGTTACATCCGAGGAAGTGATCCAAATGAAAATGCAGTGGTGAGATATAGCGTTAATGAGCATTTTTCTTTGGCTGGTTCCTGTGGTTGCAGTATTGCTGTGTTGCTGTGTTGATGGATTGCTGTGTTGCTGTGTTGCTGTGGAACATTAAATTTTTGGAAAAGAAGATATTGGCCTTATTTCCTCCACAAGTGCTTTTGTTTGTTAGAACCTATAGTTGTTATACATGCACGGTATTTATCAGATCATTTGAAAATTTCGCTGAGTTTTGCTAAGGAGATAAAAGATACCTTGCGGCAAAGAGGCTATAATTGGTCTCTTAACCCAAATCTGCTGAATAAGTAAGAAATAATACAGGAAATTACAAAGTACCTTAAAGATTTACTGGTTAGTCTAAAGAAACAACAATATGCCCCAGACATTGAATGGGCAACAGTTAAAACACAAATAAGAGGGATCCTTTTGCAAAAAGCCTCTTATTATAAAAAAATACTAAATAAAGATATTCAAAACTTGGAAACGAAAATTAAATTATTGGATCAACAACTGATTCAGAATTTTAATGAACAAACAGAGAAAGAGCTATTTAAATGTCAGAAGGATCTCTTCTTAATACAAAATAGTAGATTAACATTCCAAGAATATAAGATGTTAGCGAGGTATGCTAATCACGTTTAAATACCATTGAGAGCATTGGCTAGGATCATTAATCAATCAAAAACAACACTACAAATTTCGGAAATACAATTTAATAATAAAATATATTCTAAAACAGAGGATATTATTAATATTCTTGAGAAAATATATACAAGAATTTATGATGGGCAAAAGGATATGTCCTTGCATAGAATCTATGAACAATTTTTACAATCAATTAAGTTTCCAAAAATAGGAGAGGATATTCAAAATGATTTAGTTAAACCGATATCTGAAGAAGACATAGTATATACAATTCAACATATGACATCATACAAATCACCAGGTCCTGATGGGATGACAGTGGAGTTTTATAAAAGGTTTGCGGATATTTTCGGTAAGATACTTTCAGTTATATTTAACTACATAATTAGGAATACTATTAATGATTCTCATCTTAACGCTTCAAACACTATTTTTATACATAAAGCCAATTCAGATCCTCAGAACCTCGATAATTATAGACCGATATCATTAATGAATGTAGACATGAAAATTCTAACCTCTATTATAGCATCTAGACTGAAGAAAATCATGACTTATATAATATCCAAAGAACAGGCTCGATTTATGGCAGGTAGACAAACCAGTGATAATACTCTTACATTACATACTATGATAACGCATGCTAAACAAAATAATCTTAATGTCTATGCCCTTATAATTGATGCACAGAAGGCCTTTGACAGGGTTGATACAAATTTTTTGTTTGCTCTTTTACCTTATTTTAATATATCCCATGAATTTGTTCAAATGTTGCAAATATTATATAGTAATCCCTATAATACACTGTATATTAATAGAAGCCTCTCCAAAATAATACAGATTAAGACTGGAACACGCCAGGGCTGCCCTTTGTCCCCTTTACTATTTAATCTTTATCTTGAACCTCTCTTCTTATATATTAAGCAGGACGTCTATCATAATGTCCCAATAATTTATTGAACTAAAATTTTAATGGCAGCTTTTGTGGATGATCTTAATATTTATTGTGCATCTCCAATATCTGACACTGATAAATTATTGAAGGCTGTTAATGATTTTTCAGAAGTCTCTAACTACAAAATTAACTTGGAAAAAAACAATATTTTTCCTTTAAAGACACCTAAACCTTTTTCATTATTGCCTTTGGTTGGGCAGGTAACATTTAAAGAAAAAATTAAATACTTAGGTATTGAGTTTTCTACAGATAATAAAGACTTTTACAATAATAACATTAAAACAATTTGGGACCAAATAATTTCTGATTTTGAGAGGTGGAAAAATTTACGACTGCCAGTACTAGCAAAAGTTTCAATTGTTAAAATGAATGTATTACCATGATTACTTTATATTTTTAGGTCAGCCCAATTAATACTTTCAAAGACATTTTTTAAAAAAATTTATAAAGAATTGGCTAAATTCATTTGGGAACCAAAATAAACCAGGATATCTTATGATAAATTTATGACCCCAAAAAATAAGGGAGGACTGGAGTTGCCTAATTTCGAATTGTACTACCTAATTGTGAACTCTAATAGAATTCTAAGAATTGCCAACTATGATACAACTAGTACTAAGTGGACACCAACTTGGGTGATTTTGAATTATAAATATATTTTAAAGTTAAATATTAATCCTAAAGCAATACCCTTTTTAGGTAAAGATACTATGAAAATTTATGGGATTATTGAACACATTAAAACAAACATATTATCTATACAAAATTTATTTCACTCTTTGGATCTGATTCAGTATATGATGGTTTTTCAATCCTTTCATAGGAATCCTAATTTAAAATTGAACAATCAATTAATTGATCTTAAAAAGTTTCCACTAATAGTTAATTTAACTTTGATTGATATATACAAATATCTGGACCGGTCGGCCAATCACATAAGACAAGAATTTAACTTACCTAAAAATTATCTTGTTATTTTGAGACAAATTAGAGAACTTGCTATGAGCTACTTTATAAATTTTAAACCTGAAGATGAAAATGTTAATAAATGCTTTGAGTTGTGGCAAGCCCTCCCACAGGATATTAAATATATAACAACAACAAATAAATTAATTAAAGAATTTAAATTTCATGATAAAATTCTGTTATCCAACTATTGGGAAGAGAAAATTTTAGTGACAGGCAAAAGTAATATGTTAAAAGCAATTGACCTGACTATCAAATCTACTTCTCTTCAAAAATTGATGTATACCCAGTTGATGATATGGAATAATGCATATTATACACACATTACCCTGCATAAATTTAATTCTAAAAACTCTCCAACTTGTCCATACTGTAAAAATCAACCGGCTGATCTTCTTCATATGTTCTGGAGCTGTAAATGCATATATAAGCTTTGGAATTCCCTTAAGATTCAACTTCAGAAGATGGGTTACCAAAGTACAACGTTGTCAATTAAATTTATGATTCTACATATTCCCCCGAAAGAACTCCCTAGATCACAAAGTACTATATATATTAATATTTTTCTGTTAATGAATCTTTATATAGCCACTAATTGGTTAGACCCATCTAAAACATCTTGGGAAAACTTTAGAGTTTTGGCAACAAGGCATATATTAGCTCATAAACTACTTTTAAGTCCACATAATAAAAACATTAATAACCCAAAAATTTGGGAACAGATATTTATTATTATATTAGCATAATACTTTTAACTTGAAGGTATTCACATTTATTTATTTGCTTGGAGAGAATTTTGTATTTAAACTGTATATTACTGGAAATGTTATTAATTACTTTTTGTTTTTCCTCTATTTTTAATGTTTTACATGGAAGCATTCTTGTAAATATTGTATATTTGTTGGTGTGATGGTTAGTGATATTAGTTAGTAGTCTTTTGTTTTATATTTTTTCTCTAAAATTTTGTGTTTGTTTTTACTTGTGTATGAAAATAATATAACAATAAAAATTTATTATGGAAAAAAAAAGAAACCACAGAGCATAAAATAACTATACTTCATCTACCTAAGAATAGAGAACATCACTGCAACACAATAAAGAATGATAGATGGCTTACAGTTTTAGCAAGAAATGAGCTACTGCTTAACACTTTCATATAAACTCCTTAATTTTGGATATTGTCCATCTTTAAAGACCAGACACTTTAATAGGGACTGTAGTTATGCTCTTAAAATATTCAAGGCACTTAGTTAGCCAGATCCCACTGCAAATTAGCCACTGCCGAAAAAGTTTTCTCTAAAAGTGCACCTTCAAATTGGAACAAATTCCTAGAAGAAATAAGACAAGTCAACAAACTATCTTCAAACCACAACTAAAAAAACTATCTGATTAAATAGCATGCCTGTAATTGTTTCAGAGATATGGACTGCAAAGCTATAAGGTAAGTCATTATCATGTATTCCATCTACTGGCTTAATACTAATTCATCATATTCAATGAAATGCTTCTTTGGAAGTGAACTGTAAGATAAAATGTGTTCTGTTGGTAATAAACTATACCTACTTAAAAATTCAAAATGATCTGTTCCTAAATGAAAATTCAGTACTATACTATATGTACAACTATATTACTGCAAATGCAAATGTAAATTTCTATGTAAAATTCTTCATTCTGTTGTATGGTTAGTTTTGTTGGCTGACTGCAGGTTGTGACTAAAAAGCGTCTCTGGAACAGTTCACCTTCCCAGTTAACAAATGTTGAAACATAACTAAATAAATAAATAAAGGACAGTGAAGGAATTATGCATGAAATATAAACATGATGAAAATAAATAACATAGCAGACTTTTTTTTATGTATGTATTATATTTGTCTATTTAAATATTTATTTATGCATTTATTTCATAACATGCTATATATAGGAAACTTTTAGTTTTAAATATTGGGATTAAAGGCTTTGGTTGTGATATAATATGAAATAACTCAATAAACATTCAAATAAATTAGTTGTAATACTTATACTCTGTATTTGAGTTCTTTACTGCTGTGGAGCTCTTCTTTCTTGCACATAAGGTTTGTTAAAATATTACTTATCTCTAAATGGCAATGCTTTGTCTTAGTTATATCAGCTTAGCACATTACCACATAACCTTTACAATGTATGCATCTTTTTGTTTACTTTTCTTTAATAATTTGTATAGCTATCTGACAAAGGCAGGATGGTGAATTTACTTACTAGAAAAACTTTGATATAATTATTGTGCAATACATATGTTTACTGAATCTTATCTGAATAACACCCAGTGAAAACAATGCAGGCTGCTCCTTTGCATGTACTATAACTGGTTCATAGGATCATAGATGTAGCTTATGAAGCCTTACCTTACATTCCTTTTGTAGATGTTTTTCCCTTATAATTTGTATAATGATTACCTAATGGGGACAGAGTGGATGTGTTGGGACATGTATCTGATTCCCCTATCAGCAAGAGACATGGTTGCTAAACTGGGGGCACATTTATTGTTTCCAATCTAATCATCCAAATTACATTTGAACAGAGTAAGAAAAGTACTTTGTTTTATGTGAAATGGCTGACAGATATGTGGAACATACCTGTCCCTCCAACATATCTTCATAATGTTGCAAAACAGATTAAGATCCCTTGAGTGGGTTTTACAATATCACTGGGCTTGTGAAAGTAAAAAGAATATGACTGGGCAGTTTCTGATGATACTCTATACATGAAGTAGAGGTCACCTCTTAGGTGCCTATATGATTTTAAGGAGATGGACAAGGCTATGAGACCAATTGTGTAGTTTTTATTATTTAGGCCCTTGATTATAATAATAATAATAATTATTATTATTATTATTATTATGATTATTATTGTTTTGAGAGAAGACATTGTGATCATTCTATATGTGACAAGGGTTTGGACAGATATATTTCAAAAAGGGCTTTAGACAATAGTTGTGCAATGGAGAAGGACTTCCATTCAATAGTAAATATGTGGGGATTAATGGACAGTTAGTTGTCAACATAGATTTCCATATCCCCGATTACTGGATCAGCTTTCAGTGATATGTTGTCAATGTGATAGTTACCAGGGAGGTTATGCTTCCTGAAGGATAATATTATACATCTCTTGGCATTTAGTTTCAACACATGGTCTTGACACCAGACATGTTTTGGAAAGGCTATCTTGGAGAATCCGGGTGTCCTCTGTGGAAAATATGATAGTACCACATTTACAATTATCTGTTAACTCAGTCAGCAATAAGATTTAGCATTTGCTTTGACCTAGGAGAAATAAATGTTAAAGAGGAGTAGCCAAAGGACTGAACCCTGGGGAACACCACTAGAGAAAGTCTTCTGAAGGTGATTGACCCACACACCATAAGCACCTGGCTGTTACTTGTGAGCCAAGCTACTATGCAATGAGTTACAATGGGGGTTACATTTAGCTTGGAGAGTTTATCCATGATACCCAGAAGTGTGATGTTATTGAATGCTTTGGTAATGTCAAAATATAAAGTGTTGCCCTCATCCAGTACCTCTGTTGCCTTCTCAAAGAAGTCAACCAAATTAAGTAATGCTACACTGATACTAATGCTGCTTTGTGTATCACATATTCCGATGAATGTATTCTTGTTTCATGGTACCCATTTGTCAAATATACACTGACAGTCACACAGCTCTGAACTGTTCTCAGATTTGTACAATAAAGATGAATGAAAAATGGGAAGGAAAATATACTTTGTCAAAGGCACTTTTTATTGTATCTTTTAATATTACAATGAGATCATCAACACATTCTCTTTGTATTTATATTAGGAGGCAGTGCAGCAGTTACAATGTTTTTCTTGAGACTGATAGTGGACAAGAAGCTGGAGATGATGAAGACTCCAACCATGTTTTCCTAGACTTGGAGAACATATACAAGAATGTACCAACACAACTTACTTGAGAAACCTTGCAATGGTTTGAAATCCCCTACAAGTGCAGCGACACAATGACCATAGTGCAAAGAGTGTTTGAACTGACAGAGAAATTTCCAGTGGTTGTGGGTTTACATTAGGATTCATCTCCAAGCCCACTGCTATTGATAGCACTGATGGATCACATCAGAAAACATGTTGTATGCAGATGATGTGACACTATTGCCAGGCAGGCTCTGAATAGGAGCTTCAGCAAATGATAGAGGACTGGAAAACCAAAGCCATATTTCATAAAACTCAATATAGACCAGATGGAATTCATTGCAGCACATGAAAGAAATCAGAAGAAACTGACAATTAAAATATGAGGAAAATAGTGGAACAGATTAGCAAATTCAAGTATCTGTGAAGGGTAGTTGAAAAAGAAGGGCAGGTGGAGTGAGAAAGACAAAGTTAGAATTAGAGGGATTGAACCTAACTGGCACAGGGGGTCAGGGGTAGTAAGAGACAGAAGAATGCCGACGAAGATTAAGGCATGCAAAATGGTGCAGTGATTAATGTTTCTCTATGGCACAGAAACACTGGTACTAAAAGCAGAAAAGTGGAAAAAGCTGGAGGTGATGGTAATGAAGTATATGGAATGGATAGCAGGAGATATACTGTGGGACAGATGAAGACATGAGGACACCAGATCCAAAACTAAAATAGCCTCAATTACATAGATGATCAAGAACTGATTATACTGGTTCATTAACTTGTGCAGGGAAGCAGAAGATGATTTAGTAAAGCAGATTTATTAGACACAAGAAGTTGGCAAAAGGAGACGATGACATGATCTAGACAAGAGACAGATGAATTGTGTGAGAGAAGTCATGAGACAGATGGGCTTGACTGTCAAAGAAGGTAGGGGAAATGTTCTAATTCAAGAAAAGTGGGGACAATTGGTGCAGCACCCTGACCACATGTAGAAATAGGAAAACAGGGTTTGATTATAATGATGATGATGATGATGATGATGAATAGCAATGATTTGCAAGACACCCATTATAATTTATGTACTGCTATATCATGATATCTGTTTACTTGGTGTATACTGACATCAGCAGTACTTTATACAGTTCCCCGATCAGTAGAATGAAAATAAATTAACATAAATATAGATTTCTAAGTGTAAGGATGAAACCATGCTTTAATATTATACTGGTAGTAGCAATGCATTTCAAAACACATTGTGCAAAGTCTATAGTGGTGGTCCATGATAGTCTTTTGCACAGTAAATGCAAACAACAGCAGTATTTTGTACCGTTCACAGGTTTGCCCAATAAAAATGAGTACAGGTTAAAAAAGGATATCTTGTTCTGACAGTATACTTTACTATTACTCTGGCAATAGTTCTGGCTTTGCATAGCACATAAAGTAACAAACACAGTGCTGTTCAGTAGTCCCCATTTCCCTAGTACATGATAACAGCAGCAGTGGTTTGCACAATAAACAGGTTTATGCCATAAGGTAGAATACAAAACAAATATGGAAATATAGTTTTTCTAGTGCAGGTGTGACAGTAGCCTTTAATATTACACTGCTAGCTCTAAATTAGCCATAGGTGTGAGTACATGTGTGAGTGTGTGATGTGGATGAACTAGAGTGGCAGGGCTAGCCACCATGTGGTGTAAACCTTGGCTCTAGATGACTGCCACTGTTGAAGTGACACCCCAACCCCATGTACAAAAATGGGAAAAAGGGGTTGTGGCTGGGTGGATGGAGACTACTGCTTTGTAAAACATGTAATGTACCAGACATGTCAGTATTCATTGAACAGTAGCACTAATACTGCTTCTTGTAATGCACACAGACACACTCCATATTGAAATAGCACTGCAGTACAGTGCCAAACCATTGTTCTGCTCAGCAGATGTAGTAATGAATGCCTTTGTATGCATGATTGCATATATACATGTTAAAAGTGTAACTATTATGCACAGTACATATTAAAGCAAACCATAAGGGAAAACAAGATAATTATAATTTTTCAAACTAATGTCTGACAGTAAGGCTGTCATGCTTTACTCAGCACATAATCATGATGGAAAAACAATATACATTATTAAATATCTGTCCAAATGTATTTTGACACTGTACAGTTGAAAACAAAAGACTCCCCAACAGCAGTGATAATCTTAAGTTTTCCACTTCATAATGGCATATGTATTTTTACTTTACAGTGATGGCAGACTGATTTGCACTATTAAACATGATTCCAGAAGACAGCATTTCTAATTGTGGAAATGAATTAAAAAAATCCATCCATTTATTTCCAGAAAACAAAATGGTAGGAACGTTCCCTTCATCTTTATAGCAGAAAGACACTTGTCCTCATTAACTGGAATATTATTGTGGTCTGCTGCTTACTGCAAATATCAAATGTAGCATATATGCACCTAGTGCCACTGTGTAATGCATTAAGCATCCATTAGCATTATTAGTGATTAAATACATATTTGAAGTTGGTGCTACAACTGTACTGGGTTAACTGTCAGCTATTTAGTGAAAATCTTAATTTCAATGTCAATTAATGTTTGCCAGAACATCGGCTTTGACTATGGACCTCTGCTGCAAAGATAACAGAAGTTCAATTATGCAGCACTGTGTCACATGGCCTGTTCTATCAATGTACAGCTGTGTGCATATAATCACTATTTTGCTGCTCAGTCATACTGAATATCGATAGCTGCTTTAGGTACTGTGCAATACAGAGCTCAAACTTGGCATGCCAGGATGGAAAATATTTTACTGTTTTCTCACACTGGGAGTTTCAGGAGCACCTGCTAGGACAGAAAAAGCTCCATCCCTCTGCACCATAGTGTCAGGCATGACATTAAAAATGTCATCTCTTCTCAACCTATGCCTCTGACAATAGATTTGTGCTCTTAAATCCTTTATTGAAATCATATGATTAAAGGTGGTGAATTTGAACTGTGCTATTTAAATGCTGTTATGTTTTGTTAACTCTGATCTGAGGAAGTGATTAGCAGATCATGAAAGCGCTAATCCTTGTTGTGAGCATTTGTTTTTGTTCTTCTATTAAAATTATAACCATAAAGCCGTGGTGACTGGTTACGTTTTTATTTGTGAATATTTAATATATTTCTTTCCACTAATCCCTCTGTACTTCAGACATGTCACAATCTTTCCATGGTTCCTACATCCTCACATACAGCAGAGTACAGGCTAATATCAAGTATGTACCCACTTACCAAGATAAAAGAAACACCATTTTGGTCACACTCATGAATATATAGAAACATATGTGCCTCATGGAGTGGCCTGAGTACACTCAAAAAATGACTGAATTATTTCCTGGTTTAGCACAGCTGTAGCATAACACCTGACCTTAACAATGCTTGAAAGGGGTGAATAACAATTGTAGAACAGAATTAAAAAAAAAAAATCCACCTTCTCAAGGTGAATTTCTTGGTATCCATGTCTCGAGGACATAATAAAGCAGTTATGATCGATGACTCATTTATAATCTTTTGTGATACCTAACAGATGGTTTTAGACCCAAATGTAGTGTAATTGCTGCCATCTGCTTCCTTATTAATCAACTTGCATCATATGTAGACAGAGGTACCGGTATAAATATAATATTTTAAGACCACAAGTATACTGTGAAACAGCAGATTGATCCATCCTACTGGACACACTGACTGAATGTAGATTTTCAGAAGCTGCAGTTTCATAGTTCAGGAGCTATATTCTGAACAAAACCGTCACTGTGTTAAATGCTAATACTCTTACTGATGGTGGCTTCATTGCAGTAGGTGCAACAACGGTCTGGTCCTGGCCACTCCATTTCCCACTTTTTAATAGAGTTCCTTGGTATCTGACACACATTTCCTATGCATTCTATAAAGATGATGTTATTACAAGAGCAAACAAAAGCAATGCAACATGAAATAATGGACGGCCACTAAATAATAAATTGCAAGAAAAGTCTTCTGCTACTTGAGGCTGTCTTATTAAAAACAAGCTGGCTATTAGCCCACAAAAATGTACCATCATGTTATTTGATACAAGCAAAACAAACTAACTAATTAACAAAATATGCATCACATTCACTTGTTTTCAGGGATCCTACTTAAAGTACACTTTCTCAATATTAAAGCAAGAAAAGCTCTTGCAATAAATGTCCTTTTACCAAGAATGAGTATGCACTGGTTATCTTAGCAATTCTCTCTCCATATGATTCAAATTTATTGGAAACCACTGAAGACAAAATTATCAGGTTTATTCCTTTACTTGATCCCAGTGAACATCACTGTTAACATAAAATCAATTGGTTACTACTAATTATACAACAACCAGTTTTCTACTCAATAAGTTAACCTTTAAATTACTGAGTGAACAACAGTGGCTCTTCAAAATACCTTTGCGCTTCATAATACAAACCATGACCTAAGAAGTCATTATATAACACAACTTCAAGCAAGTTTATCTTAGCCTGTTCAGAAAGGCTTCTGTAAAATGATTTATATCCTATGCAAAAAAATGCCTTAAGAAACTAAGAACTCTCAATAAAGTTACACTTCTTCTTTTGGCTTTTCCTGGTTAGGGTTTGCCACAGTGGATCACCTCTCTGCTCATGATTGACAGTGGAGTTTTACAGTGTCGAGTTGCCAGACCGGTGCCCAGCTTTCCACAGAAGACACACACATGCACACCTAGGGCCAATTTAGAGTGTCAAATCCACCTACAGCATATCTTTGGTGTGTGGGAGGAAACTGGAGCACCCAGAGGAAACTCACTTGACCACAGGGAGGACATGCAGACTCCGCACAGAAGGCACCCCAGCCAAAGACTAAACCAGAGAACCTCTTGCTGTGAGGTGGCAACGCTAACCTCTGCACCTGTAAATAAACTTACACTATTTAGGCAAAAATTACAAATAAAATCTTAAGGCACATTTGAAGAAGGAAACAAGGCACTATTACTTCAGAGATACATGCTGAAATACCAGATAGTGTCTTTTCTGATACTACTTCAGATTTCTCAGTGCTATGCAATGTAAACCCTACAGCAAATCATTGGAGTCATGATATTATTAGCATAAGTATGCATCTATGTATTTCTGACATATTAACTAAAGACATTTAAATTCTACTCAGTGCCTTTTCGATTTAGCATGAGTTCTGTGCTGCATATGAACTGATATACTTCAGTGATAAACTTTACAACAGCTCTTCTCCCAGTTGTACCACAGAATACACTCTGCACATATTAAGTTCCCTAGGTGTGTATTCCATACCTTTCCCTGTTTTTATTGATTGCATTACCAACTACAATACTGATCAATAATAGTGTAGCAAATTAATAATATTATTATTTTTTTAATATGTGAAATAGTCCTTGTACTTCATTTTATATGAAAAAATATGTTATTTATTTTAGAGTTTTATGTATTTTTGCTGCATTGTGTGAAAAAATATTTTGTTATCAATCAACAGAAATGTCTAAAGCAAGTGTTGTAGCTCGTGTGGGTAATGTCGCTTGTGTATTAGGAAGTGCTTTACGTGTTTGCTGTATCTGTTGGTGTAGTTCTGCGTTTGTCAATTAAAGGATTGTAAGTCTTCTGGCGTTCCATTGGATTATTGCAGGGTGTCCAGCGTTTTATTCTATTTAACAGCAGCTGTACGCTTATTGGTGTCGCCGAAGGTATTTCGTTGTATTTTATTGTCACGTGCAATGTCATTGCCATGTAGTCTGGGTCCTGGTTGAAAATGGTCCTTGAAGCAGTCCTTCTACCAATTACAAAATCTAAAATAAATAAATAAAATAAACATTGCCGTTTTTCATTTCCTTACTGACCACCTCTATGTATGCCAGCTTAAAAAATAGTCCACAGGATAACTTACCTACTCAGTTAACCGATAATTAAATAAAAATTAAATGAATTAATCAATTAATTTGTCAAATCTCTTGACTATGGTCACAGATGATGTTGTTCTCTAGCAACAAGAAAAAATTCAGGAAGTCAAGAGATAAGGCTGATGGCATGCCTTCTTTTATATGTATACAGATAAGTGTATTCTGATGGCAGAAAGGATAGATGTTGTGGGTTCAGCATTACTGGAGTTATTTGAACAATTGACAAAAGCAAGAGAAATCTGTATTAGCCAGCAGAGAGAATAGAAGAACTTGAAAAGTGTGTAGTAAAATAAAAGAGGTAGAATATCCCCTTTGTGGAGAACACTTACGAAGGCAAACCCATCAGGAATATTAGTAGAATGAACTAACAGCAACAGACAAGTGGGAAAATGAGGTGCCTAGGATAAAAAAATACTACAAGAACAAATACTATTAGTATGATTATTTTTCCCTAATACTACATGCGATAATGAGTATTCCTGTATTATGATCTCATGCAGGGTTATACTAAACACAACAAGAAGTAGATGATTATTTAAAGGGATTTCAAGACCAAATATATATATATATATATATATATATATATATATATATATATATATATATATATATATACACACAAATACACACACACATCAAAGGAACAGGCTTGCTGGGAATTTATCAGTTTATTACCCCAACACTAGCATAAAACTTAGGTCAGTTTATCTAAATGAAAGAAAGTTCAAAATAAGAGAATCTAATTCTGTTGGAAAGGGAGAATAACAATGAATTCTAGGGAAACTGGATTGAAAGTTGGAAATTAAAATCACTAAGGTACATTGTACCTTGCTGAGAAGCTTGGTAGGGCCCTGAAATTTGGGAATGTGAATAAATAATTAAAAAAATTATACCAAATGACAGAAAATAGAGGAAAGAAGTGGGGATACTCCAATGATGCAGTTATTTATGAGGTATAACATGAATTAAAACAATTTTGAATTATCAGCCAGACTTTAAAACATTTGCTCAGATATTCAATAATGTAACCATTGGGAACAGATGAGAAACTATAAAGCTGTGGCACAGTAAAGTTAGCCTTTTATTTGAGATAAAGGCATTGAAATTTGATACTAGTAGGGCCTTTTCCCAATTATATTCTAAAAAAGTGAACAATTTGTTACAGCGTTTGCAAATAAGAGGAAGAACTGGCTAGCTTATTACATATATTTAGGAGTAGTAGAAGCAATTCACTAAAATACATAAGGAAATGATTTGTGAACATACCTTATGGTCACACTATTCCATGTGCTTAGACCAGAGACTAGAGAGTTAAACAATGGATAGTCAGAAGATAGCATTAGAGTTAGAATTTATCCCCATTGTTATATTAGCCAGAGAATGGAAATCCAAAAGCACTGCTACACATCCAGATTTAGTGAAATGTTATTTATATTGGTGAGGAGACAACTGAAATATATTACAACAAGCCTGATAGCAGGTAGATTAAGGACACAATGGGACAACATGTCTGCATACTTTAACATAATATACTCCTATTAGACAGGATATAATACGTGTTTTGCTTAACGGAATTTTAAG
The DNA here is from genome assembly GCF_019279795.1 of Protopterus annectens. Taxonomy (NCBI): domain Eukaryota; kingdom Metazoa; phylum Chordata; order Ceratodontiformes; family Protopteridae; genus Protopterus; species Protopterus annectens. The sequence continues at coordinate 358,599,866 of NC_056728.1, forward strand.
TTTTTTCATTTGGTTAACTTTGTAAAAGAATTATCTATTACAAATTTGTTTCTTAGCTTTAGTTTGCATATATTGGATTCACTTCATAATCTCGAAATACTGAAGCATCGAATTTCAGTATCTCGAAACTATTAAACCGAATCCACAAAACAAAGAAACTACAAAACCCTGAGCCCAAAACCGTGAAATTCAAAACACCGAACAAATCGCATACACTACACCATACATACACCACAACACCCACATCACAGCATAAACAAAAACTACACACATACACAACTCATACACACATAAGCAAAAGGGCAAGCCCCCCCTGCACCCCACATGTGGGGGACTGTGCTCCCCACACCCCCCTACTTATATATACTAACTCAGAGATTGCACAAACAGGAAACAAAAGCAAACTCACACACACACATTCTCCAGTCCCTCACACACACATCAAACATATCAGCACACTCAAACACACTCTAACCTCCACTCAAATCCCTTACAAAACACTCACTTACCTGACAAAACACCTAGATCCACAAATGGCACCACGCACCATAAGCACACAATCCTAGACATCATGTAGCGTAAGGCCATAACTGCGAATTCGAGATATTTGAATTCGCAATTATGTACTATTGCTATTTTAAATATTTGGGTTTATAGTCTCGAGATACTGAAATTCGAGATTTCAGTATTTTGAGATTATAAACGTCTCCTGCATATATTTGAAAAATTAGTTATGGAATTATATTATTTGCCTCCTTGAAATTTTTAATAAAAATGATGCAGCTAAAGATAGGATATACAAGAAGTAGAAAAGAGGATATTGGGGTGGGCGGTGGATGAGGCTGAATACTAGGAGGATAGTAGAAGGGTAGTGAGAGGGATGATGGTAGCTATGGTACAAGATGAAATTGTCAGAAAGGAGAACAACAACTTTTGTAAGTTATATAGCAGAACTGTGGGGACTAGGGACAATCATTCCAAGGATGAACAAAGCTGTGACAGACATCATGAGTGTATGGTATAATATAAAGGTCCTGATTTGATCATTTGCTTCATTTTTAATACTTCATAAAAGAAAGCATGGAGAGGGTGCCCTGCCTGCAGATATGCAGGGTAGATTAGAGAAGGTGGTAGACAGATGCCATAATAAAGATGGATAAGGTGCAGAGAGAGATGGGTGATAGAAAAATGCAAAGGGATAGATACAGTGACTTCCAAGGTAATTAGAAATCTAGACAGTATGCTGGAGGATGTTGTGATAGAGTAGGTCAGCAGGTTAGTGACCCATGCAGAAATTGCTGAGGACTGAAGGGCCACATGTCCAATATCCTTATATAAGGGGGACAGGAGATATAGAGATATGCAGTTCTAGTAGACTAGAAGTAATGAAAGATCAAATTATGAAGAAAATCCTGTAGAAAAGCCATACAATTTTCATAGATTCATAGGTCCATAGAAGAATACAAGGCTAACTGCCTTGATGCACCATTTTAAGCCTAGTCAATAACCCGTGGTTAGAATCAAACACTGCACCTTATGTCTGTGAGGTAAAAAACCTTAACCATTATGTCAAACCCATTCCCCTGTTTGGTGATTCCAAACTCAGTGATGGAAACCAACATGGATTCCTGGCAAGAACTTGCCTGTCAAACCAGATCAAGCTTTATTAGCAGGTGAGTGGACAACTTGACAGAAGCGCTTTAGTAGTCATGGTATATCTATACCTCACTTAGACCCAGTGCAAGCAGGCAGATGTTTGGAGAACTGGAGTGACAGGGGCAGGAACAAGACTTAGGAAATAGACTGCTCCATGACTGAATGAAGTCATGTAAAGGGGTGTAGTTTAAGGTGCAGCAACAGTATTAAGCACACTGAGTACTGCAGTACTACAGGGGTCAACGGTGAGTCAAGTACTCTCCAGATTGTTTGTATCAGATATATCTGAGGCAATATGGAACAGAACTATCAATAATAGCACAAGGACAGGAGCTGCAGTGCATGATGGGGTACAATGTCTTGGGAAGTATTTAGAAAGGAAGATCAAATGGGAATATAGGTGTCAGTTAAGGAGATTCACTGGAAACAAATATAAACTACTACCTTTTGGCAACAAAAACTTGGTGTGATTTGTTAGAGGTCAACCAAGCCAACGTCATGGCTGCAGTTTGCCTTGGTTGACTTAGTACCACAGGAATATAGCACTGCTACAACCTGTCATAAAATTCATAAGGCTAATCATAAGCAGTGGCTGTCAAATTAGAATGACCATGGCAATTGCCAACGTAATATAAAAAATGAATCAGTGAAACTGCAAAATAATTTGGTGAAATGGCAAGTAGTCACACAGCAGAAAATGTTATTTGTGGCCAAAGTGGTGGCATGTACAGAACTATATGTGTCCCTCCCTCCCTCTGGGAGAATAAATACATAGACTGAGCATGCTGGTGTTGCAAATAATAACAGATATTGCAAAAACAAAAAAAGGTTATCATTAAAAGGTAAACAGAGGGTGAGAAATGCATAGCCAGAAACTGCCTTGATTGAGATGCAAGAATAGGAACTGTTCACCCAGATGTGGAAAAAAATCTGTTACAAAGTAAACTGAATGACTTAAAGAAACGCAAATGACAGAACAAATTTCTGATGCTGTGACTTGTAAAAGGGTTAGGGGATCCAGATTCTGTACCATTTTTCAAATAATGCCTTTTCTTTAGTCTCATTACTTGAGCTTGAGTCACCTTTATTTATGGAAAAACAAACAGGCCATTGATGCCTACTTACAATAGCCCCAAAATGCTTTAAGCAAACAGTTATAAAATTCCATATTATATCTACAATGTGAGATGTTTGAAAGCAGCTACTAAAGTCCTTTCCAGTGAGCACATGTATAACAAGACTAGAAAGACCAGAGACATAGCTAGGGTGTGGAAAAATGGGGCAGCTGCAACACTGGGAGAAAAGTATTATGCGAAGGGATATTTGGTGCATGCCAGTATCACACTGCAGTCAGAAGTCAAACACTGCAGTGATTCACACAGAGCATAAGCTGTAGCTCTAGTTTGTTGTAGTTTTACTGCAGCAAAGATCTTATCATATTTACTTATTTATTTTTGCTGCTGCTAAAGGTGGGTGGGGGGTGTCAGCTTTAGGGATGACGCCATGCTCAAGAATAGCTATCTATGACTTTGAAAAAGACTGTTAAACAACTGTCATGATTCAGTGCAAGGCAGCTTCAGGAGTAAGACATCTACGATAAAAATGGGCTGTCAGTGCAGCAACTGTGTTGAGGTATTCTGTAATCAAATGGTAGAATGCAAACTATTGTTTCCTAGCGACCAGAAGGAGCAATGAACTCATTAGAAAGGAATAGTACCAATCGTCCATCCAGTACAAGATGGAGCCATATTTTGTAGGGGAAGAACTAGCACAGAAGACATGGTAAATCACAGTACAAGGAAGTTACAGTGCTCTAAAGTCTACTCTACTGTCTTACAACTGTCCCTAGTGAGGGCAAGCAACAGGAATAACTGCATTTGTGGGAATACCTATGTTAAAAATATTGTTAAGAATGTGAAGCAACACATGGGGGCCTCTTGCTTAACACTGGATGTTGCATATAATTCTTATTAATGGTTGAGCTTCCCCATATTATGATAAGCTCCCCCCCCAGGAATGTCATTACCCAACAGAAGTTGACTGAGTGATTTTTTTCTTTTGTTTTCTTGTTTAGTAACAGTTCAGATGCTTCAGATGAGACTATTCCATTTCATCACTACTGGTTGTGGATTGCAATGTCAGAAGCAATATTAATTACTTTGTTTGGCATCCTTCAAAGGTAGTGCAACAGCATTTGAAGTTTTATTGTTTTTAGCCGTACAAACATGTTTTTCTAACTAAAGATTAATATGTTCCAGGACATTCTCAGTTTTAAACTAGGTATTTATGTTTTCAAACCACTCACTAATAGTAACAGTAGTTACCCATGATAGCTAGTGTCCTTCAAGGTTTTGTACTTGCTCCTATGATTGATTGACTGATTTTATTTATTTATTTATTTATTTATCCCTTGCTTTTTCAGGGCAGAACCAAAGGCTGTATTTTTATAAATAGGGGAAATTTGTCCAGGGCATTGGGGACCTTCCCCTACTCAGTGTGTGTGTGTGTGTGTGTGTGTGTGTGTGTGTGTGTGTGTGTGTGTGTGTGTGTGTGTGAGTGTGTGTGTGTACGTGTGTGCGCGTGTGAGCATGTGTGCGTGCGTGTGCGTACGTGTGCGTGTGTGCGTGTGTGCGCACATGCAAGCAAGTCTGTGCATTGTTGCTGGTGCATTTTCTGCCACTTGTTCTAACATGGTAAAGTCAGAGAGTAGCAGATGTATGGCAGCAAAGGAGAGCAATGAGCATTTTCTGTAGAGGAAAATATTGTAAGAGAAACTGTTTGTGGTGTTCAGAAAAGTTTCAAAGGGATGTTGTGGATATTACAAATAGTCAGCATCTGTCTGTCAGGGGGATCACAAGAAAGCGTAAGAGTGTCCAAGATCAAGGAAGGTGGTCTGCCTAATGCTGTTTTGGTGGAAATGATAAAGGAAGGACAACCTCATGAAAATGCAGAGATAATGTGGTTGGAAATAATTGGGATAATGTTTGGAGAAGAAGATTCTAAAAGGACTGATGTTTGATTTGGTAAGAAGATGTTTGCAGATGCAGTGTGAGAGGACAGTAAGATGAGACCAGATATAGTAAATCTTTTTAAAAGAAAAAAATATATATACTGTTTGTAATTGGGCAAAAAAGGAACAAAGCAATGTAGAGATACTTTATTTGAGACAAAGTAATTGTGCCTTTGGGTTTTGTTGCAAAGGACATTTGATCATTAATTCGTCTAGGTAAAGAAATGTTTTGTGATATTACTTCTGAGAATGAAAGTTTAATGGACATGTTTCTATACTTGTGTGAAATGAACAAAGACTGTTTTCAGTGAAATAAATGAGGTCTGGAACAGACCAATTTGTCCAGGGATGTCTTCAAGGGGGGGGGGGGTTAGATAGATTAGCAGGAATTGGGATGATAAGGGAGAGGATAGGGTTAAATAGGAATGGATAAGGTTTGGGAGGAAGTGATGTAGGGGTAGGGAGGGTCTTAAAGGAGGTTAGGCAAGTGTAACTGGAGTAGGAGTCACATTTTGATGACCTTGGGGCTCGAGGATAACAGGTAGACCTCAGGTTGGTTGGTGAGATGGTTGGTGGCAGGTCTTTATATATATTTTTTTTTGTGTGTGTGTGTGTGTGTGTGTGTGTGTGTGTGTGTGTGTGTGTGTGTGTGTGTGTGTGTGTGTGTGAGTGTGTGTGTATGTCTTGAAGTGTTTCAGGACTTTGGAGGGTGGTGCTGTTGACTGGTGTGATGCGACAAGCTTCTGGATCAATAAAAACACAGGAGGTTGGTCTCATTTAGTTATTGTCTGCTGCTTGGTTTGATTGGTGTTGTGGCTTGTTTTGGGATGTGTTGTGGATTCAGTTTTCTGATTTGTGCACCTTGGTTTTGTTCAGTTTAGTGGTCAGGGCATGCACACTGGTGATTCTCTTGATTTCTGGAAGTGTTGTTTTTTCAGGGTGCTGCAGCTGTTGCTATGTTCCTTTTCATGGGCTTCAAGAAATGTACTGCACTAGGTGTCACCACGCATGCCTGGTGCCTTTTCAGATGCCATTAAATGATCACGGATGGTTAGAATTCACAAGTTTCAGCTATTACTACGTGAGTATGAGTAATGCTCCCATTTTAGGTACAAACATATTGTGTTTCAAATGAGATGACTGTCGGGTATTTCAGAGAACAGGTAGGCCGTGGGTCAAGAGTTGTGGGATAGTCATAACAGGTGGATGGTTTATTTATATATATAAAAGTCTATTTATTTGCGAGGAATGGCCATTCTGTGCATCCAGCGATCTGGGGATGGAGGAGGTATTGGTGTGGGGGTTAAGCTTATTTGGTTTAGATGGTATTTAAGGCAGATGATAACTGAATTTTGAGGTTATGATGCAGATTGCTTGTGGGGATTATGCCTGCTCTTTTGTTGGTGGTTAGCATGTGGCTCATTGTGGTCTACAGAGTTGCTGATAGCTCGGCCCGTGAGGTGCGTAGTCTGTGGTACTTTCTGTTATTCCTTATAGTGGTTTTGTAAGTGCTTATGTAAGTGTCCAGGACAGGAAGCTTTCACTAAGGGTGTTGCTGCTGGTAAGGAATTGTTGGTGTGAGTTTTTTTTTTTCTGCAAGATACGCTTAGCCTTACAGGGGAAATGAATAGTAAGTCTGTCTTCAGGAAGCAGAATAGTCAAATATCTATAATTATGTATCGTCACCTTTGCTTCACTGACTGACGGCTTTTATAAGTTTTTTTTTCCATCAGTTAACTTGTTGCTTTATGGTTCCCCACGAGTTTTTACAGGCTGTTGAGGTATTGTTGTTTCTGCTCATGCGTCTCTGCCTGTAGACCACGTGGGTTTTGTGTTAATGGCCAGTTAAGCATTACAGGCAGACAGTTCTGGTTCCTTTGAAAGTACAATAATGCCATATGGATTCTGTTGCAAATTATACTGTTTACTCATGTTGAACAACCAATTAAAAAAAAATGTAGTGTACAAAAACTCTTAACCTTACAAACACATTCCAAACCAATTTGTAAAAAATACCATAGGTATTTAAAGGTACCGACTCCCTATTTGCTCCATTATACATGCAAGATAAAAACAAACTAACTATAAAACATGATTCAACATGTACTTTAAACTTAGGTGTTTTTTACAAATTGGTTTGGAATGTGTTTGTAATGAGTATTTAAGGAGTGGGGTGGAGGCACTCTGTTTTTTCTGAAGAAGTCAACTGTAATCTGTGACAAAAGCGCTTAAGAATAAATTTTATCCTTGTTTCTTGTAACACCAGCCTGCTTTGTGATTCTCAGTTTGTGTTACTTGGTTGGGTATATTATGCACTTGTATTTGGAAGTAGGGTATACTACTGGGGAGGCTAGGTTGAAGTTTGGTAGATGGTATGTTAACAAGTGTTGGTTTTGTACTCATTCAGGCATTTCGAGGTGGGTGCAGCTAGGTAGTGTAAGGCCAAGGGAAAATGGGGTACGTTGTGGGCAAGTTATAGCAGGGTTTGATATTTGCATAGGGGTAGTTTTGGGTGTTTACTGGTGGAAGGAGTGGCACCAGTTTCAGGAGTGGGGGTATTTGCTTGGTTAGTGGCTCTAAGGTTGTGATGAACTACCAAGCTTCAGGTAAGTAAGACTCCTTAATCCAAAGTGCACTGCATGTTGCTCTCATTTAAGAGGGACATGGGTGATTGTTGTCGTGTTCAAAAGGGATATAGGTAGAGACGTAGGGGGTAAGTTACAGCTCAGGTTTGGTAATAGGCTATAATAGCACAACTATGGATGGTTTTCTCTTTGCCTCAATTATGATTAACAATGTTGTTGGGAACTACTTGGTTGGGAAAAGAGTGATATTTATTTAGAGAATAGGCCTTTTAATGCAATCATTTGTTTTATTTTGCATGGGTATCAGTTGTATCATGAATCTGTGAGGTGTGAAGGAAATCTTAGGGGTAGTTTTGTTAACACATATTAAGTTTCACTGATGTTTTGTATGCAGTAGTAACTGCATTTTAAGCAGTTGATGTAGGAGATATGCCAGTAGTGGTGCATGCTGTCATTAAGAAATTGTGATTATGTGTGAATGAAGTATTTACAGTTTTTTCTTTTACAGATCCCACAGAGGTTGCAAATGGAGATGGGCTGACCAGGCCTTACTTGGTAGGTGAAGGAAGGTGGCTTCAACAGGTTATGAGAGGGGTGGAGGATGATGCCGGCTGATGGAGTGGTGTGAAAGGAGGTCATGGTCTTCCAGAAAGGCAGCCACATATGAAATTGTTTGTTATATTTTCTTCCCAGTGATTACAATGTAATGGTTTGTTTTGCTTGTTTTGGGTTGGGAGCATCAGCAGTCAATTTACATTGTATTGGTAGCTGGGCTTTTTTCTTGGATTGGCTCAGGTAGGGTTGCAGCCTTCAGGAGTAGGGGATTAGTGGGTTGCATTGAGTAAGTGGGTTCAGTGGTGAGCTAGATGGGGTGTCCTTGCATGGAAGTGTGGTTTAATTTACTGTACTTGAAGGACAGAAAGGGTATGGTTTAATTTCTACATGCTGGACAGAGTTGGTATGTCACTATTCTTGTTTTGACCAGGTGGCATAGGGCATTTTCAAGCTTGGTATATTGTTGGCATTCAAAGGTACTGATAGAGCTAAGAGGGGTCAGATTGGTAAAGCTATCATGGAGTGTAGGTGCCTTACTGCTTATAATGGGTAGTTGGTGTTGGCAAGGCAGTTACTAAATGGCATTTTAAAGTTTTCAGGTTGTTTCCTACATGTCATTGGGCAAGTAAAAGGGGTTACTAAAGGAAGGGTGGTATGCAATTCCTTTTATTTAGTTTAGGTGGTTGGAGGTTTGAGTATTCTTGGTCAAGTGACAGGTAATGCCCTGATAATCATTAGGTAATTGCCAGGGGCTGGTAATGTCCTGGTAATTAGTGTACACAGAATGATGTTTGGCCTTATCCTCTAATGGTAGCTAGATGATGGAAGTTTGGTGGAGATGGGGGAACAGCCTGGTCAGGCTGGTGGGCGGAGAAGAAGAGCAGGCTTGCCCCCTTCTGTTCCCCCTCTGGTGTTGGATGGTCAATTCAATAAGTTGGGAAAGGAAAGTGAGTGGTTACACTGCTTGATAAGTACATAAGCAAGCAGAGTAAGCTGTTTATTTGGTTGGTATAATGCAATAAATGGTAACGGATGTGAGCGAGGATGCTGCTTCATAAGTACATAAGCAAGTGGAGGATGCTGCTTATTTGGTTGATGGTATAATGCTATAAATAGTAATGGAAGTGAGCAGGTATGGCTGCTTCATAAGTAAGTGAGTGGAGGTATGGATGCTGCTTACTGATCAGGATAAACAGGTTTACGCTGTCTTGTCCTATGATAATGGTACATGGATGTTATTTCACCTGTATCATGTTTGGTTGAAATGAATGAATATTGGTTAACATTTATGTTTATGACATTGCAATAAAGGTCGTCAAATGTCATTTGGTGTGATGTGTTTCTTGAAGGGGACCGAGACAAATGAGGTTTGGACCAGAACAATTTGTCCAGGGACATCTTCAAGGGGGAGGGGGTTAGAGAGCAGGAATTGGAAGGATAAGTGGAGGATAGGGTTAAATAGGAATGGATGAGGTTTGGGAGGAAGTGAGGTAGGGGTAGGGAGGGGCTTAAAGGAGGTTAGGCAAGTGTAACTGGAGTAGGAGTCACATTTTGGCGTGAACTTGCTACCCGCCCTCCCTCCCCCTTTATTACTGGGGATGTGGTTATGTTTAGTTTGGTTAGGGCGGAGAAGAGGGGCAGGCTTGCCCTCTTCTGTTACCCCTCTAGTGTTAGATGGTCAATTCAATAAGATGGGAAAGGAAAGTGAGCAGTTACACTGCTTCATAAGTACATAAGCAAGCAGAGGACGCTGCTTATTTGGTTGAGGGTATAATGCTATAAATGGTAATGGAAGTGAGCGGGTACACTGCTTCATAAGTAAGTGAGTGGAGGTATGGATGCTGCTTACTGGACAGGATAAGCAGGTTTATGCTGTCCTGTCCTATGATAATGTTACACGGATGTTATTTCACCAGTATCATGTTTGGTTGAAATGAATGAATATTGGTTAACATTTATGTTTGTGAAAATTTAATAAAGGTCGTCAAATGTCATTCGGTGTGATGTGTTTCTTGAAGGGGACTGGGACAATTATATATTATGAGGACAAGGACCTAGACTAAACTAAAAACTTTTTGTTCAGTTTAGAACAGATGAAATTGAAACTAATGACTTGAAAACATATGTTTTTGAGAACAAAAAAAAAAAAAGAGCTGGGATAAGACAGGTGCAGGATGTGAGAAAAAAAAGATCTATCAGGAATTGGGTGAGAACAAGGAAGAGAAAATTCAAAAATATTTTACCCAAGATCAAAAACAAAGGTAAAGAATAATGTGAAAATTGCTTCTCTTAATGTTAATAGTTGGATTAATTGAAAAAGGAGAATTGTTATGTTACAGTGTTACAAAAGATACCATGTGGAATTGATACATTTACAAGATACTAGGTTTATTTCAGAGGATGATAGATTGCAAATTGAAATGCTACAGGATAGAAGAGTGTTGTGGAATTTAGGAAAAAAAGTAGGTTCAGGTTTGTTTTTTGTTGTTTAATGAACATGATAAGGTTTTGAATTTTGTAGTAGTTTTGCCAGGAAGGGTCAAAACAGTAGATTTAAGGTATAGAACGGTGGTGTATAGGCTGTTAGGGATACATGACTTTACTAAGATAAAAGAAAGGGAAGAGCTTTTTGAATGTTTATCTCTTTATGTAATGCAGGATTTTAATTGTTTAAGGAAAGAGAAGAACAATGATGGGACTGATGTAAAGGAAATTTGTTATGAAGTCTGGTACATGAAGTGTATGAGGAAAGAGCATGTAAACATGTAGAAGAAGAAATATAAGGACTGAGGCTGATTATTTTATAATATCAGACATGTCGTGTAAAGTTGATGGCACTGTTTTGGAAAATGGATTTCTTTGATCATAAAGCAATTTGTTTGGAATGTGGAGAAAATACAAAAGTAACTAGAGAAGGAAAAAGAATTTAGAGGCTGATAATGAATAAATGTGAGGGGGGTGTATAAGAAAGACATAGATATGGATTTAGCATGGATTTCTGAGAGAATTTTATTTGTCATGCACTGACTGGCAGATAGCATTTAGAGAGAGAAGCATAAAATGTGTACAGAGAATTGGAAGTAAAGAAAAGAAAGATAAGGAGATGTAAAGTATACAATGAGATGTTCTGTAATTTAGATAAAAATAGTAGCAAATTTGAGAAGAATGAAAAAACAGACATTTAAAAGGAATAAAAAAGTTGAAGATTTGTTGTACAAATATTATTATTTTAAAGGAAGAAAAGAGGATGTATTGCTTTTTTTGCAAAGATAATTAGAAATAATGTTATTATAATAAGAGAAGTTAAAATAAAGATGGTGTGAGTGTTTTTGGACAGGGCAAAATATTGGAGGAAGTAGAACAATAAGCAAGAAGGTTTTATAAGAGAGAGGGGGTGAGAGGGGTATAAAATTAAGTAGGGGTAGATTTTTTTTTCTGAAAAAGTTATTTTTAAATCAGACGAAGATATTAAGATGCAGGAGTTAGACTGGGTGTTAAGTAAAGTGAATGCATAATCAGATTCTGGGATGGAGGGCATGGGTTATAAAGCATGGAAAACGTAGAGGTGTGGAAAAGAAGGATTACATTGTAGGTGTTTAATGAATGGTTGATGAAAGGCAGGTTAATGAGATATGTGAAGGAGTTATTAAGTTTATGTGGAAAAATAAAGGAGTGGAGGAAGATTTGAAGAATTGAAGGCCTATTATGTTTAATGATGATTATAAAATATTTACAAAAATAATACAGATTAGGTAAAATAATGTTTTATGTGAGGTGAGGTTTTAGACAATGGTAAAGGTAATAGGGATTTATTGGGTCTAGAGAGAGACGTGGTGGATGCTATTTTAAAAGAGGGCAGTGAAGTGTGTTTGGTGCTAGAAGGCATCAGTAATGATATAGTAAACTTCCAGACACTGGACCCGACCCACTTTGGTTTTACCAAGGGCAGGTCATGTCTACTCAGCCTGTTGGACTTCTTTAAGAAGGTCATCAACGCAATGGATGAGGGCAACATGGCTTACAGTGCCTACCTTGACCTGGCCAAGGCATTTGACACAGTACCCCACTCAAGCATTGCTGACAAATTTAAGAGGTTAGGAACAGACCCATATGTCACACAGTGGCTAGCCAACTGGCTCACAGACAGGACACATGAAGTTAAAACTGGGGAGTCCACAACTACAAAAAGGCCAGTCATAAGTGGCGATCTTCAGGGATTGGTCCTTGGACCACTGCTTTTTGGCATTTACTTCTCTGAAGTCAAGGCCAATGTCAATGACCTCTAACTGATTAAATTTGCAATGACTGCAAATTAGGAGTTATCTTTGAATCCCACATTGACACAAATGTTCTCCAGGAAGGGCTGACACAGACAAACAACTGGTGTCAGAGCCATGGACTAAAACTAAATGCCAAGAATTGCATAATAGTATCCTTTGGGAAGTCATCCACTCCTGGTAACAATCATATTGACAACACACCTCTTAGAGTTGACCCAATAGTCAGGGACTTAGGGACACATATAGATAGTAATCTAGCCTTTGACCATCAGGCGCTTACAGTAGTGAGGAAATGATTCTATGTTGCACAACATATAAACAAAAGTATGGCATCTAGATCCAAGGAAGTCATTGTTCCACTGTATTCACCATTCATCAGACCTATCATCACCCCTTTGGTATGTACTTAACCAGGCGTATCCAACAATTGGAATGTCCACAGAGGTTTCTCACTAAAAGGATATAAGGCATAAGTAAAATGTCCCTTGCAGACCACCTCAAGGTCCTATCCCTGTATTCTGTCTCCTACAGGCTTTTGAGGGGAGATCTATGCCTGGCATATAGAAAATTGTTAGACCCCACTCTGTTGGACCTCCTGCATATCCACAAAACAAACAGAACCAAAATGACCTATTCTAAAGACTTAAACCTTGCCTGTGATATAAAAAGGATCTGTTGGAGAAACAGGTATGTATCCCAGAGACTACCCCATCTCTGGAACAGGCTACCCATCTATGTGAAGCAGTTCTTCCCTAACCCAATTCAACTGAAACTTAGATAATTTGACACGGAACAGGAAATTCATCCCTGGCTTGGCACCTATGTCTCTAATGGACAGAGGCAACTTGTAAATGGTTCATCTCCAAGGCCCCTGCTTGTAAATGTTTCATCTCCCAAGTTCCTGCTTACACTTATCAAGGGTACATGAACTTATCAGAGATTTGGTATGTATGACTAGGCTTAAAAGGCCCTTGTAGACATTAGACTGGTAAACACCTATCAACCTATGAAGATTAATAAAGAGTTCATGAAATCCTAAATGCTGCCACAAGGATCAGACACACAAGAGAGGAAAAAAAGATCTTTAAGGAGCAAGGTGTACAAAGTCTGTGCACATCATATGTCCTTCCATCTTTTGATGTTATTTCTATTGAGGGTGGTTTTTGGTTTGCTATTTGGATAATTCATAAAGCAATGTCCCAGGACTCAGATATATCCATGCAGGAAAATAAGCATTACTTAATTGCCATTACATGTAATAAAAGGGAACACGACTTCATCAGCCTGTACCTTTTTGGTTTCAGTGTTATGTAAATCAAGAAATGAACTTTTGCTTCCTGATAGAATACAGCCATTTTCCATTATTATTCCAAAGGCATATCTATATGCAACAGCAATAAGCAAGAGCCTGCAGCCTTTTTAGGCAGGCAGACAAAGACATATTCCTGCTTTGCAGAGAATACAGGATGGTAAGTATGCTGATATGTCTGGTCTACGCTGACATTTCTTAGTTGATTTAAAAAAGAAAGTGTTTTATTTCACATAATAGAGTCAACTGTGGACAGCTATATGGCCTTTCATCATTCCAAAGGTGTTCAAAAGAACTGTACAAACATATTACTGATAGGCACAGTATTAATGAATATGTGTCACCCTTTCTCTCTTAAGAAAGTGATCAGACAAAGATTTAGCTGCCTTCTGCATTGTTAGCACTTACCAGAGAGCATACTAGAGCAAGGATGGTTTATGTTGGTTTAATTGCCTATGGGAATATGTGCACATATTCATGTTTACAAATGACCTCCTTTTGCAAGCTTGCTATCTGTTGAGAGACTATTGTTAGTTTTTAGAGGTGCTGAACACTGTTTCTCATTGCCGACAGGTTTTAGAATTTCAATGGTAAAAGTGCGGCATGAGAATCCCATGACACTTAAAACATCCAAAGAATTTGACACAGTACTGCATCAGTCTTGTAAAAAGATGATGTAACTGTGCTATTTCCCCCTGTGGGAGTCACTGTTAGTACAAATTCACACTTGAAAGCATTTGCATGCACCCATAATTGAGCGGGCCACTGTAAGGACCTACTATATGTTTTCTTTTTTTTTTTTTTTTTTTTTATGTTTGAGCACTATTGGTTAAATTTAAAAAAGTGGAAATAGATTCAGAAAATTCAGAAACTATAAGCAGACTATATTTAGGATGACAGAAGTAAGTAGGATATTGGTGAAGCAGATATTTTTCGGCCCTGAAGTGATTTTTTTTTTTTTTTTTTTGAGGCTTTAGCACAGGCATTTACCCTGCATCATTGCATCATTTATTCAAAGTGGACTTAAGTTTTTCCCCATCTATGAATAAGAGTGGATGTACAAACACTGGGTAGTCCTTGCAGGTGTGTGCTTCTCACTGTGCATATGTTACACAATCACAGTCAGCTAGATTTATGCACAGTCATCAGTACATTTCTGGTAGGTTTATTGTGTTTCAGATTATTATGCTAAATCTCCTACAAACAGAACACTTGATTGCTACTGCATCATGTCTTTAATCATTTCCTAGTTACCTGTTCTCTGTTGAAATTTTAAGAAACAAAAAGTTGGTATCCCATAATCCTGAAAATAAAAATGATTTTTACAAAGGGAGTAACTGCACTGAAAATGAATCTAAACATGATTTTGAGGTACTGTATTGTCTGTATGAGTAATTTTAGTGTGTAAGACAAGTGTGGAAGAGTAAAACAATTATTTTTTATAGTAGCTGTGGCTGCACTGTTTGCAAACCGTGCTGCCCAGCTTTGTCTTCACGCCTCTTACTTCTATATATCCGAACATCAAAGTTGCTGCAGATCAGAGAAGCAGCACATCTGAGACCCCATTTTTTGTAATATCAGGGCACCAGTTTTTTTCTCAAATTATGACAACTTTCCAAAATTGTTGTATATCCATATCCATTGACTATTTCCAGCAGAACTTTTCACAGACTGCTGATCTTAGATCCAAAGGATTATGCCAGATTAAGAGAATTCCCTGCTACTTCTACAGCTGAACTGTATGTAGCCTGCCTCCTCTGTGATAGACTGAAGAAAGATTTATTATACTCCAGCTGTCTCAGGTTTACCTACCATGTTTGAGAGTAGACAAGACATCAATGGCAGGTTTACCTACCATGTTTGAGAGTAGACAAGACATCAATGGCAGGATGGAAGCAAGCAATCATTGATGCCTTACCTGCCCATGGGAGGGCATAATTCATTCTGTTTAACGAGGGTACCACCTGCTAAGTAGCTGAGTGGTAAATGTAAGCTGCAGACGGTAGTGTAATGATGTCTGCCATGGGCTGCACTTCACTCTAGCTGAGTGTGTAGATAGGCACGAATGTCCTAGCATATGAAGATAGCATTGCTTACAACACTATATCAGCAGGAATATTGACATAAAGGAGAAAGGCAAATATTCCAAGCATGTCCCATGGATGATTCTATACCAGAAACTCACTGATTTGTTCAACCTGTTGATTAATGTATGGTCTCTAATTACTGACATGTCTTTCCATAAAAGTGGTCCTAGCCTTCTACTAAAGGCAGCTGCAAGTCAAAAAGGATAGATGACCTGGTAGCAACATATGGTCAAAGCAAAGATGAGGAGTAACCTGACGAGCCAGAGAAAGTAACTGGAAATGCAGCTAAACAAGAAAAATACAGAGTAAGCATTTTGAAGAGCTGCATCATCTGCATATGAACTTTAGGTAAACTATAAGTTTGTGAGGTGAGAATGGAAAAATGCAAATTCTGGTAGCAGTGGTACAATGCCGCCCATGGCATTTGCTTTTTGGGCATCTGTGTTAATGTTGTTGATATGTAAACTTTAAAGGAAAGATTTGGAAGAAAACAAACAAATGAACAAACTAAGGCATTCATACAACCTCTGAAAATAGAGAACAAATGAATATTCAAGCATATATTGGGACATAAACATGTAACATACTGTGTTACAACACATGTTGTGCCATGTGTTTATATCTTCACTAAAATATTATTTTACAAACTGAAAAATGTAAATGTACACCAAAGTATTTCTGAAAGAAATGTAGACTTAGAAGTTATTACAAAGTGGCACAGAAATTATTTCCTCTTCAATATAGTTCCCAAACTAGTAAGCTATTCAATCTAGCTCAAGTGCACTGTGAATCATGAATCTCAGCAGTGCAGCATAGATCCAAAAGGAAACATATTTAGAGCTTGGCTGGAAGAATCATCAGCCTTACCCAGACAGAGCCATGTCTTCTGTCTTCACATGAAGGTATAACCTCCATGGAGACATTGAAGTAAATGACCTTAAATAAGCTATAGTACTTCTGAGGCTAAATACTTTTACCTGACTTAAATGCTTCTTCCGAGCCATAAAAAATATCTCACCATTTTTTTTTCCATTTTCTTGAGTGGCAGTTGAGAATTATTATATTGTAGTGTGTTGTGAACTATATGAAGGTCTTCTTGAATTGACTATAAGTAAATGAGTTTGGGATGTTCAGAAGGTCTTTGTTTTTAGCATTCTTTCAACATTGTTGTCAGTGCCTGTCTCAAGCAGAAAGCAGAATACAGGAAATGTTAAAAAATGCACACACATACGTATGTATGTATACATACATACATGTATACATACATACACACACATACACGCACACACACACACACACACACACACACACACACACACACACACACACACACACACACACACACACACACACACACGCACACACACACACACACACACACACACACATCAACTGTGTGTTTCATCAACGTCTCTTTAGTTGACTACTTATGATTGATTAAGCAGCTGGTCATCAGGTGTCTGAGTCTGCACAGTTCACAAGCTTTGTGGATATGCCTTTACCCCATGTTTGTGTTATCACTGAGTTAATATATATTATTAGTAGGGGTGTGGGGGCACACACCCTCACATAAGGGGGCTTGTCCCCCTGCAACAAAATGTTTTATTTGTTTTTGTTTCAGATTTTCATGTACAGAGGCTATTTCTCAGTAAATGCATATTGGCATGCCAACGTCTATGTTTTTATGTTGTTTCCCCATCTATGATGGGTGACATCTTGCTTTCATACTAAACCTAGATATATTTGTGTGTGTGCATCTATATATATATATATATATATATATATATATATATATATATATATATACATATATATATATATAGAGTGAGTCCCAAAATATGAACACTGAATAGTCAAAAGAACAGACTTACAATTTCTAAGTGTGCAATGCCAGTTTTCAGAAGATTGCCTTTTCTCTGTTTCTCTGAAGTATGGCAGTCTTGGAGTTGGTATATGTGGGATATGGGGGGGGGGTTGCACCACATTGGTGGGAAGGGCTTGCCCTCCCTGCAAGATGAAATTCTAAGGAAAACATCAATTTTTGAGATTCCTCTGTTCTTCTATGTTTTCGATCTTTTTTTTTTCAGCTTTTTGGCACTTGGCATTTTGAATGCCCACATTTCAGTAGGGAGCCATATATATATATATATATATATATATATATATATATATATATACATATATATATATATATATATATATATATATATATATATATATATATATATACACATATACATATATACACACACACACACACACACACACACACACACACACACACACACACACACACAGTTGTATACAGCAGACATAATTATTTTACTGTTATTGTATGTAGGTTGTCTACTCCATGGGTACTTTTCAGCCACAACCAAACTGAAGAGAAAACAAAATGTACAGGGACTGAGTTCAAATGTTCAATGAATATGACATAAACTTGACTGGCATGCAAAAAAATCTAAAGGTAACATACATGACAGGTGATCACCACACCTACATAACATAAACTTCTTTTACATGTAGATTGTCTAACATACTATACAAGGTGAGTATCATTACAATATTACTGAGTCTTAGTAACCATGCAGGAGTAAAGGAAAACAAACAGGAGAAGTAGAGAAGTAAAGGTCTATGTACAAAAGGAAGCTGAGAGAATAGGAAAAGCATAGGCCTAAATAAGGAGTGGAAAGCAAGTTCACTGAGACAGGAGAAGGAGGAAAAGTATAAATCACATTAAGTAAGGGGGTCAAGGTTGCAAATATAGGTAAGTGATCAAAAAGCTTTAAGAAAATGAACTTTATCTTGCAGGGTATAATGCTTATGCAGTTCTGCAGTATATCTCATAACATGCATGCCAGATGTTTTAAGCTTTAGGATGTTGTTGAGAGTGTCTAGTAACCTTAGCAAGCAGGGTTATGGCAGTGACACAGATTAATGTCTTGCAGTATTTTTTTTCTTGAATACATTGTAGTCAGTATTACTTCGAAGCTGTCAAGGGTGATGGATCCATTTAGTTGGAATCATCCTCAGGAAGCTTTTTTCTGCAGTTTCTTTTTAAAAATGTGGCAGATCTATGTAAGGTGATGCATACTTCTGGAGAGTCTCTTAGATCATATGCAGATGTTTCTACTGATAGTTAAGGACAAGATAATACCTGCAGGTGATACGTTTGTAGTTAAAGCAGGATAAAAGGAAGGTGCTGTTGCTGTTGCCATTTTTTTGAGTGGTGCATTAATAGTCACTGTATGATGATAGAGTAATGAAGAAATATTTTCTTTATGGAGATTTGTGATGTATGCTGAGTTTACAGCCACAAGAGGTAGGGCATACTCTCTTCTGAGAATAAGTACCCCTTAGGCATGGACTGACCATGCATCTGGGGTGAGACAGGTAACAACAAAGTAACAAGCTTTCAGTTGATTCAGACCATTCTCAACAATGTACTCAGTGTGTTTTAAGAAGTGTGTAGACACACAAGAAGTAATTCTAATACAGTTAGGAGGCTACATGGGGTATTGTGTTCATGTTAGAGTACACAATATGCCTTGTTGTGTTGACATTATGTTCTAGAGGTATCATAAATACATTACAACAGATTTTTTTAGGATTTTCTTGAAAGTTATTTTGGCTAAAATATCCATAGATAGTTGTGAAGTCCTTCTGCATTTTAGTTTCAACATGCATGTCAAATGAGAACTAAAAAGTAAAAAAAGAGTCAATGGGGAGTAAGATAATTATTGCAGACTGAAATAATGATGTTATTAATAAAAAGAACAGTACTGGATCAATAATAGAACCTTGTACTGCACCTGGAGTAACATTTAGAATAATGAAAAGCTGATTATTATTTAAGATGTTAAAGGCCCTGTTAGAGGCATAGTAGAATAGACAGTAAAGCAGGAAGTAACCTTAATGTTGAAGCCTACTATTTGGAGGTCTTATAAGAGTGGATGATTAACTCCTTCAAATGTCCTTTTAAGATCAATAAATATCCCAGCACATAGAAAACCTTCCATGGCATATATAAATAGTGTTATTTGCAATATACAATGCACTAAAGGTATTGTGACCTTTAAAAAACCCTGATGAGGGTTTATCATTGTTCTGTAATTAATGACGTTTTCCTTAAATTCTTTGTAGGGAAACTTCAAAGCCTTTGTTATTGGACAGAGAAAAGTGATAGGTCTATAGTCCAAGGTGCCAGTGGAGGTATGTCCTCAATAACAGGACCATTATGAAATGTTTGAATTGTCTATGTACAGTACAAGTAGAAAGTGACAAACTGTATATATGGGTGAGTCATTTAGTTAGCTACTTTATATCTATTGTTAGAAAGTATGGAAGATGGAGTAAAGTTTTGGATTCTGCTTGATTTCCTGATTTGGCTAAAGATCTCTTACCACTTTTTTGGAAGCATATCTGAAGTACACTGTTAATATGTCACTATCTGTTCACAGACACACACACACACACACACACACACACACACACACACACACACACACACTCGCATGTGCACTCACACACACACATCTATCTATGTATACTTGTACATATGCATGTTTGGCTCAGATGATTTCTGTTTTTAGACAAACTGCTTTATCCTGGCTGAAAGATATTTTCACTAAATAACAAGAGTTTACCTCTGCAATGCCTACCTTAATATATAGAAAATCATGCTTTCTTGTCTCCCTCCTGTACAATTATTAATGGATACAGTGCTGGAGTTACTTTGACCAGGTGCCAAGAGTGCAAGTCTTTGCTTATGCACTATCCATTTCAAAGTTCCATTACTTGTCCTTGTTTCAGTATCATAACTCTCATTCAACCAAAAGACTGGCAAATAACTTTTATCCTTCCACAACATTGCATATGAACCTTAGTTCTTATGACCTTTAATGCTTTATAGTCAACAGATATAACTACATGTAAGGCTTTAGGGAAAAGCATGTTAAAAATACACTTATGCAGGGGAAGTGGCCAAGATGGTGAGCATTTTACAGCACTGTTTTAGCTTGGCTTCATTTTAAGATCTGTGACAAGATTTTTACTACAGAAAAACTGAAATAGACCATTTCAAAACTTGAAGGATTTATACTTGAACATCTGATAAAAGATTTACTACAAAAATAACAAGTTTGAAACTCTTTTAATGGATTTTTCCTGTCAAGAAAACTAGAAAGAACTAATTGTCTCAGAATGACTCACTCTAAGCCCAGTGTACAGGACAGTATAATGAAAAAAGACATAAAGGATATACTAATTGACATTGATGAATTATCTGTAAAGATAAATAAATTAGAAAGCAAAATGGACAATTTTACAGAGGAATATAAAAAACGAGTTGTTGTGCTGAGTGAATCTCTTAAACAACAATAATCACAAATCTCGAGTATAGAAGAAGCTATGTCTGATTTTGATGGAAGATTACTTGAAAATGAGAATAACACTGCATTTCTTCTGAAACAAAATAACTTGTTCCAGGAGAAATAGGAGACTTAAAGAATGGATCTAGAAGGCATAACATCTGGATTTATAGGATTCCTGAAGCAGAACAGGGAGACAATATGATTAAAATCTTTAATACCTGGCTGCTTAAAATATTTAACCTGCCCAAAGCTTTTTCCTTTGCCATTGAAAGACACATAGATCGCTTTCCAAATCTTCTTAAAAATAAAATAAAACACCTTCACCAAGGTTGGTGATCAAAAGATTTTTCAAAAGTCAATATAAGGATTTAATCTTAAAAGTTCCATGGATGAATTATCCAGTTAAAATTAAAGAAAATACTATAAGCTTTGACAATGACTATTCAACATTAGCGGTGTCAAAGAGAAAAATATGTGAAATGTGTGAAAAGCATAAAGAAAAACAATATTAAAGCATAAATCTTGTTTCCAGCATAAAATAAGGATTCACCTTCCAGAAGGAAATAAATATTTTAACACCTTTGAAAATGCAATGGAATTTATACAGGAAAATAAAATCCTAGAAAAAATAGAAGAAATGGACTAGAATCTATCAGCTTCTTTGAAGAGAAATGCAATAAGAGAAGGCTGGTTAATAAAAGACAAAAAATTGTAAAAAACTGAAGGGCAAATGAAAATCAATGTATTTCATGGTTGTAAATTCTTATTAATTTAAAAAAAATTCTTGAATACTTATGAACGTGCTGAATATTACTTTTTACAAGGTAAATAATTTCTTTCTTTCCCTACTACAAATAGTTACTAGTTCCCTTTTTTAAAAGTTAGAGTTTGGTTCTTTTAGCTATGTATGAAATTAAAGCAGCTTATTTTCATTTAGAGTTTAAAAAGTTAAACTATTCATGTTATTAAAAGTTAATCATTATTATGATGAAACTTAGGTGGCACACTTTCTGATATCTTGGCATAGTCGAGTAATGTATTAATATAATACAAGATGCAACAAATGACACTAAAGAGGCATGTTACATTACATTCTGGGTTCTTAAAATAGTCCAATAGAGTGCTACTGATGGTATACTTCATGTGGAATAGCACCCAGGAAAGACATTCTATGTTATAAACAAAGTATAAAAACATATAGTTTATTACATTTATTAAATTTATTATTGGAATGATAACAAATAATTAGATTAACATTCATACTTTTGCAAGTTAAACCTGGATCACACATAACTGCCATTCTTGTAATGGAAGTTTATATGTTATGTCTCCTTTAAAAATGACAGCCTGCAGTATACAATGTTTTTTAGTGGTCAAATACTTTGAATTTTTTTTTTTTGTTGTTTTTTTTTTTTTTTTGGCGATTTGGGGTGTTCGAGGGATTGATGTGTAGTGTAGAGGTGATCTGGATTCAATTTCAGGCATGTTTATGTGAAATGTAACTGAGGGGCTGTTCATTTTCAAGCCCTTCTCATGCAAACTAGCTTGAAGCAACTTATCGTGAGCACTTTTGTGATGCTGTGTGAGTTCTAAAAATTCTAAGAACTGTCCAGGTTACTTCTTCCTATCTAAAGTAAATTATTATAATATTTTGAGTCATATGCTAAAATGTCGAAGAATACAAGTTAGATAATAAGCAAAAGACAGTGATTTGCATTCTAAACCACTGTCATTTATTCCATAGTTCAGAATGCTTGCTACTGACAGTATATTTAACATGTAATAGCACCCAGGAAAGTTATGCTATGTTATAAACAAAGTATAAAAATATAGTTTCTTACATATATAAAATTATTATTGGAATATTATCAAATAATTAGAGTAATATTCATACTTTACAAGTTAAACTGGATCACACATAACTGTCATTCTAGTAATGCAAGTTTATGTGTCATGTCTCCTTTAAAATGACAGTCTGCTTTATATTAAACATCTCATACAAATAGTGCTTACAGAATCATTAAATGTTATTTCTTTAAATACAATAGCTTTTTAGTGGTTAATATACTTTGAAATGGTTTATGTTTTTTTAGTTGTTTGGAAGAGCTTGAGGGATTGTTGCATAATGCAGAGGTGGTTTGGCTTCACTTGTGAACATTTGTGTGTGCATTGTAGCTGATAAACTGTTCATTTGCATGCCCTTGTCATCAGGACCACCATGAAATAGCTTAATTAGAGTTATGAGCATTTTTGTGATTCTGTAGGAGTTTTGAGAATTCTAAAAACTGTCCGTTACTTGTTCTTTTCTAAATGTAAATAACCATGATATTTTGAATCATATGTTAAGATGTCAATGACTACAAGTTAGATAATAAGCAAACCACAGTGAATTATATTCTAAACCACTGCCAGTTATTAAATAGCCCTGAATGTTTGCAGTATACCAAAAGGATACTTTATATACTAGCTTATTGAAAGACACTTCTGATAAAAAAAATTGGATTGAGTTTTTCTGTTTTTGTCTGTTTTTAATGATAACACAACTTAATATATCAGAACAATTTATTATGAAAAGTTTGAATCTTAAAAGGGAAGATTTTTCAGATGTTCATTCAAATACTATTAGACATAACATTTAAGGAGAATATAGGACTGATTCTAGCAGTAGTACTATATTAAAGAGTATCAAACATATAAGAGTAAATATAAATGTTCTATTCTATCATATTCTACACTGGCATTATAGCCATAATACAAAAAACAGGAATATAGTAATAGTACAAGACATAGGATACAAACAGAAACAAAAAGAGATCAGAATAAGTAAACATGTATATAGTTAAAGAATATAAATATGCCTACAGGGATGGGAGGTTGATGTGATGGTTAGGGTACTCACCTTACAGACACAAGGTGCAGGTTTGATTCTCACATGTGACAATTTGAGCCTTGAAATGGCCCACAAGGGTAATGAGCCTGATACCAATTTATGAACTTGTGATCATATGAACAACTTTCCACATGGTAAAACAACAGAAAAAATATAAATCACCTGACCTCTACATTAATAAATATGAAAATAGCAACTGACTTCCTCCCTATAGTAGACCAGGGAGATAATGTCAAGTAAGGAAAAGATGATTGTAGAGATATTCAGTTTAGTCAACTTATAATAAAGATTCTGACACCTGTTTAACTTTCCTTCTTCATAATAACTCACCGACAGGCTTTTTTTCAGATGATGCATATTAAAAATATGAGACACATTAATATTAATCAGACGCATGAGCTAAGCATTGTTACTCTAATGGAGAGTTTGAGATGTAGTTTGTTCATCTTTTTCAACAAACTAGGAATATGGTATTCCATGGTAGAATGTTTTAGAGTTATATCATTAGGCAATTTTCATTTACTTCAAAAGTTTTTTTCATAGCTCAAGATTTCATATTGTTATATATAAAGTATATAATAAGTTGTGCACATAAATGTGATTTCATTATACCTGTTTTTTCTGTCTTATATAAATGTCTGATTTTAAATACATATCTATTAATATTAATGGATTAAATAATCCAATAAAGGGGGGGGGGTTGTTCAAATAATTGCAATTACATAAAGCTCAAATAGTATTTCTTAAGGAAACACATTTACTTAATAAATATGTAAATAAAGTTTCATTCAAGAATTACTTGGTTTTAGCGGGATCTGGCTTTTGAGCTAAAAGAAGAGGTACCTTCATTTTACGGAAGAACTCATCAGTAATGCCTAAAGTAAAATATACTTATGTTGATAACATGGAATGTTAAGCATTGTTATAATTTAACGTAACAGAAAACTATATAAATTGGTAAACTCTTAATGGATTCCAGGAGTTGGAGCTAAGGATGCAAAAAATTACTTAGATACCATAGCCTATTACATGAAAGGTAAAGTCATGATGACTGGTGATTTTAATTGTATTTTATCAAATATTCCACTGCAGATAGAAAGCTGAGAATCACATCTTCAGCCAAATGTATAATAAATTTAGTAAGTCTAATGAATTGAAAAAAAAATATATATATATATATATATATAAGCTAAGGAAACAAATTTGCTTCAATTTACCTATTATTCATATAGCTATGGAACACAAAAAAATACTGATAAATGTTTTGTCTCAAACAATCTGTTATCACATATCAGAGAAGTTTCTAATTCCTTTAATTCCTGGTAATTCATGTCCATTATCAGACTATGATGCTATAATATTTAATATTTAAAAAAAATGGCAATTTAATACATCATAGAAGATTACTAGCATACATTACTAGAATAAAAGCATTCAAGGATTGGTATGTTAAAGAGATCAAAAAGTTTGTAGAAATAAGCATGAATGGTGAAGTACCTGACATTGTCCTGTTGGACTCACTATAGGCTTACTTAAATGAAAGAGCTACAAACTGCTATATTATGAAATGAAGAGAATGGGACAAAGAACTGAATACACTGCAGACCAAAGTAGACACACTAAAGTTAATTCTAAATCCAAATGACATTATCAGTCAGTATGAACTTAAAAGCTTAAATACAAAATATGCTTACACTCTAAATCATAATGTTTCACTAAACATGGAAGCACTTAAAGTTCAGGCATATTCAGCAAACTCTTTACACTTGCATAAACTTGCTCTTAGACAAAGAACATGAATAAACTAAATCATATCAAAGAAATTATAATACATATAAATAATAAAAAAGAAAGAAGAGCAGATATTAAAGGTATTCTTGAGGGATTTAAAATATTTTATGAAAATATAAATGATAATACAAATAACTTAGATACTGGTGATATAGCTGAATCTTTTCTAAGGGAAAATATAAAAAATAAAATATCAAATGAACAAATAAAAAATATAGATCATTCACTTTAACAGAAATAAAATATGAAATAAAAAAGTTAAAAAGTAATAAGGTACCAGGCTCTGATGGTCTTATACCAGAACTATATAAACTACTAATAAATGATGCAGTTAAAATATTAGATAAGGTCTCTAGAGAAATAAAAACAACTGCTGAAATCCCCCATTATGGAAATGTTCCCTTATATCACCTATTTTAAAGCAATATAATGATCCTATAAAGTGCTCATCATACAGAACCATTTCACTTTTAAATGTGGACTATAAGATGTTCATGTCCATTTTTGCTAACAGAATTAAGCTACTTATACCTAAACTAATTAACAATGATGAAACTGGGTGTATTTTAAATGGACAAGTACAGGATAATATAACAAGAACACATACATTAATAGGCTATGCAAATAAAAAAAAATAGAAAATAACTTTCTATCATTAATATTGACTTAGATAAGGTTTTTGACTCAGTTAATTAATCCTACCTGTTTAAAACACATAAAGTGTATAATTTTTCACCTGAGCTAATTGTATTAATTTCTAAGTTATACAATAACTCTTGTCCTTATGTTACTATAGGCTATTGTCTTTCTAATTCCTTTAAATTACAAAAAGGCACAAAACAAGATTGTCCTCTATCACCTTTACTTTTTGCATTAGCTATAGAACTCTTTGCTAAAAGCATTAGATCCAATGAGAACATTAGTGGTATCAAAACAAAATAAGATTTTAAACTAAAGATTCAACACTTTGCTGATTATATTTTACTAACAATAAGAAATATAGAGAATCCTAGAATGTATAATTAGTTTTATGAGTCAGTTTGAAAAAATGTTGAACTTAAGATTAATCATAATAAAACAAGTGCATTATTAATTTTAAAAAATATAAAAATCATGTAAACATATTTTAACTTCTATTGGAATAGCAATCAAATGAAATAACTTAGTATAAACATCATGTCTAATAGTAAATAAATGATACAAACAAACCTTCAACAGGTTGTTGATAAAATTTTAAGTTTAGTCACAAATTGGAACACATTCTTCTTTACTATGCAAGTACAATTATTAAGTCTCCCTAAAATATTGTTTGTCTTACAATCTTTATACTATCTCTACCAAAAAATTGATGGAGAAGATAAATAATATTCCACTTAAATTTGTTGGCATCTTAATAAACCAAGAGCTTCCTCTGATTGGCATAGAAAAAGTTTGATAATGGGGGAATAATATTCCCTGGTATTCAATTGTTTGCTACTTCAATAAATGTGAAAGTTACACCCAAAGATTTAATAGGCCCCAGCTAGGCACCATGTAGAGCCTACATGGAATGCATCTGTGTAAATGGCCAGCGTTCCCCCTCAGCAGCACACCATGCATATTAATGATGGCATACTGCTGAGGGAGAGTATAGGAACAGGGATATTGAATCAGTGCAGGGAGATGTGTAGAAGCTACCCATGGTGGTGGACACCTGGTCACATGTTATGTACAGGGTGTGGCTTCCTGTAATGCACCCCACCACTACTGAAATGCTGTGAATTGTGTTAAATGTGTAATATATAAGTTATATGGTCTTATTTTTTTTTATTTAATTTTCTGCATGTTTGCACAGCACAGAGCACAGCAATGCCAAGCCTCGCTTACATATAGACAGCTGCCACCTGCTACACATGTAAAAATAGAAATTGGATGTAATCAATTATCAAAATTAATTATTTATTATTCCATTGTAATTTTTTTTGTAATTGTTGTTGGCATGGCACAGCACAGAGCACCACAGAGCTGAGCACTACTTATACACACATTACCGACACCTGCCAGATATCTAAAAATAGAAACCGGATGTAATTATTTATTTATAAGTTTGTTTACATGTGTTTGTGTGGTGTTCAGCAATGCTAACAGGTAGCCTAGTAGTATATGTGAAGGTATACTAGCTTTCATAATATCAAAGTAGCAAAAGGGATAGAATAAAGGCCTTATGTTTAGTAGGTCCTGGGTTTGAGTTCATAGCAGACAAACAATTTTTGTTTTATTTAATAGCAAAATTGTGAAATATTGCACTGCTGCTCTCTGCTGCATTTTGTGCAACCATGCTAAGCACTGCATAGACATGCTAATAGCTATCAATGTTTGCTCAGTGCTAAGTGTCACTAAAACCACAGTTGTGTGGGTTTTGCGCTCCTCAGCTCTGGTTAGCTGGTTTGCACACTGCTAAGTGACGCTGTGCTTTTTTGAATGTTCAAGCAAACAAACTAAATAATTCAACAAACTAATAAATCCATAAACAGACAAGCAAACAAAATAAATAATTCAACAAATGATGTTTCAGGAAATGATGTTTCAGGAAATGATGTCATGTTTTTAAAGTATTTAAGGATTGATTTTTTGTTTGTGAATTGTCTGAAGAAGTTTACATATTTTTAGTAAACAAAAGTGCTAACATACAGTTTTTGTTTCCTAGCGTGGTGCTTTTTCCATGTTTTATTTTTTATTACTTTTTTGAATGTTGCTCAATGAAGTGTAAGGGCAGGAAACGAGCAATAAGTGCAATAGGTGGGAATTATGCATCATTCATTGGAGTTCAATTGACTGTAGATATGGCAGGCGGTGCTGGTGAAGTTGCATGCTTTTGGGTGCAGATATGGGATATTCAGGAGTCCAGGGTCATGGTTGAGCTCCTGGTAAAAAACATGAACCTAGGCTGCTGCAGGGTGGTTTCCAGGCTTGACCTGTAAGGCAGAGGCCTGGGGCCATTTTCCCAGGGAGCTCACCAGTGTTACTGGTATCCCTTGCACAGGTGAGCAGTGTCATTACCAGTATGATGACCAGAAGAGGAGACAGAGAGGAACCTTGGACATCTGGTCCAACAGGCTAGAGCAGGAAATGTCCGGCAAATATGTAAGGAATTTTTTCCTCTGTTTTACCAATATGCAAGCTGAATATCTGCAAAACTGGTATAAATAGTAGTGTGCTTTTCTCCCAACAGCTACAGCTGAGAGGGCTCACAATGTTGAGTCCCATGCTGGGTGCCTGGCCAGGTTGTGCTGTGAGTGTGGTAAGTACAGATGTATTATGCTAACTGTAATGCAATAAACAAGAATGAGTAAAGGATTTTTGAAATAAAGTATACACAAGATAAACAATAGTGCAATAAATGGGCATGCACAACTATAGTGCAATAAATAGGCAATTACAGCTGTAGTGCAATAAATGAACAATAACTGCAGTGCAATAAACAATAAACAATACCAATAACATTAAGCAAAATGGTGTATAGCAGGTTGTGTTGTCATGACCATTTCATTGGAGCTGTATGCATTGATTGTCTATGGCAAGGTTGCTACAGTCAAGTGTAACACTGTAATAGCTGGAGAATACAAAACTAATGGCCTACAAACTGTATTGCTTAACTCATAGCACTGTGTAAGGCTGTCTCGAAGCCAATATCAGTCACATAATACTCTGTTCTTCTTACTTTAGGTAATAAATGTATATGGGTGAGGCAGCCCACTTCATGGGCAGATATTGTGTGTGGACATCACAGATATTTCAAAGCAATACCAATAAAATGTGTTCACCAGCATTGTTGATTCTAAAATAAATCAGTATTAAGATATGCAGTACTGTTGCATTTCATGCATGTGTGTTCTACAGTCACTGCAGTCAATTATAACACTGTAATAGTTCTAGAATGCAAGAAGAATGTCCTGTGATATGTATTGCTCAGTCCATGGTATCATTCCAGTTTATCACTAGGCCAGTATCAGTAACACAGTAGTCAGCCGTGACTCAGTAGCTCAGTCTGTTAAATGCCTTATACACAGTACATTTTTCCATATACAATCCTGGGTTCAAATCCAGTGGTACATAGCACTAAACTTTCGGTATCAGTCACATAATGCTCACATTTTCTCTCTACCCAGGAACAAAACATATATTATGAGCAGCTATTGTATTTACATTTCACAGAATTTTAAAATCAATAGCAAGAAAGTGTTTGCCAGCATTGTTGATTCATAACTAAATCTTTATTTGCAGTATGGCTACATTTCTTGCATGTTTGTACTAAGTTGCTGTTGTCAATTTTTACATTATTTGCAAATGTCCCCTGTAGTCTTAGCTATTGGGTCCGATCCCCATGCCTCCCAACTAAGCCATGACGGCTGTCTATTTTATGTACTGTACACAAACATGCCTCTCAAGTGTCATGATTTCTTGTTTGTAATTAAAACTGCCTAATCTGTCTGTTACAGGAGTATCAGAGAAAGATTACCTGGAATGCAATGTATTACCAAATCCACTTACAGAACATCTTGGTAGTTATATAAGTCCACATAATGTGAAACTGGTCTCTGTAGTTGTGTACCTGCATTTGTAATTGCTTGGCTCATACTGACCCATGCTAACAGCTTGAGAGGTATGTATGTGTTACATCAGCTATAGGAGAATTGTAGTGACTGTACCAAAACTGACACAACACACCTGTAGAATATTTATTATCAGTATTTTCAGGGATATAATCTGCAATGCCACTAATGGAATGCTTTTTTCTCTCTCTCCACCCATTACCTTCTTTTATTATTGCTATTTATTATTATGATTTAATATTAACACATATTGTTAAACTAACTATATTTTTGCAAAATGTGATGTAATACTGTTATGTGTTATTATGATTCACTATTATCATACTTTGTTAAACTAACTATTTTGTTGTCTTTATGGCTTACTTCTAACTGGCATGCTGTTAACATACTGACTTTTATGTTATTTACTGTTATGTTACACATAATGTACATTAATATGTATTTGTATGATTTATTTATTTATTTATGTATTGACATTTGTTAACCCGGTTAGTCCAGCAGAGCCAGAGGCCCATTTCCAGTGGCGACCCAAGGAGAAAAGCTCCAGAAAAGTAACAAACATTACAAAAGTTGCAAAATATAATCAACAGATACATAGCATAAATCTACTACCAGGTAATAGCTCTATAAATATTAAAGAAGCAGCCAGAGTACTATTACCAAGGAATATTGTACATGCAGTACATTCTGTAAGTATTTAAAGAAGGAGCTAATCTTATATGAAGAACATTCTGAGAGTGACAATAGTTTTACAAGGAGCCACTTTTTTCATGCATTTAAAGATAGCAAGGGAGAAATAGTGTGAATTGATAGAGAAAAGTAAAAGAAGGTGATGAGTCTAAGGAGAAAAGAAATTGTGTATATAAGAAGGGAGAGTAAAGTCAAGTGTGGGGTTGATATGGGCAGGACCACTTCTTTTGTAGATAGTTTAAGTTCTTGTTTAAACAGGTACTTTTGAATAATGCTTCTTATATTGAGAGGAAGTGAGTTCCAAGCATGGGCTACAAAGTGTTTATAAAGGGACTTTCCAATGTTTTTGTTTGGTTTGTATATGTCAAGGAAGTGTTTTCTTGGTAGTATGGAGGCGACGGTGAGGGTTATAGTATGACACTAAATCAGACATGGAGGGGTAGGAAGATGGATCATTCAAAATAGAATGTGTAATATGAAGTTGAGGAAGAAGTAGTTGTTTAGAGAATTCAGGCCATTGGAGTGTCTTAAGGGTGAGGCAGTGATGGGATTCGTAAGGGAGATTAGAAGCAAATCTCGCTATTTTGTTATATGTTTGCTCTAGTTTAGAGAGAAGTGATGCTTGAGCATTAGTAAGGACAAGGGCATAATAGAGAAGATAGGGTAGAAGGAGTGACTGAGCTAGGGATGGTTTAGAGGAGGGTGTAAGAAATGTTTAGTAGTGATAGAGAAGACCGAGTTTCTGGTGTTTTTTTTTTTATGCATTGTTGGATATGTATATCAAATTTTAGTTCATAATCAATGATAACTCCAAGAAGTTTGGTATGGAGTTTGGGTTCAATAAGGGTGTTGTTGAGGGACATGATAGAGAAGGAGGATTTGTGCTGTACAAGTGTTTTAGGGAAGAAGAGAAGGAGTTTAGTTTTTTTTTGGATTTAGTATAAGTTGATTATCGGACAGCCAGGTTTTGACAGAGGAGAAGGTGTGTTGAGTGACAGCTAGTAGGTCAAGAATGCTGCAGGCCGAGGTGATGAGAGTGAAATTGTCAGTGTATTGCAGAAGTATTGAGAGTTTAGTAGCAGAGTGCAGTTTGTCAGTGAAAATATTGAACAGGAGGAGGCCCAAGATAGATCATTGAGGAATGCTAGTATTTACTGGGAGGAAAGTGGAGAACACAGTTTGCCAGTGAATAGATTGTTGACTGCAGGATAGGTAGCTAGAAAACCAGTTAAAAGAGGAGGTAGAGAGATGAAGGTCAGAGAGTTTAGTTAGAAGTTTGAAAGAGATTAGGTGTCAAAGGCCTTAGAGAGATAGGAGAATAGACAGGAGATGAGCAAGTTATTGTCACAGGCTTCAGTTACTTGTTTGAGTGAAACAGAGTAGTGCAGTGGCTGTGCTATGCTGGGGTCTAAAGCCATGTTGGGTGGGAGTCAGATGATTGTTGTCAATATTGTGTTTGAGTAACTGAGTATGAATGCACTTTTCCAGGATTTTGGAAGGGGGACAGGATAGCAATGGGTCTAATGTTAGAAGGATCAGTAGAATTTCCACCTTTGTGGAGAGGGATTGTGTAAAAGGATGCCCCTATGTCTGGGACAAGGGCTTCAGAAATGGAAGGGTTAATAAATGTAGAGACAGAGTAGGCAACAGAATGTGCAGTGACTTTAAGAAAATAGGAGGGTAGTTGATCAGCAGAGGGGGAGCAAGGCTTAAGTTTATTTAGGAGTGATTTAATAATGGTAGTGGGAACAGGTTGGAAACAGAATATATTGGGGAGAATTTTCTTGTGGGGCGATGGAGGGGTTGAGTCAGAAGTAATATTTAGTATAAGTTTTTGAAATGTTTCTATGAAATAGCTGTTAAGGAAAGTGGCAGTTTCAGTAGCAGTATTGTGTGGGAAGGGTTCAGAGCAGAAGGGTTGCCAGGGTGAAGCCCAGAATTACTTTGACTTTTTATGTGGGTTACATTGGTTAGAGCAGAAAAACG
Source organism: Protopterus annectens (assembly GCF_019279795.1). Classification (NCBI taxonomy): domain Eukaryota; kingdom Metazoa; phylum Chordata; order Ceratodontiformes; family Protopteridae; genus Protopterus; species Protopterus annectens. Next base: position 358,632,669 of record NC_056728.1, read on the forward strand.
TTTTCTTATCCTTTTGATTAGTTTTTTTGGTCATCTTTCTGAGCTTTTTGTATCTTTGAAGCAGGAGCGAGATTTGTTTTTAACCCAGGCTTATTAGGGCATCATCTCTTTTGTGCATAATGGAGCAGGTTTGTTTTGTATCCAAGGGTAAAGTTAGATTTAGTTCTGATTTTTCTAGAAGGGGTAATCGAGTCAAGTGTGTCAAGGAAAATCCTATTGAAGGATTCTACAGCTTCATTTAGAGGGATGTGATATAGAAAGGACCATTTAATGCTAGATAGTTTGAAGTTAAATGAATCTGGGTCGGAATGGGTAAGGTTATGACATACTCTGTATGTATGGTCTTTAGGTGAATGTTGGGTGCATCTTTGAATATAAATTGGGGAGTGGTCACTTAAAGAGTTAGGAAGTATGCCAGAGTTATGATAATAGTTAGGCTCTGAGGTAAGGATTCCAGTCAAAGAAATGTCCAGTTGTGGAAATTTTGTTAATATCAGTAGGGGTAGATATGAGTTGGTGAAAACCATGAAGGTTAAGACTGAGAGCAGGGGATGAGGGGTTTCATAAGGGACATATTGAGTGATCCAAGAGAGAAAGGTCTCTAGGATAACAATATTATCACTGGGGGTATATATATATATATATATATATATATATATATATATATATATATATATATATATATATATATATATATATATATATATATATATATATATGTATATATATATATATATATATATATATATATATATATATATATATATATAGAGAGAGAGAGAGACTATGGCAAATATTTTGTGAGGGTTAAGGTGAAAGTTTACAATAAGAATTTCTGCAGATGCAAAGATAGGAACAGAGATAGAAAGCGGGTAGAGGTTGCAGTGTTTGGAGTAGATGGTGGCACCCCCCCCTCCTCCCACTCTTCTTGTTGGTTCTATCTGAGTGAAAGATGTATTCAGGATGTAAGATTTATATGTTAAGGATGTGAGGTTTAAGCCAGGTTTCTGATAGGGTTAGAATATGGGGAATAGTGTTAGCAATCTATGAGTGACATTCTGTTGTTTTATTTACAATGCTTTGAATATTTACAGAGAAGATTTCTAGTGATTTGGGTGAAGAAGTGTCAATATGAAGGGGTAGGTGTGGGGAGAGATTTGAGTTGTAATTTTGTGAAAGGTAGAGGCAGATGGTCCTGGGTTGGGGTGGATGTCCCTGTCCAGGACAAGTGTGTCAAAGAGAGTGAGAAAATATGTAAGTAGGCTCAAAGTAGTAGGATGTTTTGACTTCAGATTAGGGGAGAGGAATATGTTTAGAAAAGTAGTAATTTTGAAGAGAGTCCAAGGGTGAGATGTGAAAGAGAGATGGAGAGATTAGTTGTGGGTGAGAGACAGTGTGGTGATGAAAAAAAAGGGGAGAGTAGGTGAAGGTGATTGATAGTAGAGTGGTCTATGGTAAGAGGTTGTCAGTGAGAAGAAGAAGAGAGAGGTGGCAGAAAGATAGAGAGGCCCCATGTTGAGAAGATGAGTAGCAGATGAAAAAGTGTGGGAAGTGCAGATGTGAAAGGTATTGGGTACTAGTAATGTGCATTGAGGAGAAGGTGGGGTTACTTAAAAGATTTGAGGAGAAGATACTGGTAAGGAAGGAGGTTAAAGGGAGGGGCAGAGGTAGATAGTGTGACTAGAGGGGAATGTGCTGAGAGAGGAGACAGCAGAGAGCAGTTGTTTATTGAGTGGGTTAGTTGATTGGGTAAAAAGAAGGAAGAGAGTGGTATGGAGTGTATAAATGTAATGAAAGTGGGAGTGAGTAGGAATGGGGGGTAGGGTAGGGGAGCGGACTGAGCCCGAGCAGTGTGAGTGCGAATGTTGCAGGCTGGAGTGGGCTGGAGGAGGCAAGGGAAGGAGAGAAAAAAAATCAGACAGGCTGAATGTTTAACAGGTAAATGAATACACTTCTCATTGTATGTTCACAGGGTGTTTTAGTGAAAATGTATAATCAGTTTTGAAGCATGTTAGACTGGAGCTGTTTTGCTCAACATATATACTTAAAGAATGTTTTGGGCACAGTACACTACAATTTCTAATAGAATGCTGTCATCTAAGGGCCAAAATGAGGAACGTCTGCTGAAACTATAATAGACCGGAGGGGAGAGAGGAGAACATTCTCAGGGTAGTCCAAGTGAGTGTGCAAGCCACTTATATTAGAAAGGTAAAAAAACTTTTTGTAAGACAATAGGTTAGAACCTACACTGTTTAGAAAGAGGGATAGTCATCCCTGTCTGTGAGCTCTGAAGATCCCTGGCTTCCAAGAGGGTACAGACCAAGACAGCAGTTGTTCAGGCTGAAGGGAGTGGAGGAGCACCCGCGGTAAATGGGAAATGTGTACACGCTATAAAAGGAAAAAAAGATGAGCTTGTGATAAAATATAAAAGCATAAAGGTCTTGGCAAGGGAGAAAATATACAGGTGAGAGTAAAGGAAGGAATACAGAAACACAATTGAGCTGAAGAAGCAATTATGAGGCAAGCTATGCAGTAGACAGTGATAATTGTGTACTTACAGTTGTGCAGTAGAGAAATAAAAAAAACTCATTCAAAACAGCATAAACAAGTTGAACAAGTTAAATATGTCTACTAACAGAGAACAAAAAGGATTCTAATAGTTTGTCAGCCAACTGTCGTACACTTAAACAACTGATAACAGTTAAACATAAGGCAAGAACCAAACTGCAGTAAATATAGCCAAATGCAGAGCATCACGTATTGTCGTGTAACCCCAGTTGAAGCGGGCAGAGTGTATGACTTTAGGTTTAACTCCCTATTAAAATGATGAATGAATTAAAATGATGTTCCATTCTGTTAATACTAGCAATAGTTTGGTTATTGCTAACCTTAATCTATTGCTATACCTCTATCACCACAGCATGCCAAGGTAGAACTGTTCCAGCTGACCCCAGTACCTTACTTCAACCAGATGTGGACCGATGGTGCCCCTTCTGCTGCCCCTGCACTACCTGTGGTATCTGGTAATACAGCCCCATGGGACCAGGCCTGGCCCCCCTCTGGGAGCGGTGGTGGAGGGAGTGTAGTCACCCGAGATGAGCTGCCAGTCTTGGTGTGCAGGATAGTCTATTGTGGGTTTGACCACTGCCTGTGCCGGATTGAGGACATGCTGGTCAACCTGGTGGGGCAGCCTCACCCAGCTGCCCAATCTCCAGCACTGCCATACTCAGGGTAGTGAAGGAGCAATGCCGTGAGTCCCATGGGTGGGGATGTGAGTCACGCTGCTGCCATCTGGAGGCACATGGGACTTGGATTACACAACATCCTCCCTCTCCAAGGTGTTCACCCCCCTCATGTATCACACACCACCCCTGTTTACTGTCTTGTCTGTCTTGTTTGTCTGCAAATGCATCCTCACCTACCCAACTTACTTCCCAACATTCCACTCACATCTTAAAAAAAAATGGGCATCTGTCCCAAAAAACAAAAAAATGCCCCATACATAGCTCTCCATTTCGCCCATGTGTCCACTGGGCACAAGTAATTTGGTCCAATTGGCTTGACAACACAGTTATGTTGTCCTTGCTCCTCTCTTTGTGGGTGAGAGTTCAAATCCATGTACATATTCTGTCAAAGTGCACAGTTGTTGCTGTACAAGAAATGGATAGCTATGGTTCTTTCCTACACCCTTCCTGCACACCCCTACCTGCCTTCCACTGTGTTTTCCCCCCTGCTTACACCCCATTTCACCAGTAACCTATCTCCACATTTTTCTTTACTTTATATTTTTTTAGAGTGATGCTGCGAGGCATGCCAGAGCTATATTGATTATATGTGTCCTTAAAATTCTATTATGCATTTACAAAATAAACACCTGTCCCATGTTTCATACCTAAAACCATCAAACCTGCAGATCAGTGCATTAACCTGCCATTCCACGCAACTCTTACTTAAAATAGGTGCTTTAAAAATATAGTAATTGCAAGTTACAGTCATTAAGCACATTTCATCATAGCTGTGCAGCTCACCCTACCACTCAAACTTGAACAAATCTTAATGGAAAACATGGGATTGTTCTTGGGACTCTGGTGCAATAGTACACCACTACAAACCCAAAGACATAATAATGGATGTGAGGCCTCTGAAAGCAGGTACATGTGCCGTTTTATCAGCAACATGTAGAAAGACACCTTCTAAGGCATTAATGGTAAAATACATGTGCAACTGAGACCCCAGTGCAGAAATACATCCATATAAAGCCTTGCACATACTGATGGCTGTAGAACATAATTGTCACAGCCTGTAGGTGTGCACATGTGTCTTGCAAATACACCTGCTGAAGCAATGACTCATTAGCTCAATCTGTTAAATGCATCATAAACTGTACATTTTTGCCACACACAGTCGGGTTCAAATTCAGTGATGTATAGCACTGGAGTTTCAGTATTGTGAAGCTAGCAATTAATGAGAGAGTCATGCACTCTTTATCCACACAATGCATGTTAAATGAATTGACTGCTTTTAACTGAAGGAAGTTGCAGGCCTGCAGGTAGGAACACACTTCACGTACCCCTATAGCAAATGTCTATGTGCATAAATGATCATGTCATGCAGTAATATACTTTCACAGACAATGTCAACTCAGGTCCTGTGAATGAGGGCCACTAATATCAGAGTGCACCACACAATACTATCAGAGTCACAGAGCAGATTACCCCAGCTGAACAATGAACATACACATTTGAAGTCCCTGCTTGTAACAAGGACTGCCCTCATACATTCTGCAAATTACTACCAGACTGTAATACATGGCCTAGCAGATGACCAAATGGTGGACATATTCACATATGCAAGTTACAGTTACATATATATATATGTGTGTGTGTGTGTGTGTGTGTGTGTGTGTGTGTGTGTGTGTGTGTGTGTGTGTGTGCGTGTGTGTATATAACACAAACACACACACATCATCTTGGTCAAGGACATACCAAACATGTTGCCTAGTACTCTGTTATTGATACAATTGCCTAACATACGTACCTTAAACACATGCCTTCACTGGAGTGTACAAAGTATTGTCACTCTGAGCCTAGCTGAGTCTGACACAGCTCACACAGTTACTCCTACAGCTTGTTGTCCTCCAAAGTCTTCACACTCTATGCCTATGTCTATTACCTGCAGCAGTAGTTGCAACCTGTATCACACCCATTTTTTATGTAAAGGTGTCTGCTGCAGACCTACCCTTGGCAATAATGTAGTCTCCTCACCCTGATAATGTCTAGCACAACATATCAGAAAGGGGCCCTAATCTATATGAAGGCCTTATATATTCTACAGCGGATGCATGTCATTGGCTGATGATAGTGCATATCAGCTGTTTTGGCTGCAGTTAGCATTTCCAAACCACAAATTGGTTTAGAGATAATCACCTGTTGCTCGGAAGCATGTTTAAAAGGCAAGCAACTGGCTATGGGGAACCATTATATAGGAGACCTTCTTCATACAGAGCACACCACTGTAACAATTATACTATCACCACATATCAACAGAGGAGTACTGCACTCCATCAGGTATGTAAATGTGTTTGTGTACAACAGGTTGCAGATGGGGGAATAGACTTATGGGGAATAGTGATGACAGCATTAAGCCTGTCTTAGATCTGTGATAATGACATGTCAGTGACCTCCTGCTGTCTTACATCTACAGAGGACATACAAAGCATCAAGTGTGCATTGTCTTTTGTCCTTATAACACACTGGTCTTCTTGGACTGTTCCTTTATAGTGATTGTAATATCACACTGCTATTCATGTGGCATTGTTTGTATGACATATTATCGAGGGGTTGCCTATAGAGAACACACCACAGTAGAACTGAGTGTTGGGTGCATGATAATGCAGCACTAGATGTCATGGCTCACACATGAATAACTGACTATTGCTACCATCTCAGTTGTATCCACGCACTTTGTTTGCACACTGTGGATTATGACATGTGTGAGCAAGCAGTGGTTAGTGCCAACCATTTTGGCCTTGCTGTATCTGTACATAGTGTATGTCCACATTTGTGATCCTGCAATGTGTTCTCCTTTTGTTGTCTTTCAGGAATTATGTACCATAGATGCCATGTACCCTTCTTAGATGCAGAGAATGAAATTATACTGCAAGCACAAAGGCAACATCATCACATCCTACTATCCACGGGTAGACAAAGCAGGGAACAGCAGGCTATATTGTGGGCAGACCTTGTCAGTGATGTGAATGGTATGGGCCAGCAGGGCAGGACATATGAGCAGGTTCAACACTGGGCAACTGACATGATAAATGCTGCATAACGAAGAGCAGCGGATGTAGCCAGGGATCATGCTGTCACTGATGGAGGGCCTGCAGTGGAATAACCACTCTCAGTCACTGAGGAATTACTGGCATACCTAGGCACACCCAACAGCTCCCAGACATCCATCACATCATACATCATGGAGGTGGATGCCACAGTTTCCACAGCTGAGGAGCATACAGGTAAGCATAATATTGTAGTAGTTAGTGTGTCAGGCTATAGATACTTTAATGTGGGTGTTAGGTCTTTGTTCTTTGGGGGGGTTAACCTCAATACAACAAGTAACACAGTAGCTATTGTAAATGTGAGATATATGGACATATTACTTTGTTGTGCTGCAACATGCAGTGGTACTGACATTACCACACCTTCAACTTTTTACAGGTCCATCAGGTATTGCCCAAGGCCATGGTCCTGCTCCTGATAAGCATGACACTTGTTTAATTAAGGAACAAGTATATTCTAGTAAGGTTAAAGGCTAGAATAATGCCCTATGTAAACATAACTATGTAAGTAAACAGTGTAGGATGTTTTAAAATTCCAGTCTGGAACATGTACCAAAGGTTTCTAGAAGGAATAGTCACAGGAGTGTAGTTCAATAGACAGATGCACTTTGGCAGCTACAGCTGAAAGCAGATAAGGCACCTGGTTTAAATGGGGTAAGGAATCTAAAATGCCTTTTAAAATACAACAGGTTGAAGGTAAATACATTAGGCAAGTGAAATGTCTATTTCCATATATTTGTTAAAAGAGTTTTACTGGGTTTTTATGTGTTGTTATTTTTAAGAATAGTGTCATACTGATTAAATAAAAGGTAAATATTGTCCATAAACAAAGCACAGAACCAGGCAAAACAAACAGCAGAATTCCAGGTCGAGGTATTTTATTGAGCAAAAAACACACATAAGCGCTTTCACAGTATTTCTACTGCTTCCTCAGATGTTCAACAAACACTTACTGGTACTCATTTAAATAACACCCTCCATTAAATACCAATTAAACATCAATGAATACAATAACAATTAGTTTAAAGTCACATGTATCCTAAAAACAGTCTACTTAAAATACATATTTATACAGAAAATAAAATTTGACTATAAAATGTAAATATTACTGGCCATGTTTTACTTGATTTACTTCAAGTGATTGTTATAAAGGTGTTTAGTAGAATTTGTATTTTATTCCGAGGAAGTGTTTTGTGGATGAAAGTGGAGAAGAAAGTCCAAGCAAACACAAAAAGTAGCAGAGAGGATAAATGGCTCACTTAACACACACAAAAAAATACAAAAGCACATAAAGTGAACCAAAACAATGCAGTAGTCTAATACCCACCAAACCAGCTGAGGTAACAGACTCTGTTATAGACCTTAAAATGTTCATTAGAAATATCTTGTTAAAAACAATGTTTAAGACTCTGGTCATCCTGGTCCAGTGCATTTTAAGAAACCCAATACGTTTTTGTCCACCAGTAATCCTATTTTGGAAGCTTTTGGTAAATTATGTGAAAATTAGTTTCATAATGTTTTACAAGCAGGTAACCATAGTAAAAAGTTTAGGAACTTAACTAGAGGAGAGAGTGAAGCTTTAAGAAGATTGCAGAATGATCAGTCAATTGTTATTAGACCTGCTGACAAGGGGCGCATGACTGTAATAATGGATCGAGGGTATTACTGTGAGTCCATGAAGGCAATGCTGAATGATGTTGATGTGTATAAAAGAATTGACCTTACAGAGGTTCAGATGATGGTTTTGAGAGTACAACATACTTTATATGACTGTTTATTATGTAGGGACATTAGTTTACACCTTTTCAACTATTTTGTTGTGGATAACCATTTAATACCGGTTATACAGAGATTACTCAAGGAACAAAAAGATCGCTTATGTCCATCTTTTAGGCCAATTGTGTCAGGCCATAACTGGTGCACGGAACCTTTTTCGATATTCCTAGAGAAACACCTTAGGCCTGTCTTGGATAAAAAACACTACATTTTAAAGGGTGCAAAACAGTTTTTGACTGACTTATACAGTTTTACCTCAAAATGGGAAGGTGCAAACAAGGATTTTTTGTTAGTAACACTTGATGTAAGATCATTATTCAGTTATACCCAATATATAGGTATTAGAGATGCTTAGGAGATGTTTTCTTAAAAGTGGTGGATATGAATATAAGTTTATTGATTTACTTTGCTTGTTAATGGAAATAGTGCTGGAGAATAATATATTTCTGTTTGATCATTAGCTATTTCTGCAGAGAGATGGTGTAGCCATGGGTACATCTATCACCGACAGTTATGCAAATTTAGTTATGGCTACATGAGAGGAAGAGATCATGATGAAATCACTGCATAGGCAGGGGGTGGTATTTTACAGACAGTTTGTAGATGACCTCTTTCTAACATGGATAGGAACTTATGATGAACTGTCAAGTTTTTTCAGTTCAACAACAGCAGCATTGTTTTCCTTAAGTTAAGTATGAATAAATCACACAATGAAATAGATGTTTTAGATGTTAAAGTGTATAGGAAATCTGATATGAGTTTAAGCACAAAGATATATAGGAAAGAATGTTATAGGAATGCACTGCTACACAGAACAAGCATGCATCCCACCCATATTTTCAGAAATATAGTAAGAGAGTAAGGGATGAGTGCTCCAAGACTAAATGCGGATGAAACTAATTCCATTAAAGAAACTGATGCCCTGAGAGTTATATTTATACAACGAGGGTACAAGGATCAGTCTGTGAATAGCATTCTTAATGAGTTCTATAATCTGAAGTCAACCTCGGCTAAACCTTATTTTTCAGATGAAAATACAGTACCACGGAGTCAAAGAACACTGATAAATGTATCAGTGTTCTTTGACTCTGTGGTACTGTATTTATTTTTCAGATATTAAAGATATGCCTAGAGATGAAAGGAGTCAACAAGGAACACAGTTTGTATCCTACTTTTTATAGTAATATTAACACTGTGGTTGATATTTTTAAGAAATATTGGCCCATTTTGATGAGTAATCCTAATATAAATAAGATAAGTGAAAAACCTAGTTTTTTTATTTAAGAACAATAAATCATTTAAACTTTTATTATGTTACCCAAGGGATAGACCAAGGACTTTATTTTCAGGTGATGTATATGCTACACTGCCTTGTAGTAGATGTAATTTCTGTCCCTGCATAGATTCTACAGGAACATTTAAGCACTTGGATACTGTTAAGGTCTTTACGTTTAGAGTTAAAGCCAATTGTGACTCAATTAATGTAGTCTACTTGCCTGCTTGTAATATCTGTTCTGTATTCTATTTTGAGAAAATGAACAGAAAACTTAGGGATAGGATTAGAGAACATGTTTATAATATCAGGATTGGTAACACTACTAAGGGACTGTCCAAGCATTTTACAGTCTTCGGTTCTATGCATTCTTTTAAGTTCTTGGTGAATGAATTAGTTGAGTTAAATGAATTTGCTGGTGACATTTAGAATATGACTGAGATCAGATGGATCATTAGGTTAAGGGCAGACATAGGTAAAGGTTTAAGTGACAAACTTCATTAAAACCTATTCTTAGAAGCAGGGCAATATGTAGGTAGTCCTCATTCTTTCTTATGTTCATTATTTTATTTTATTATTTTATTTCATATATGCCAATGTACATACATTTTTATCATCATTTTTATAGTTTGGAGTAGAATATGTATATGAACTTTTATAGATAGGTTTTTGTATAAGCATGCCTTGGATGGTTTATGGAATTTGACATTGCTATTTAAATGGATATGTGTATAATGTGGAAATAGTTATGTCATCAAGACAACTAATTATTGCAATGTGTGAATGGGTGGGCCATTTTATTTTTAATTATTTATTGAGGGATCATTGTTGTTTTTTTAACAGCTGAAGAAGTGGTACCTAAAATACTGTGAAAGCGCTTATGTCTATTAACGGTTTATTTATTTTTATCAGTGTCCATTTTATTGAATTACTGCATTGTTTTGGTTCTCTTTATGTGCTTTTTGAGAAGAAAGCTGTTTGACCACTAATCCAGTTGTGGGTCTTTGTTGTTATGAGTCTTAGAAGCATTTCGTACACAATAGTGCAGGTATTAAGGTATTGCTTTTTTCTTTCTTATTGCAGGTGACCCTGGGGTTGGTGTCTGTCTGCTACACAACCTGATGTTAGTGCCTCTTTGGACTCTCATAATGATGGTGGCCACAGTGAGGCACAGGTGGGGGTGTTGGGGGCTGAATCTGTCCTAGAGGTAGACATCCCTCTTCTGCCCCCATTGCTGCTCCACACAGTCTGTATGCACACACATATCCTGTCCCTGTAGGCCACAGATATCAGACGACAGTCAGAGGGTGGGGACATTGAACAGGAAAGCATGACAACTATGGCTCTACTGAGTGTAGACACTGGCCATAGCCAGAGAGTTGCTGAGGTTCCATACAGGCGAATTGACAGGGTTGCCTGTAGGAGGCCTGCTGTCCATCCACTGCCTGTTGCAGGTGTCACATCATGGGTCACTCAGCGCATGTTTTGGGCCATCATGGAGGCACAGGCACATTCTGAACGGAACACCAGATGTATGCTTAGGGTTGTGGTTACAGCACAGTCTGACATCTGTGACTGCCTCCACTGCTTTGGGGACACCCCGGATTGGTTCACTGATGCAGTGGACAGATGTTGGGTTGAGACAGTGTCTGTCTTGGACTGCACATTGCCTGTGCTGGAACATGTGGTTGGAGTTGAGCTTCAGACCAGTGGACATAGGTCAGCAACCTCATCTGCTGCAAGTCCACGTGGCCGTGCCTAGTCATGCCCAGTAGTGGCATTACATCCAGTGCTACAGAGGGTAGTGTGCTGTCCACACCAAAACATGGCCGGCCATGGGCTCATGGTCCTGGGTGGTTCTGTGTAGGACACAGTCACAGCAGACAACAGTCACTGTCAGGTACTAACATTGCTTCTGTCCTTGGGCATGGAGGTGCCAGTGCAAATCCTAGCAGAGCCAGTTGCTGTGTTTGGGGTTGGAAACGGTGAACTGTCAATTCTACCATTTACGGTCCAAAGCTGTCCAATATGGTTACATGTAGGGCTAGCACTGAGCTTGACTTTGTACATGCACATACCTACACACCACTGTCAAATGCAGGTCACATACAGGCACACACAGCACCTCTCCATAGTCCATCTTACATGCTCCACTCTTGACTCATGCACATGCTGTCTACTGTTTGGGCCTGCCTAGGCCTCCTGCATCCCCACATAACCCCCTGTGCAAGTGACGATGCCTGTGACACATCCCTGTCATCCTCACCATCAATGCAGAGAAATTAAGCTATGTGTCTGATGCACAGAGTGACAATATTAGTTAACATGTACTTATGTAATGCCGTGTTGGTTTACCATTCCACTTGTAGTGGTTACTGACAGATAGTGTATTGCTGGCATTTGTCATGAGTACACCACATACATTTGTGTACCTTATTTTATATGATGTTCCATTTGCTGTATAGCATAGTAGATGGATGAGTCACTGTAAGGACATTAACCTACTATGTGACTTTAGTACTACATGCTTCTGGGAGAAGTTTGTCTAGCAGACTGAAGCACACCTTAGGACCAGAATCCTGAGTAATGGCACACAGAGCACCTCAGTGCACCTCAGCACATGTCATCTGTCTGATTGGCTGGGTGACTGTCATCTCAACCCAGGGCCTCTGCCTGTGTTCCTCTTGGACTGGGGCAACATGTGCTGATCCTGTAACTACAGGTATGAAAATATCTATGATTGTGAGGGCTATATTGTCATTTTTCTAGTTCAGTTCAGACATCCTATGGTTCCATAACATGATGTGCAATGCTCTAACAGGCTCACACACAAAAATGGCTATGTTGAGGCTAGCAGCACTTCCAATCACTATGTATAGGACATGCCAAGGCACACAGATACTGCAAGTTTGCTATATGTAGAAGTGAACACTTACCTGTGTAATGGTATATACTACAGATCACAGTACGTGTTGCATGCAACACACCTCAGGTCTGCTAGTACTATCAGTATAGGACATATTACGCTTGATGACATACGCAGGCCTTGCTGTGGTCAGTCCTATGGGGGGCCACATCACCCACTACAAATAAAACACTGCAAAACCCTACCTATGTCTAGGTGTCCAAGGTTACGCTATAGGGATATATATACACATGGACCAAGTGAAATGGAGTTAGATTAGAACCCCTACCTACCTATCTAGTCTTACACACTATACATAACAGTACTTATTGCATGTGCCACAGATTACATCTGATATTAGACTGTCAGCTGGTATTATTAAGGTGGCTGACATCATCAGGCCTTGTAGAAGAGGCAGTTTGGAAGTCAGCAGGCCCAAAAGGTGCATAACCTTTGCAGGTGGATAACCCATGAGAGCATGTCCATTGTTTTGCAGGGGAATACACACACACACACACACACACACACACACACACACACACACACACACACACACACACACACACGTGGGCTGGAGTGAGATTAGAACCCCTACCTATCTAGTCTTATATACTACAGATCACAGTACTTATTGCATGTGCCACGACCTATGTCTGATACTACTTTTTCAGTTGGTAGCTTTACAGTGGCTGACATCATCAGGCCTTGTAGAAGAAGGCAGTTTGGAAGCCAGCAGCATGTTATAGGCTCAAAAAGTGCATAACCATTGCAGGTGGATAGCCCATGAGAGCATGTCTACACACACAAACACACACACACACACACACACACACACACACACACACACACACACACACACACACACACAGTGGGCTGGAGTGAGTTTAGAACCCCTACCTATCTAGTCTTATACACTACAGATCACAATACTTATCGCACACACCACAGATTAAGTCTGTTGTATATGTGATTGCAGACACAGTACTTGTGCATTACATAAACTAAGGTTGTGTTGAACAGCACCTGTGGCCTGCAAAGTGATATTGCTCCATGCTGTTATCAGCATTTAGTATCCTAGCAGTGAGATAACTGTTTTATCCTAACTATGTGTGTGCAGTTACCAGTATGGCCATTTGTGGCTGCTTTCAGTTACATAGGTGAACTTGTGGGCAGGGACAATGTGCCCTGTCCACATGTGCGTCGACAACATTATACATTACACCACCTGCTCACCAGTGTCTATCTATGTGATGACATCCAGCAGGCACAGGGATCTGTAGGTAAGTGGATTTTGTACTGTTGTGCCTTTAGTTTGGATCCTTTGAGCAACAGTATGCCTGTGTGATAGTGCAGATTTACTCACCATTATTAGGATATGTCGGATAATACAGGCATCCACACATATTTCTGTATATAACAGAGATGTATATATGAATGTAGCTGTGTGTGTATATGCTATCCTTCAGAAAATATGTAATAATGCAGCACCTTTAATTCCAGCAACTTTCTAGGTTTATGGGAACAATATTTAAAATCTGTCCCTATGTTTGGGTCTTTGTCCTTCCAATCTTTCTGGCTTTGTCCAGATTTCTTACATTAAGAGATTGAGATGTATGACAGTCTGTGAAAACACCAACATAATAATACTCACATGCAAATGACGTGAGTAATTCCAGATTAGAACCATCCACTCCATCACCCATGCTAGCTTCTCTAGTCCACTGATCCACACAAGTCGTCAGACACAGAGGAGTTATTCATCACACAATCAACAGCATACATATGTACATTGTTATCCTGCGTGAAGGCAGACATACAATATGTGAGTGATAGCTATGTTACAGCCCTGAGATTGCCTGATCCACTGATATACCATAGCTGATTTCCTGTTAAAGCAGTTATATGGGCACACTGCTGTGTTGGGGGTGGGGAAGCAACAGCACATGATCAGCTTGGGTAGACAGTTGTCAACATATCATGTGTTGCCACTGTTTAACACCTCCCTAGCCTGATGTTGTGAAAATTCCAGCCATGCGGCCTAGTGAATATTAAGGAACACATACTATTGGACTGTGTATCTGCAGTCCATTGTGGATGTTACAGTTGTCCAAATAGTCCACTATATTTCCTTGCATAACAGCAGCAGATCCATACATACAATACCATATCATAGCAATCCTTACAATTAACGTGTAAGTTAGATACTTACCTTACGAATGCAGTTGTTGACAGACCTGCAGTTCAGGGCTGATTCTAGGTGATGCAAGCAGTATACAGCCAATAAATGGATAGGTACAGGTTGTGTGGATTGCATGGCATCAGCTATTTTAATATATGTATGTGAGTTGGAGTAAGCTGTCAGTCCCAAGGGCCCTAGGTTGTCAGTGAATGTGCTATGCTTTGTCCCTTAGCCAATGCCAGCATGTACTGGGCACACCTACATCTGCCTACAGGGACATCATCAGGAGGCTCCTCTTCCAAGTCCCCCTGTGAATATGGCTGTGGTGACTAAGGCATTTGTGGGGGTGTATCCCTTCCCTTTGCTGACCCTGCTGCAGCTGTTTCTGTAGGATCATATTGTTTAGAATGGCACATACTGTGAACATATGTGCACATGTGGCTGGAAAGTACTGCAGGGCTCCACCAGATATATAGAGGCCCCAGAAGCATGACTTCAGCAGTCCAAACACACTCTCTATGATGTTTCTAGTTTGTGCATGTACCTCATTATGGCATTCTTCTGTGGGTGTGTGCGTGTTTCTGATGGATGTCATCATCCACGGTTCCAGTGCATAGCCAGCATCCCCCAGTAAATGGCCATGTGGGATATCCCACCTAGCAAACATCTGGTACAGCTGTGATTTGTGCCAGATATAAGAGCCATGGTAACTGCCATGGCTGCCAGCACACACATTCATGATAATGCCCTGGGCATTGCACATGATCTGGCAGGTGATGGAGTGGTACCCCTTGCAGTTGAGGAATATTCTACCCTCCTCACTGGGTGGTGCCTTGATGTGTACATGAGTGCAATCTATGGCACCCAGTACCCCAGGGTAGTGTGCTACATGACAGAAGTGTTGCATATTGCTGGCCCTCACCTCAGGTGTGAGGAAAAAATAAATGTGCTCACTGGCATGTGGTAGCATGGCATCCAGGAAATGGTGGAGTACCCCAGATGCTGATGCGTGTGAGAACACCAGTTGGTCTTTGGAAGGTACCTGTGGCTATTATCCTAAGGACTACAAATACCTTTGTTTCTACTGGGATAGGTCTCCCTCTGTTGTCCCTTGCTCTGTGTTGAGAGTGGCAGAGCTCAGTGAGTTCTTGTAGTATGTCCCTGTCTTCCCTGTAGCGCTCTACAATATCCAGCTCATGTGGCTCCTGGAAGGTTACCCTGGGCCTGACCACTCTTCTCCTTCTCTGCCTAGGCCTATTGTCTGCAACAGCAGCAGCATTGACTTTGGCATCTAGCACATACAGATGCAGAAGTCCTGAAGCAGCCCCTGGCACTCTTTCAGTTAAAATTCCCAAGTCTGTACCCCAATGGTGCAGAGTATGGTGGAAAAATCAGATTGTAGGGTGTATGCATACTTTATAGTGCTCTACTGTAGGTTCCGCCTGCATGATTGGCTATCTATGATGCATTGCCCCTGCCTAGTATATCATTAACATCATTTAATGGCCCTAGTTTAAGCTAAACAAGGGTCAAAACTAATTAATACTTCATTGCCTTTTAGATATTTTTAGCAATGTAGCGCGCCACACAAACACGCGACCAGTAGGCAACCAAAGCTTATATGTCAGTGCAGACACCCCCCTGACTTCCATGCTCAGCATGGTGGTGCACCACATAAACAGGCTCAGCTAAGTTCCAATCAGCTTAGTAGTTATTGGACACACCCTCTCCTGATGTCACCTACCTCCTGTGTGGAGACCAGCACAGTTCTCTGCCTATACGGGGAGTATATGCGAACACGATAACCCCATTATGCTATTCAGTAACTCCATCTCATTTGCATGTGTAATACATCTCTGTCTCATAATATTAATTTTGTTGTTTCCACATTTTTAAGGCATGTTTGCGCACTGTGGCATGCCACGCAAACATGCCCAGATTATTAAAAAAATATTTTAACATATTTTCTGTAACTTTTGAGACACACAGAGGATATCTTCACTCACATATGTGTGTGGTATGCCATTTCTGCCCATCTATCCACATTTTTACAGTCCCTTTTGTCTGTCTACATTCCTGTAGACACAATTTTTTTGAGTACACTACGGATACTGGCATGGGGTCTCCAGGGCTGCCCATCTGCTTGATGGATCACTCTACCTGCTTCATTTTCACAAGATTCACCTGCCTATGAGGTGATTTGCATGCCATTGAACTTCCTGTGTTGGCACATGCATGTGTGCCACTCAGCAGTGCTTACTGGATCTCAAACCTGCTTAATATCATGTAGGCAGTGTAGCACAATGCCTACACTGTAGAAACGACTGTATAGGCTTTATTAAATTCTTCACTCAGTGTTGTTGATCAATTCATCTTATGATTTAAAATGGAAACAAATACATAAATAAATATTATTAGTAAATAATACATATATTACAACCAGTCATAAAGAAATAGTCCCTAATAGTTTTATCTGGTTATTAAATTTTTTGTGCAAATGGAATTCACCAGCCCTGAGAAAAAGCTGAGGTCAGTAACAATTCCTAGGAAGTTATCTTTAGAGTTTTACTGCTAAGGATCAAAATAACAATTCATACATTTCTGTGTCCATCCATCCTACCCCTTATTCCTTTCCCTTTGACTTGCACCACCACATCTCTACATATAACCTTCTTAATCCTGCTGAACACAGTAGCCCGCGTGTGTGTGTGTGTGTGTGTGTGTGTGTGTGTGTGTGTGTGTGTGTGTGTGTGTGTGTGTGTGTGTGTGTGTGTGTGCGCGCGCACGCGTATGTGCCTGTGTACACATCTGTGCGATTGCATGAATAATGGGGGATAGAGAGGAGGTCTCTATGAGGAAGGTAAGGAAGAAGAAATCAGTGTTATTAAATGCACCACCCTCTACTACCATACACCTTTCAGTTCACTTTACTCAGCACTTTACTCAGTGCTAGTCTTCTTAATGCCCCACCTTCACAGTGCCATCACCAAACAGTTAGAACAGCCATACCAACATAGCCCAAATATAGAAATTCACTCACTATAATGCTAATCTGACACACTATTGAATTAGTTAATGCAGTGATGAACTAAAACCTAAAACCAGCACAACCTTCTCCTCTTCCCCTCTTTTTCTCTCTTACTTTTACACATACTTTTTTTGTTTAGCACTACTTAGCTCATCAGAACTAAAATGATATCCCTTCTTTCTGCAGGTTGACCTAGACAAACTCAGAACTTTAAAACTGTGCAATAACAGTACTTTCTGTATAGCAGCCAGATGTCACTGATATTTTTGTCATCTAATGTTCGAGATGATTACTTCAACATAGATCTATGTGACATCAAATGTCCAGAAATCCAAAATGGGGGTCTTCTATGCTTTCACCACCACTTTCTGAAAAAAAAAAAGTGGTAACTTCCTGTTTGAACCATACGGTATTAAAACCCAGTGTGGTGCCCACTACTTACTACTCCTCAGCTAAAACACCATTTATTTTATTTAAACACCAATAAAAAAAGGATGGCAAATTGTGCCAGAAACATCACTAAACACTAACTACAAGTTTCAATGAAGCTATATCTTCACAAAAATGCAAATATGTTGACTGAAGAAACTAAATTATTTCAAACAAAAAACTCTGCATGTTAGAATAGAAGAAAATGCATGAAACACTTACAGTATACTTCTGAAAGTCTCAACAAACTTAAACTTCCCCACTTGTTATAAATGATGCAATAAACATCCAGCTATTCCAGAAATATATCATTCTGTGATTTCTGCTCTTCCATAATAATTATTCCTATAACAAAAATAGCACCAAATTTCTTGTGCGATTCAAGCATTATATGGCAAATAGGAAATTTTACATTTTCCAGCTTTCACCGCTATTTGCAATTTTCCATATTAATGTTGTCACAATATCTCGAAACATTCATGGGCATATATATAAATATATTTATAAACTTTGCCAGCTATTCACAAATATGCACACACCCGCATCTTTATACCCTTGTTTGTGGATTCATGTCTAATTGCTTGCTCTCCTATGAGTTACATCTGACTCTAGCAGTGACTCCAAATATATACACTGTTATCCACAGATTTTGCAAGGCAAACAGAGAAACAGAAGTCAGTTGTCAGGTCTTTCTTTGATATCTCTCTCTTTCTGTGTCTGTTTCTGTCTGTCTCTCTTTTTCTCTCACATACATACACACACACACACACACACACACACACACACACACACACACACACACACACACACAAACACACACACATGCATGCACTCACGCATGCATGCACACACCGATATGGCCACTTCAGAGTCCCCAGTTCATGTTACAGCAGAAGCTAAGTTCAGCAATTCCCAGACTTTTGCTTAAAACCATATTATGTGAAGCTAAAATAAAGCTTACTTTACAACAAGAAGGGCCCACTGCATCACCTACTTGGATAGACCCTCCAATCCAGAGTCACACAACTGTGGGAAAAGGGCAAATTCAGTTTTGCTGAATGAAGGTTTTTCAGTGGTCTTTCCTAGAAAATAAAATAGCAGAAATTACCTTCACAGAGTTGTCATATTTTCCTTTTACACATACATATGCATGCATATATGTGCATATATTCCACAGAAATTACTTTGGAGTCATTTATAGAAAATACATATATTGTACATAATGCACACAAGCATAGGAATCCACAGTATAAAATTAAATGCATGTGTATTTATTCTAGTAGTTTATTTGGAAAATTGAATTAAATGCATCTAGAGCTAAGTATTTTATGTACAACATGTGTACAATATCAGTAGTTCATCTAGGATCTTAGTATATCACCAACAGTGTATGGATACTTTATGCATGTGATTAAATAGACACAACCAACCTAATCAGAAATGAGGGGCAGTGTACCAGAAGAGTCTACTTAAAGATCAAGTGCAAAGGTTTTTTTAACCATTTATTTTTATTATAATTATACCCTCTTTTTTAAAGGTGAACCTTCTAAAATATATTCCCGGGGATTCACTTTGGAATCTTGAATTTCCAAAACATTGAATTTCATATCATTGTGACCATATGATCGATGTTTTGGAATGTCAAGATTCCAAAATAAATCCAACATAAAAAAAAGCAAACAAACAAAAAAAACCTTTTCAACATTTCTGTGGGGGGCAAGCCCCCCTGTATCCCCCACACCCCCAGCTACTTAAATATACCAACTCTGAGATCGCACTACAGCAATGAAAAGGGAAATCTCCCATTCCGTGCTGTATGCAGATCTCCGTTCAGAATTTTGAAGTTCTAAAATTTCGATCATATTGTCTCGGTGTTTACCTATTTGGCCTTGACAAGCAGCTCTAATTATATATGCATGCCGAGCAATGTGTTTAAAGGTACATAACCATAGTTTCATGGCCAGCAAATGTGTTGCCAGCCAGGAAACTGTGTATAGCAACATGGGCAGCAGCAGCAGTCATGTAAACATGCTAAATTACAGGCAATCTGCAGATTGTGTGGAATGTTACAATGATTACCAGGGTCATTAATAAACCGATGCATATAGTTCCAACACATTACATGAAAGTGTATACAGTGCAAAGTATTGTGGAAACCTATGTCAGGCATACTGAATAAAAGTTGTATAAATGACCAGTAAGAGTACATGGACTGTATTATAAATAAATAGTCAGGGGAAAGTGTGTATATTGAAAAAGGACACACAGATGAATTGTAGGAATAAAGACAGGGGAAGAGGACAGGTGAAATATGGTAATGTAGAGCAGATGAGGGCATAGCAGTGAAGACAGTTGTGTGAACAGTAATCACATATTGACATTATACAGTATGGACTGCACAGTTATTGTATATCATGTGACTGTCACGCAAGGTGACATATCAGTGGAGTGGATACTTTTTGATATAAGTTTCCTGACATGAACAATGGACAGGACATATATCAGGGATGGCATATACAATTGGGATTATGTGCATATTGTGAAGCTGTGCAAAATAAGTTGCCTGAATATGAATGTAATTTCAGCATAGGTCTCAAGCAAGTGAGACATATAGTAACAGGCCAATGGGCAACAGTAGGCAGCAGCATGCACAATCAGGGATAATATCAGAGTAATACTACCAGTAATCCATATCTTCCACATAACGTATACGATTGTGAGTGATCATAGATGCTTTTGTACAACTATTATGATTCATCAGCAATCTCTGAGGGGAATCAAGCACACCTCCCACAAAATGTAACAGCTGTCATAGCTGTTCAGATAGACACTGTTACACCTGTATTAGAAAAATTAGCAATCCTGGCTAGTTGACAGGTGCGCATACTATTTTCTCTACTCATAGGGGTCTTTTGTCCATATTGTAATTATCTTGTGTATTTATGTTCATAATGGAACTAATCCCCCATGAGTTCCCTTCATCTACTGTGTACCCATGGGTGTGCCATGAGTCCTTTGTGTGTGTTGATACTGTATGCATTATACCAATACCACACTTGTATTCAATGATTATCCACAATTTGCAATCCTCCACAAAGCTGGTTGGAGAAAGGATGTGTAACTCAGTTTTGATGTCTGATACTTAAATAATAGACCGGAAAGGGTCTACCACAGATCCTTGATATATGGACCTGGTCACTGGACTCTAGATAGAGGTGACTTCACATACTGCAACATTTCCTCTGTCACATACGTGTTTCAGTTGTCTACCCACTTGGTGACATAGGTATTTATGGTCACTTGAGACAGTTTCTCTGTAATACCTGACTGTTGATCTGTGTCAAATGCCTTGGCCAGGTCAAGTTGCATGGGATGATAGTGCTGTCATCATGCATGCCCTTGTTAACCCTCTTGAAGACAGTGATCAGATGTAACAGACATAATGTAGCCTAAACCACTCAAACATGGGTTTAGTAAACAGTCAGGATATTACTTGTGCCCTTTTGGAGAATGTCCATGATGACTCTCTGGCCTACCTCATAGATGAGGAGAGTCAGGCTGGGTCTGTAACACCATGCATCAGGTGATGGTCCCCCCAACTCAGAAGGACGCATGTTGCTGTACACCCTTCTATGGGAACATAGGCTATCTGGAGGCTGTGCTAACTTATGCATCAAACTGTGTCTGGTAGGTCAGGTGTTAAGTCATGTTATAGGCAACCTGTGATGTTCTCAGGG
The DNA here is from genome assembly GCF_019279795.1 of Protopterus annectens. Classification (NCBI taxonomy): domain Eukaryota; kingdom Metazoa; phylum Chordata; order Ceratodontiformes; family Protopteridae; genus Protopterus; species Protopterus annectens. The sequence goes on from NC_056728.1 coordinate 358,654,333, forward strand.
ACCATCACTTCTGTTTTATTAGCCATGGAGAGAGCACAGATGGGCTGCCCTGCTGAGAATAAAAACCGTGTAATGCTTGCATGTACACTTTTGCAGATGGCCAATGGCAACAGGGTGGTGACATGTGAGATAAACTGCCAGCAAGTCGATTGTCTATATCCTCTGGGTGGGTATGCCTGCAAAGATCCACAAACAGATATGTGCATAGTTGTGTATTTCACTTCACATTTCATATGTATTGGAATAAATGATTTCTAAAAAAACGTCCATACAGCCTTGGTCATTCATCACATTTCACACACTACTGCTATGCTTACAGTAGTACAACTGTGCCAATGTCACTACTTACATCACTTGCACAGCATATGCCTATAGGTGTTTCATGGGTAAGCTGTGTTTGAGCAGCCTGATGTCATATAGGGACACATTAGAGATCAGTTGTTTGTGTGTCATGTAGAACATTTCCTGACACAAATACTAATAGTCACACAATGGTGATGCCGACCACCTCAATAATCCTTGGGTGCAGCAACACAACTGCACATACAATGAATTCCACAAGGTTGCAATTGCATCAAAACGTGATATATTGGTTGTGTCTATCACACCATAACAACCATGAGTATAAGACAACATTTATGTGACCATGTAATTAATATGAATTGATATTGATGTCAGTCACAGAACATTTAATGATGGTATGTAGACACATTCTCCAAGTGCCATACTGCAGCCGTCACTGTGATGCTATAATATAAACTGTGTAGAAGGTTGATCTGCTCCACTACAAAAACACATGCCCTAATATAACAGCTATCTACATAACAGAGTACCATACCATGTCAACAGTTCTCAGGAGGCATATTACTGCAGTTATTGTAGAAGGAATATGTACTGCAATTGCATCAATGGCCATGAATATATTACCTTACATAACAGATTTTAAGACCTTTTGTAGCCATACTGTACATCCACACCTCAAAATAGCACATGTCAATGACAACAATAGTGACATGACAGTCTTTCATATGGTCATAGGACATTATTAGGCTAATGGACAGCATCACATAAAATCATAGTCATTAGTATACCCTGTAAAAAATCCCTGTATCAATATTATGGAAGATAGTAAGCCTTTTGTGTATATGTCTATACTTGTTTAATAGCATTACATCCTTCCACTGTATATATGGAACATGTGCACCACACCATGACAGAATTAGCAATCATGCATGCAGTGGTCTTGAGATGGCTTGCAGAGGCTCATGGAAGGACTCTGCTTCATGATGTGTGCATGCATATTTGACACGAGGACATCCTCCACTCCTCTGCAGAAAGCATTTCATGTGGCCGGTGGAAAAATTTAGATGGTGGATGCATGGGGCTATGAGAAATGTTTTCCAACTGATAGCAAAATGAATAATGATTCCAAAGATCACACAATGGCCATAACATACCACCAACCACACACACAACAGTAGAATGGGCCTGATTTCAACATTACACCTGTGTAGGTATAGAATATGAATGCCATGTAATGTCACAGTAGCAACAGCACACATGCCTGATAGCAACACAGTCACCTTGCACTTTATGGAGTATGATAGCATCATTTCATGTTGAGGAGAAGATGTTGGGAGGAGTGTATGGCATGGATGTGGAGTCACATCCCTGTATAAAAATGTCTCAAAAGTGATAGGCATGTGTGCAGACACGCAAGTCACCTGCTGTCAGATTAGAACCCCTATTTGTGTAGGTAAAGTAGTTTGCAAACACACTAATTAATGTTAGTGCCACAGCACAGGTTTGTTTTGAATACTGTCAGAGTGCATTTTATATAGGATGATATCATCATTATATGCTACAACGAGATGTTCAAAGTAGGGTTTGACATAGCCATGGACTCACATAAAATTCTAAAATTGTCACCACAGGGAGTGTTGACTACAGTGAGAATGGAAACCCTACTTACCTATTTACACAGCACTATACTTAACACAAGTAGCACAATACGTCTGACTTTTATAGTGCCCGATAACACTTTGTAGCTGATGACATTGGTGGTGTCTGGAGAGATGAAGATGGTAATGCCACCATCTAACATGCCTGTGTACAATGCTGTCTCGAATTCAAGCAAATGAAAACACACACATACCAACTGAACACAATGAGAAAAAACCCTACTTACGCAAAACACTACTTAATGCAAGCACCACGGCACAAGTCTAGCTTTAATAGTGCCTGACGACACTTTACTGCTGATGACATCAGCAGTGTCTGGTGAGAAGAAGATGGTAATAGCAGTGTCTCACATGCTGGTATAACATGGTCTCTTGAATGTCAACCAAATAAACAAGCACACACACAAGTTGACCACAGTGAGAGCAGAACCCATACCTAAGTGTACTGACTAGACAACTCATATTTAATGCAAGCACCACAAGACAAGTCTGGTATTTATAGTGTCTGACAAACTTTATAGATGATGACATCAGCAGTGTCTAGTGAGAAGAAGATACTAATAGCATTGTCTGACATGCTGGTGCAAAATGTTATCTCGAATATCAACATACACATCCTGACATACCAATTTTTTTCACAGTGAGAATAGAACCCCTACCTACCTATTTACACAGCATGGTACTTAACACAAGCATCACAGCACAAGTCTTGCTTTTATAGTGTCCGACAACACTTGGTAGCTGATGACATCAGTGGTGTCTGGAGAGAAGAAGATGGTAATAACACTGTCTGACATGCCTATGTACAATGCTCTATCAAATTCAAGAAAAAGAAAAGACACACACGTACCAACCGAACACAATGAGAAAAAAACCCTACTTACACAACACAGTACTTAATGCAAGCACCACAGCACAAGCTAGCTTTAATATTGCCCAACAACACTTTATATCTGATGACATCAGAAGTGCCTGTTGAGAAAAAGATGGTACTAGCAGTGTCCCACATGCTGGCACAATATGGTCTCTTGGATGTCAACCAACTAAAACACACAAACAAGTTGACCAGTGGGAACAGAACCCCTAACTAACTAAGTTTTCTGACTAGACAACTCAGTATTTAATGCAAGCACCACAACACCAGTCTGGCATTTAGAGTGTCTGACAGCACGTAATAAATGACATCAGCAGTGACTAGAAAGAGGAAGATAGTAATAGCATTGTATGACATGCTGGTGCCAAATGCTATCTCGAATGTTAACATACACACCCTGACATATCAATTTTTTCACAGTGAGAATAGAACCTATACCTACCTATTTATACAGCACAGTACTTAACACAAGAATCACAACACAAGTCTTGTTTTTATAGTGTCTGACAGCACTTTATAGCTGATAACATCAGCAGTGTCTGGTGAAAAAAAGGCAATAGAAGTGTCCCATATGCTGGTATTACATGCTCTCTTGAATGTTAACCAACTGAATAAACACACACACACACACACACACACACACACACACACACACACACACACATATACACACACACACACACACACACACACATTGACTGAAGTGAGAACAGAACCCATACCTAACTAAACATACTGACTTGAGAAGTCAATGTTTAACACAAGCACAACACCACAAGTCTGGCTTTTATAGTGTCCAACAAAACTTTATATCTGATGATATCAGTAGTGTCTTGTGAGAATAAGATGGTAATAGCACTGTCTGGCATGCTGGTTTAAAATGCTCTCTCGAATGTCAACCAAGTGAACACACACAATCATACCAATTGACAACAGTGAGAGTAGAACTCCTACCTACCTGTTTACAAAGCACAATACCTGACACAAGTGCCATGGAACAACTCTGACTTTTATAATACTACAGGACAATTCATAGTGGATGAAATCACCATTGGATGTTTGAGAGTAGATGTGAGGCCTCATTAAATGAATGCGTAGGCATGTACAACTTTCAATGTATCAGTACTCCATGGGATTGCACTGATGACTGGAGGATACACAGTTATGCTGTTCTGATTAAATGAAAAAACATACAAGCAAAGCACCAAAATGAAAAAACAATATTAGGAGCTCAGCATCCAATAACTAACGAATAGGGTAGAATTCTCATAATATTTTATTCTGGTACCTCAGCATTTTGCCTTCAAAGGAATAATATGATAACACAAACCCCCTCCTTTTATACACATCTCTTTTAAAAGACAATTAAGATTAATTGATATTAATTAGTGAAAATCAATCACTTAGTTATCAAAGTAATACAAACTATTAATCATTCAAAACTCATTAAGATTCTTTCAAAGCATTTTTAAAAGCCTTTTGAAAGTTAAAAGGTTTTAAAAGACCCATGGCACTCTACATTTCTATTACAACACTTTCAACATTATTTTAGTAACACATTTCTAAGCCAGTATCTTAATAAATAACTTGGGATAAAAGTTGAATATACCAATTCATAAAACATCATTGAAAAATACCATTTTTGTCCCTGAAAAAAAGATTAATAATTTTTATGAAAATTATGTTAGAAAAGTTAATTTACTGTCAATATTCATTCCTCTGGGTTGCAGTGTTCTGTGGTTTGTTATCATCCTACATTCCAACTTATCCAGCTCATTTTTGAAACTTCCCTCGTGTTCCATGAATGGACGTGCCAACACACTAAAAAAAGAATACTAATGAGTTTTGAATGATTAATGGTTTGTATTACTTTGTTAACTAAGTGATTGATTTTCACTGATTAATATCAATTAATCTTAATTGTCTTTTGAAAGAGATGTGTATAAAAGGAGGGGTTTTGTTTTATCATATTATTCCTTTGAAGATGAAATGCTGAGGTATCAGAATAAAATATTATGTGAATTCTACCCTGTTCATTGGTTATTGGATACTGAGCTCCTGATATGCTGTTCTTACTAGACAGACACATGCACACCATTGACTGAAGTGAGATTAGAACCCCTACTTAACTAAGTATGCCTATTGGAGCACTTAGTACTTAATGCATACACCATGGCACAAGTCTAACTTTAGCAATACTGCAGGACAATTTATACTGGATGACATCAGCACTGGATGTTTAAGAGAAGATGTTGGGAGGCTTGAATGAAATGGACGTGTAGGCATGTACAACTGTCAAATATTGGTAATTCATGGAATTGTACTGATGACTGTAGGGTACATACACGTAGGGTGTTCTTTTGACGAATCAAATATACACAACACACACACCAGTTGGCTGCACTGAGATTAAAACTCTGACCTAAGTACACCAACTAGAAAACTCTGCCTTTAACACAAGTGCCATGTCATAAGTCTGACTTTTTAGTGCTGCAAGACAATTTATAGTAGATGACATCACCATTAGATGTTATGAGGCCTGCATTAAATGTATGTCTGGGCACATACAACTTTCAAAATATCACTACTCCATGGGATTGTACTGATTACCAAAGGATGCACAGTTATGCCATTTTGACTAGGCAGACAGACACACACACACACACACACACACACACACACACAACTTGACAGCAGTGAGATTATAACCTCTACTTAACTAAATGCACCAACTAAAGAACTCAGTACTTAATGCAAGTGCCACGGCTCAAGTCTGACTTTAACAATGCTGCAAGAAAATGTATTGTGGATGACATCAGCACTGGATGTATGAAAGAAGATTTGGGGATGCCCGTCTGAAATGGATGGCTAGCCATGTGCAACTGTCAAGCTATTAAAGATCTGCAAGTTACTTGATTGATGAGTGTGCAAAGTGTAGCATTTGCTGTCTGCCTTCCAATGTGCAGGTATGCTTTGAAAAGACAGATTTGCAAACTATATGCAAACAGCTGTCCACATTATTACAAGTACTGGAAAATCTGAATATGTCTTGTCAGTATAAAGATGTACATAGTTTATAAGAAAGCATTTTTTTATTCACTTCTGTAGTGTGGTTGATATATTTGGTGACAAGTACTGCGAGACCAAGTTTCAAGTGCATGTGTGCAAGCAATACATGGCTACAGTGTAAATATGTGCTCTTTCCTTAAAAAGTACCTTTCCTTTGTTTGTGTTTTTACACATACTTTCATGGAATGAAGATTAAATGAGCAGTAAATATACATAATGTATGCTAATGAACACTTTCCATAGTGCACTGCTGAGTAGCTGGTTTGAGTGACCAATGGCGTAGTGTTTGTGCATATGAAATGCATACTTATACTGCTTTCTCCATTTGCATGTATTTCAGCGATGAGCAAATGCGAGCCTCTGCCTCACTGATAAAATTGTGAGATTTCTATTGGTTTGCTGCCCTCTGCACAAGCACATTAAGTGGACAGGCATGTCAGTCAACAGTGTGAATAGTACTGAGTGTAAAAAACACACCTGTTCTTAGCTAACTTTGTGGTAGCAGGTATTAAATTGAGAGATTTTTTTTTTAGCCCAGTAGATACAGGGTTTAAATCCAGGTGTATCTAATAGTATTAAACCTGTATTTATAATGCAAGGAAATAATTCTTTATTCTACATTCACTGTGTGTTACCTTTGTGCAGCATGATTAAGCAGCTTTTCACAGAAGTAACCACACCAGTGAAGAGCCATTCACCATTGATTGGCATTGCTGCACAATGCGAAACTCCATGCAAACACAGTGGACAAAAACTGAAGGGATTCTTTTGTCTTTTTCACTTATGTGCATAGTGTTTGATTCTATTTTTGACCAGACTAAAGGTGTTGAAATGGGGTAGATAAAAAAGTGGTGAAATGGGAGGCAAGAAGGGGGAAGAGCAAAGGGAAAACAGTATAGGAATGTGCAGGAGAGAGGTAGGAAAGAACCACAGCTATGTACTTCTTCAACACTAAAATGAAAATATGTGCAGAATATTAACTGAATTTGGAGTATCACTTCAACAAAGAAGGGTGATATTGCAATAATGTATAACCAATTATACCAGTTCAAGTGTGTCAATAAGACATGTGCAAAGTGGCGAGCTATGTGTGGAATGCTATTTTTTTTGTGATACAGGTGCTCATTTTTTTAGACTTCAGTAAGACAGGCATGTTAGGTAAGGGATGTAGGTATTTCTGGGTCAGGTAAATAGGGTAGGTGAGGGAGCAGATGCAAGCAGGATGGACAAGACACAGAGATGGTGAGGGACACAACAGGTTGGGGGATACTATGATTGGGGTTAGGGAGGGGACAGCAGATGCCCACGCCATCAAACATGGGGACAGTGAGATTCTAATCTTGTCCTGCAGAATTGTCACCACTGTCCCCTTATTTCCCTAGCTGTTGGGGTGCTTGACGTCTTCTCCAATGGACCATAAAAGAATGATGTCTTCTCCTATGAACCATAAAAGTAAGCATCCTCTCCATCTGGCATAGGCACGCACCAACAGTGCTGTAGAAAATCCTAAGCACCAAGCCTGGCAACTTATAGCAGGTCATAAAATATCCACTTTTGCCAGAACTCCTGGAGGTTATTACAGCACCATCTGCTGGGGTAGTTCTACCTGATATGGAAGGCCCAGGTAGTACAGGGGCAGTGGAGGTAGTACTGCCAGATTGAGTCCCAGATGTGCTAAGCATTGATACAGGAGCTAGTGGAGTGTGAGCAGGTTGAGCTATAGTTGTTGGCCTACATCCGTGTGCTGTGAAGCATTTTGTGATTTGTCAGAGATGGATGACAAAGAAACATTTTGACAGCAAATAGAAAAATAAAAAGAGAGACAAGGTTTGGGGTAACAAAAAAAAGAGATAATTAGTACCATCATATGTAACATACAGTGCATTATCAGAATAATAAAGTATTTATCTCTACTGATACATTTAAGTATATGTCTTAACAACTTCAAACACTATATAACGATTACTCAAAGTAATCCCTACAATGTGTATATATTGTACATATTTTTGGATAAATTATACAGATTAATTTAATATCAGGACATTTATATCACTTCTGCTGAAATTAAATTACACAATTTTTTAAAGGATTATAATATATATTTGTTACTGGTGGTATTTGAACCCAAAATGTCTGACTATGGTATTAGATTTGTCTCCTACAGTTGGCTTGTACTACTGACTGTAGCAGGTATGCTTGCTTTTACAGTTAGGATATACATGCTTAATTTGCTACTACTGTATAGAAGAGCAATACTTAAGCTAAAATAATACTCATGCTGTGCTACATACCTACCCCTTGCTTCCATCAGTCTCTCTAGATGCTCAGCATAGGTTTTCCAGTTTGACAGGATATCCTAATTAGCTATGGATGGAAAAAGAGGGGAAAAGTGAAAAGCATTATGCATACTAGTCTTGACTATATGCAGCTTTCTATTTAATATAAATTCTCTTTATCAGTACGCTTACACAACTGTAGGATATCAGCTGTCCTAAACCCATCCATCCACTGCTTGAGTATATCCAGCTTGTGCCTTCTGAGGACATTATAGTGATGCCTTCATGGTTCTTCAGTATGAGGAATGCTAGCTGCACTGGAGACAACCTTCAACAGACAATTCCAGGCCTCAAACTTGTACTGGGAGCCAGTATAGCCCACCTACAGCAGCCTTCGGCTGTGTTGCTTTACATGGAGTACAATAAAGATTCTAGACTCCTCAATACCGCACCTCTGAGCCCTAAATTGGACAGCTTCCCTTCTAACTCTAGACATGTCTGATCAGGGCAAACAGCAACAATAAGTAATGCTTTCTCGCAAGTTCCTGTTGTCGCGTTTACTTCTAGTATGCATACCGAAACAATACCAACTGCACTTGTATGACAGTAAGTGGAGAGCAACAGTGCCAAACAGAGAGGAAAGCAGTTTATGAATAAGAAGGGTAATGTGACAATTGGCATTAGTTTTTGGATTGGATGCTGCTGTATCTGTTACTTGATTTAACTTTGCAGACATGTATTGGGGTGTAAATTATATAATCTGACATATTTTTGGTGTGGCTTTACACACTGATGACATTCATTTGTACAATGTGAGATTCAAACCTATGCCTTAGAAACAACAGATATTCTTCCACATAGGTGTTTTCTCATCATTGCCACAGAAGTAGCACTTTTTGAACATAATCATTAATGATATGTATGTATATATATATATATATATATATATATATATATATATATGCATATACACATATTCATGCACACATACACATGACTGACTGAGTGGTTAACCAGGTATGTGTGTGACCTGACAAGGTCCTGTTTTATACATTCATGCATGTATGAATGTCAGTGAGGTCTGAAGGCCATACAAAGTCATAGAAGACAATTAAGATTACAAAAAGATAATATTAAGTATACCCTGTGTCACACATATAATTAATTTGAGCTCTAGTGCTATATATACTTATTGCTATTTATAATTTTATTTAAATTTTTTTATATATATATTTTTTTACTTGAATGGACAAGCATTAATAAAATTGGGAGTGTGCAACATTAGAACACAGACTCACCTGTATTTCAGTCCTACACTTACACCCGCTGCCACAGGAACAGTTAAGAAACAGCTATATATTTTCATATTCATTATTAAGTATGTGTGTTAACTGCCTCACAATGCCACTTAGTATGTTTCAGTGATGGCAAACCATAAAGGATACAATGCATCCATTTTGAAATTGTCTACTGCCTGCTTCCTGTCAGCAGGGGTTTTAGACCTGCAGGTGTTGGGGTAGGTTGTTAACTGCTGCACAACACAGCTTAGCAGGTTTGTGTGATGGAAAGCAAAAGATGCAACAATGTATCATTTTTGAAACTGAGAATGTCTGCTTCAGGTATGGGCCATTTGGCCAAGTTTGCGCAAAGGTAAGTGACACATGTGACAAGCAAACCTCACCTTGTTATATCTTTGTGAACAGTGTTTATTAGGTTTTGTCCTTAAAAGACAAATGTGAGATTTGAACCATGATCTACAGATTGTATAAACTGTGTGTATCACCATGTTTAACAGAAGTGCTATACATACATGTGATTCACGGGTGTAGTTTATGTATTGTTTATCACAGATGCATATTACATGATATTTATTCTATTTATCCATTTCCCGTGTCTGCCCTAAGCCACACACTGTGCAAATAGTTGCATTATATTTATATATAATAAACAGCATTGCAAAATAAATGTTAATACACATGAAAGATTTTTACATACATCTGGATTTGAATTGTCACACCAGCGAACCTAGAAAACACAGTATAGGTATCTTATCCCTCTTTGCCACAGAAACAGCTTTGCTGAAGGAATGAACACAATTTGGTCAAGTCAATTTGGTTTATTTTTCTTTCTGTGAGAAATGTCATGCCTACTATGTAGGTAAAACAAATAGACAACTTAAAGACAGAGTGCTTGAGTACATCAGGGATGTGAAGAACAAGATAGAAAATAAAGCATTAGCAGTACATGTACTACAAAATGATCCTACACATAGTTTTAGATTTTTCTTTTACAAGTATTAGATGTAGATATTAAAGCGGGGACCTGGAGAATCATACAGAAGCAGCAGAACAGAAATGGATTCTTCTGCTAAATGCTGAAAGATCTGCAGGTCTTAACAGTACTTCTTCATTAAAACCTTTTCTGAAGGCACACCCTCTTAGGCATAAATCTTCTTCTTTAAAAAAGACCACTAAGAGACTCAGGGTGAATAAAGAACTACCCCTTTCACTGTACTTTATCAAACACCTTGTACTATAAGAAAGGTACCAGGTAGTATTAAATCTACTGCATACAGGTTCTTTGGGCATAAAAAGTAACTAATAAGAAAAAATTAAAGGAACAAATTGTAGAACTTAGGCAGCTAGCTACCATTAAATCTGGCTTCCTCTAAGACCCAGGGAAATCCTGTGGTGTAGTCCCCGCTCGCTCGCTACTTCGGGCTTGCTCCGCTCCTCCCTGCCCCTATTCCCACCCCCACTACCTCTACATTTATTTGGTCATTAAGCCCACCCCCTACTTCCACAACCCAATCAGAACTGTTCACTCCCCTTCCATCTCTCTACCACTCCCCACCACAAAACCTAACCCGCCCACCTGCCTATCTCTCTCCATTTGTCTCACCCTACTACTACCTCCAGCTTCCTGCTGACTTAGGTATCGCTCCCAGCTCTATTAACGCCGAGAAATCAGCCTCACCATGGACAGAACCTCATTTACCACCCTCCCCCTTGTACTTTTAATCCTTATCTTATCGTATCTTTTAACAGCCTATGAAACACAAGCCCTAACTAGAATCTACCTTCCTAAAGGTCAGACCTCTCTGTATTCCCAAAATACCACAACTTTTATCCCCCCCTCTCTCTACTCCCCTACTCACCTTATCCCTAAAAGTACACACTTTATTCTTAGGTACCCTAAAGTATCCTCATCAAGAGAACAGCTTAAGCTACTAACTAGACTACAAAAAATACTAGACTATTTGAAAAAATCCATCACTAATTACGGGGACATCCACCCCAACCCAGGCCCTCTTAGTGACCCAGACCCTAACCTCCGCCTTGTAGGTAGCAGACCTGCGGACTCCCTCTTTTTGCTCCATCTCAATATTAGAAGCATTAACAACAAAGTACATAGTTTGCATGCCATGCTTGATATCCACTCCCCAGACATAATGTGTTTATCAGAAACTTGGCTAAAACCAAGCACCAAGGATGAGGAAATTATCTCTCCTGGATATAACATCATCAGGGCCGATCGTACAACCAGAAAGGGTGGTGGAATAGCTGTTATGTTCAAAAACACCTTGAACATCACAATGAATTCACTCCAACCCCCAAAAGTTCCAAACCTGGAATTGATTGCTCTTAAGATATCTCTAAACAGACAAAAAAGTATTAATCTCATAGTAACCTACCTACCACCGGGCAAAAATGTAGAAAATTTTGAACAAACCCTTAGTTGGCTTGCCAATAACTATCCACAAGAAACAATAATATTAGGAGACGTCAATATAGACTGGTTTCTCTACTCAGCCCAATCCAATCCTCTCCCCATTAACTTACATGGTTTTTCCCAAAATATTCTTTCTGCCACTAGAATTGGACATGCACAACAAAAGGAGAGTATTATTGACTGGATTCTCACTAATAGGAATCCAAATAACTATACCACTGGGACCCTTCCCAACGACCTTAGTGACCACCTTGCTACCTTTATTATAAAACACAAATGTTCAAACAAGACTCCCCCCATAACCAGATTAGTAAGGAATAGCAAAAATTTTGTCCCTGACAAATTCCTAGCTGATCTCAAAGCTTGTAACTGGCACATCCTAAAAACCCTATCCTTAGATGAAAGTGTTTCATACTTTAATAACACTTTCCTTAAGATACTCAATTCCCATGCTCCTAATCGACTTATGCGAACTAAGCAATGTATAGCACCCTGGCTAACACAAGAAACTAAATCCAAAATTAGAATCAGAGACCAGGCCTGGAATAAGTGGAGAACCACAAAAACCCCCATAGATCGCATCAAGTTCCTCCAACTAAGAAATTCAACCAAAGTATCCGTTAAATCGGATAAAAAACAATATTTTTGTCACCTCCAAGACAAACATCAGCATAATCCCAAAAAATTCTGGGCTGGTTTTAACCGCCTACTTCAACCTGGTAAGTCTACTACCCCCACCCCTGACAAACTCATGGACAATGACCCAACAGTTATAGCCAACTCCTTTAATTCTTTTTTCACTGAGACCATCCAGTCCCTTGCCAGCAAGCTTACCACCCCTCCCTCAGTGGAAACCCCAATTATTAACACAACTCAAATGGACTTTAACCTTCAACCCATCTCCACCTCCTTCATTCGTACCCTCTTGAAAAAATTGAAACCAACCACGCTCGCAGCTGATCAGCTCCCCGCCAAATACCTACAAATAGCATCTGATGCCATAGCCTACCCTGTATCAATCTTGATCAACCGGACCATTTCTGAAGCATCCATTCCCTCTATCTGGAAAATCTCTTACATCATCCCCCTCCACAAAGGAGGACCCTCCACAGAAACCTCCAATTATAGGCCCATAGCCATACTGTCTCCCTTAGCCAAAATTATGGAACGCTGTGTCCATAAGCAACTCATTTCCTACCTAATAAATCACAACCTCCTATCAAATACCCAACATGGCTTCCGCCCCCATTACAGCACAACCACAGCTCTTCTCTCCTTTGTAGACTCAGTCAACCAAAATCGCAATAATAAACTAATATCCTCTGCACTCTTTCTAGACCTGTCGAAAGCCTTCGATATGGTCAACCACCAACTTCTGCTTCAGACACTGGAAACAATACATCTTAGTAAGCTAACCATAAGTTGGTTTAATGCCTATCTCTCTAGTAGAAAACAGGCAGTCCAGTGGCAAAACAGCCTATCAGACCTACTCCCTACTAATATTGGTGTTCCCCAAGGATCTATCCTTGGTCCCCTTCTTTTCTCCATTTTCATAAATGGCCTACACTCAATTATTCCCAAAGCCACCTGTATTCAATATGCAGATGACTCCACCCTGATCTGCTCTGATGAATCTCTCACCAATCTCCAAGCTACAACCCAAAACTGCTTCTCTGCTGTAGAAAAATGGTTCTCGGAACTTAAACTCTTACTTAACCCTGCCAAAACCAAATTACTTCTCTTTTTCCCCACCTCAGTTACTGCTCAAACTATAGAATCCTTCAACACCAGCAATTCTACTTTCCATGTGTCCTCCAACAATGGGACCATTATCTACCCCGCACCCAATACCAAACTACTAGGGGTGACCATTGATCATAAACTTAAATTTGATGTGCATATAAACTTAACTGTTAAATCAGTTAACAGAAAACTTGGTTCGATGTATAGAATAAAGGCCTTCCTAACTCCGTACACCAAACTGACTATTGCCCGAACCCACCTCCTCTCCACTCTCCTTTATGCCTCCCCGATATTCTCCTTCCTAAACAAGAAAGAACTTAATAAACTAACAACTACCTATAATCACATAGCCAGATTCATAACAGGAACGCCCTATCGCACTCATCACTGCCTAAATTTAAGGTCTCTAGAATGGCTGGAACTTCCCAATTTACTCAAATTCAACCAACTAACTGAGGCGTTTAAAATTATTAACTACCCAAGTAAAACTCCCTCACTGTACAAAATACTTACCCGTACTCCAACCTCAACTCCTCAGGTCTTCCAAAAGTCTACAAGTAAGGACCATTAAATCCAACAATACCGGTGGTGATGCACTGTATGCCAACTCCATTGGTAAATCCTGGAACGCCCTACCAAACAACCTAAGACTTATGCCATCTCAGCACCAATTTAAATTACACCTTAGAGCACACCTCAAATCCAAATGGTTATGCCCCTGCTCCAGTCCAGACTAATAAGCCATGGTCCCAGCCGCACCTAGGCTCCTACAGCCTCTGCCTAATCCAAAAACCAAAGATCACTCTATTCTACCCCTCCTTGTCTGGCTGTTCAAATCCGTACCTCATGAAATCAATTAATAATTCTTGTTTTTCTCTTATTTGATCTGTAAGCATCAGTGTATTTATTGTACTCACTTGTTATTGTTTATAATTGTATATGTAGTAACCAGTAGATTATCTTCTGTATCAACACCAATGTTTTTGTCTTGTAAATATAACTATTGACCTTGGAGCTTTTCTCCCCGGGCCTCCACTGAAAATGGACATGTATCCAGTTGGACTAGCCCGGTCAACAAATGTAAAATAAATAAATAAATAAAATAAAATAAATAAAGAACGCTGTTTTTACAAAGAAAGATTTTTACATAGTTTTTATATAGTTTTTACACAGTTCTTAAATGTTTTTAAAATGTATGCAAATGCTTTTGAGTATGTGTTTTATATCATATGTTATGTACTATATATGCACACATTTTTAAATACTTTGTTCACTTTAATTGATGTGATTAATTGTCAGCTGACTTTGTAGAGGATTATTTATGATGAGCACTGTCTTTGATTGTTGTCTGATGAAGCAACTTGATGTCGAGAAAGTGCTTACTTTGTGTGTATCTTTGTTGTTTTATTGAATAAACAGTTTACAGTATGTTTCTAGTCTGCAGGCTTAGTGCAGTATTTTTTATTTATTTGGCTTTTGTTTTCCTGCACTACTCCATACCCTGCCTTCATTCGTTTTGTTCTTATTTCTTGCTATTTGTTTGAAATAGGGGCATGGCAGAAACAATTGAAGAAAGCAACTTATCGAAGCAGAGAGAGGGAAATAGTGACTCTGATCGCTTATCTCACATTTTAAATGTGAGGGATAACCCAGTATTGGATATCAATCGAGTGAATGCTGTTATGAATAATGCAAAGGTAAATCAACAAACACCAGAGTTTCTGCAATGGTATAAAGATTTAGAAAATAAACTGTATAAATACAAGCGGCTACAATGGCAATGCTTACATTTGCAGGTATGCCTTGAACACCACGTTATTCCTAGAGGACTTTGAGTTTTAAACATGCCCAGTTATGGGGATGTTTAGCCTAAGTTACTGAGAAGGTGGCAACAACTGAATTTAAAATTCAGTGCAGAATATATTCAGCTTTTAACGGAGTTCTTTTTACCTATGGAGGAAGAACTAAAAGATGATATATTGTCAACGCAGAGCTTTATTTTTAACACGTTTCCTGCAGAAGTCATCGGTGACAAGATAGATTTATTGCAAGACAACATTTTGTCTTATGAGAAAAGATTGCAGCAAACGAAAATCAAGAAGCTGCATAGAGACTTGAAAGATTTTCAAAATCAACATGTATTCTCTTGGCCAAGAGATTTAATTAGAACAACTGCCACTTCTACCTCTGATGGGCGCTTGCATCAATCAATTGCAGCCGTAACAGGAAGTAATACTGTACCTATCACTTCAATGACACTAGCGTGCACTACACTAACTCCTTCTCCACAATCTGCATCTACTCTGGCGTCTATTGCTAGCAACACTGATTCAATGGACCAAACTACAACTACAAATAAGTTAGATCCTGGAGCCAGCATGAATGGAATTAATTATTCCTCTGACCCTATAGTGAGGCCACGCTGTGTTACATCAAGCCATAAAATCAGCTCTACAGATTTTTTAGTGCACAAAGTGACCACAGGCTTCTCTCTATCGTCTCCTCTACCAATTCAGAACAGATCGAGGAGCCGGGGGAGAAAGGGAACTTTGCAGCGTCAACCCAGTATGGAACGAATGCAACAAACAGTGAAGAGGAGATGTTATTGAATACAGGTTTGATCTTTAACATCTCTTCCTTTACATTAACAGAAGAACATATTGTTTTGTTGAATAAGGGACTTTCTTATATTCCAGCCAAGCATGCTGATCACGCAGAGATGTTAAAAGATCTTAGGTTACTAGGTAGGAATCTTACTTTAAAAACACTTTATAATGGAAACAATGTGAATGAAAGAATGTGTTTTAAGAAACCAAGTACATACATACCGAATATACATCCAGTGGTACAGACTTTTATAAATGTATGCGAGAATGATTTTAGATATCTTTATAAAGAAGGTACTAAAGCAAGTTTTTCTAATATGTCTAACCATGATTACTTGGCCTTAAATGAACTTAAAAATATGCACTCAATAGAAATAAGGCCAGCTGACAAAGGTGGAGGCATTGTGATTTTAGACAAAGATTTATACCTGCGACAAATGAGATTGCTTGTAAATGATGTATATAGCTACCAACACATCTCAAAGGCAGTATTGAACAGTATTGTGGAAAAAGTATCTTTTTTTAATTTTTGATTTGTTAATGACTAATCTTATTGATAAAGAACTTTTTAAATATTTTAATGTTGCACATTCGTTGATTCCTAGAATTTATGGTCTAGCTAAAATTCACAATAACAAATCTGCACCACCTATGAGACCCATAGTGTCTGGTGCAGGCTGGTGTACTGAACCATTATCTATTTATATTGAGAATAGCCTACATACACTCCTAGATCAATGTGAAACAATTTTAAAGGACACAAAAACTTTTTTTTACAGAAACTACATAGTCGGTTACAAGGAGTAGATGATTATATTTTCGTCACACTTGATATTGAATCTCTTTTTACTTCTATTCCTAATGATTAGGGTGTGGAGACTATTAGAGATTTTCTTACATCCAGGAACTGTTTTTCTCATAACAAGGTTACACTTATATGTACATTGCTAGAGTTAGTCCTTGAGAATAATGTTTGTACTTTTGAAGAGGAATTCTTTTTACAGAAGGTTGGCGTGGCTATGGACACTGCGTGTGCCAATAGCTACGCCAACCTGGTGCTAGTACAATGGGAACTTACATCTATTTTATCAGAGTCCAATCAATATGGTCAGTACAGTATGTGGTACATCCGCTTTGTGGACAATATTTTTTTGCTATGGAAAGGAAATGAGAATGCTCCAGAGGATTTCATTAGATATTTACACACAGCAACTAACTTCTTAAAATTTACCTATCATTATTCTAAACATGAAATAGAGTTTTTAGACATTACACAAAGGAAATCTGAACTTATGAAGCCCTTTTGCATAAAAGAAGTATGCACCCGCGACATATTCCACTCAATGTACTTAAAGGGCAGATATATAGAACTTTAAGACTACATAGTAATGACAGAGATGCACGTACAACCCTATCACAATTAAAATCCGATTTTTTAGAGAGAGGTTACTCAGAAAAAGAAATAGTAAAAGCTATAGAAGAAGCTTGGTTACATAGGGCTGATAGGTGTAAACCATACTTTGATTATACAGCTGAAGAATCAAACACTAGCCAAGATAGAATGGTTACCAATGACAATTTTAGAGTTACTTTTCAATATTCTAGTGATATCAATGAATTTTGTGACATTATAAAGAATAAATGGAAGCTTCTACAAGATGCACCAGAATTAATTAGTATAGTTGGTACAACACCATCCTTCTCTTTTAGAAATAATAAATCCATAAAACAACACTTATGCCATAAGAAGAGTGTAAACAAAAACCTGTATGAATTTACTAGGATAGGAACATTTCCATGTAGAAATTGTACAGCATGCAAATATTTATATACTAGTTCCTTTTACCAACATCCCACTTTGAGATTCACACTGAGAATGCAGTACTATGCAGACTGTAAAACAGTCAATTTGGTTTATTTTTTTTTTCTGTGAGAAATGTCATGCCTACTATGTAGGTAAAACAAATAGACAACTTAAAGACAGAGTGCTTGAGCACATCAGGGATGTGAAGAACACGAAAGAGAATAATGCATTAGCAGTACATGTACTACAAAATGATCCTACATATAGGGCAGGATTCACAAAGCCTCCGTGTAAGAGATACATGGCTTACACGGAGGCTGCAGTTAAACGGTGTGACGTCAGCATGTCATGCATATGCATGAGGGCATGCTGAATCACACCGAAGGCTAACACGGTCCGTTGAAGACAGTAGGGGGCATGTCCGTAGGCCGAGCCCTGCAAGCGGACACGCCCCCAGAAGAGTAAAATTGCCCAAAGTAAACACCCACGACAGAGGCCATGGAAATGTGAATAAACACAACACAACACATGCCCCCACAGGCTATGAACATAAAATATATAAATGAACATGTTATATATTTTTTTTAAATCGTAAAGGTGTTTGCCCGTGAGTGCACTCATTTGCGCGGGCGTGCCCGTAGCTTAGCCACAGTTAGCAGTCAGTGGAAAAGGATATAAGAACTAAATAAGTAAAGTAAGCCAAAAAGCAATAGCGTAGCAGTAGAGACGTTGGCTGAAGAGCAGGCATTCATGGTTCAAACCCCCACAACACTAGTTTTTATTTCTAGTAAAATAAGCGCGAAACAAGTCCCTGACAAACATGTACACATATAAAATCATAGTATATGTAAAATGTAATGAAATAGTCCATTTATTTTGAAGAAATGTGAGATAACAAAATAATAAAAGATGCCAAATGTGCCTATAGCTGAGCTACAGTTTAACAAGGTGAGTGCATCTGCCCGTAGGTGAGAAGTGGTTTAACAGGTGCAAAATACATGCCTGTAGGTGAGCAGTGGTTTAACACGCTGAAACTGTGTGTCCCTAGCTGAGCTGAGCGTAATATGTGTGCTGATAGCCAAATGAGGCGTAAACCAGCGTACCCCATTTGCGCGGAGCTGCGCACTGCGCCAACAAGCTAACCAACGGGCAACGTTGAGCAAGCCGTATCAAAACTGCCTTTACACAGACACACCCCTCAGCCTGTCTAGACAGTCATAAAAAATAAAAAGCAGTGGCCAGGTTCGAACCCAGGATACTACGCACCATAGTCAAGGTACTGAACCACTAAGCCATGACAGCACTACCTATAAATGCAGTAATAGCAAATATATAGGAATGAATACAAAGTGGAGCATGACAAAGCAGGTTTTGTGAAGTTGATACAATTCCAAAATGGCCAATCACAGATATGTGCAGGAAAAAAGGCATATATAAGCCCCATAGGCGGGAATACACAGCATAAATGATTGTAGAACTGACTTGCAGCCAGAATGACAGGAGTAGGTGAGGGTAGTTGCTTTCGAGCACAGAGGTGGGGCGTTGAGGAGTCCAGATACATGGTCTGGCTCCTAGTCCACAATCATGAGGCCCAACTCATGCAGGGCCAGGTCCTGTGGGGAGCATATAGGGCTGAGGTGTGGGACCGGTTGGCTCATGATCTCACCAGTGCCACAGGGATTCCAAGGACTGGTGAGCAGGTTCGTCACCACCATGCGGACCTGAAGAGACGCAAGCAGGACCAATTGAACCTTTGGATCCAGGAGGCAAGGCAAATGCCCAACTCCCCACTACTGAGTAAGTTACATGTAATTATGCATGTAAGAAATTAAACTAGCTGATATTATGGAGATGTGTATTCCAATATTACTTCATTTATCTTACAGCTGCAGGTGTCTGTTCTGCGAACCACAGAGCCTATGACAATAGGCTGGTGCGGTTGCACCACCAGGCAGGTCAGTAATCCTCTCCCAGTAACTGTAAAGAAATATAAAAGTATGACAGTTAGCAAAAGAGTGCAGTGTAGTCACTAAGTAATAGAATGTGCAAGTAACAGTGTAAGAGTGTTTGCAAGTATTGCTTGATTACAAAAGTGTGTTGCAGTCTGTAATCCAAACAGAAAAATGAAAATGTCTGAAATAAAGTCTGAAATAAAGATGCCCCACCTGTAATATAATAGTACACAACCTGCAGCAGGCTGAAAAGTACAGCTGCAGATGATGAGCAAATCACATGTGTGAAATATACCCCTGTCGAAATACTGAAACATGACAGAAGTGAGACTGCTGGAAAGGATTGTAATAACTACAGGTAAAACATGTCAATAAAGCCTTGAAGTAAGTACCATCCTGAATAGTAAAATGAAAACAAGTGAGAGAGTGTAAGAAAGTCTTATGAATCCACCAATAAAGTAGTAATAACCCCTGAATAAAGTATACTGCAGCCAGTACAGAATGAAATGCATGTGAGAAGCAAAACCAAACAGCGAAATCTGTTCAAAGTGTTGCTGCAGCTGGAATGTGTATCCCAAAATCTGGATATGTTTCTCTCAGTCTGCAATATGCAGATAGTATGATTGTCTGACATACCAAACATCCACAGTTGTCTATAGCTATATAAAGCAAATGTAGAAGGATGATGTAGCTGAACAAAGCCAGATATGAATGTGTATGAAGAACAATAAAATGTATATTGATGTAGCAGTAACAGACCTATCACCAAATTGAAGTAGTTATCATATAGGAAACTGTAGTTAGAACAGTAGTGTGTATATATGTGCAGCTATTAGAAATGTACAGCATATGTATTGGTATTCGAAGGTGTTAATATTATTTTCTTCACCCCACCCTATAACCACATATAACCCATTCCACGTGAAAATGGTATGTGCAATCACAATTAACACCCCTGGACATTTGTCCTGTTGGGTCATAAATATTTGCATGTCTGTTGATGCATCTGCCCTGTTCATACATCCAAACCTGATGGCCTGTTGCCATCAATCAACCCTGCATGTTGTTGGACTGTGTATTGCTATTCAAATTATGCATGTGTTATGCTCGCTGTTCAATGGTGTGAATATCTGGGTGTTTGGTTAATGGGAATGCTAATGCATGCTGTTACAACTAATTGTGAATTGTATTATATGTTACTAACCCAAACTGTCATGACATAATGCAAAACATAGGACGACAGGGAAGGCGGGTTCCAGCAGACCCACCTCTCCCACCTCAGCTGGCGAATGCACCTGGCACTAGTGCCCAGTCTGGACCCTCCTCCAGTGGCCCTGTGCCACCTGCGGGTGGAAGCGCTGCAGGGGATGGGGCTCGTCCCCCCTCTGCAAGTGTGGCCGGAGGAGAACCACCACTCACCCTCCGTAGCGTCCGGACTGTGGTGCGTAGGGAGATCCAGGACTCTGTTCTTGGGCCCCTACGCCAGCTTGAGGCACAGGTGACCCAACTTACGGGCATGCCTGTTGCCCGGCCTACACAGCCCCCAGCACAGCCCCGTCCTGGGCAGTGAAGGAACAGTGGCAACTGCCCATGGGTGGGGATATCAGTTCCACTGTTGCCATCTGTGGGCTCATGGGCTCTGGATATCCAAACATCCGTCTCCGTCAATTGTGTAACCCCCCCACATGTGTCATACACCGCCCCTGTATGCGTCTTGTTTGTCTTGTCTGTTGACCTACCCAACCTACCTCCCCAGCTATACCGACTTCCTTCACCTGACATACCACTCTCACCTGAAAAAAAAAAAAAGGGCACTCTGTACCTACAAAAAAAATACGCCCGATACATAGCTGCCCATTCTGCACACATGTCTGCTGGACATGGAAACTATCAATTACAATTGGCTGTACAACAAGTATTATTGTTGTCCTGACACCTCTCTCAGGGGTGGAAGGTTTCAAATGTCACACCAAATTACATACATATGCACAGCTGTTGCTGATGAAGAAATGGGCAGCTATGGGCCTTACCTACATCCCTCCTGCAAATCCCAAGCTTGCTTCCCTACTGTCTAACCCTCTTTGTGACCTCTTTTTCACCACTTTCCTGTCTCCCCATTTTCATTTCTTTCAAAGAAAATAGCGTGGGTGTGCGCCAGAGTAAGCCCTGTTAAGCGGCTGTAAGCGGGTGTGCGCATGTGTGTGCGGAGCTAAACGCCAGTGCGCATGCATGAGCTCCGCGCAAACCAGCGCTAACCCAGTTACAACTGCTTAAAAGTGCCTTAGTCACTCTGATTGACAGGTCCTGTAGTCAGTTCAAAAGCAAAATAAAATCCCACTGTCAGTCCCGAACCCAGGAAACAGTAGTCTGCATGACCTACCACTAAGCCATGACTCTTATACAAGAGCATTGTGCTGAAATAAATATATCATGTAATAGTAGGAATGAATGTAAAGGGAATATAGGGTGTGTAGCACACAAAGCATGTCATTTAGAATTACTGTCAAAACTAGTGGATTTCCATAATAGTAGTGTGTGAACAGAAACCGCCATGCTAGTTGGTAGCTAGTAGGTAATAATGTCAGTTAATGTACATATATAAATGTATGTATATTTACATATATATATATATATATATATATATATATATATATATATATATATATATAGTTGTAGGTGTCATTGTGCATACACACTTACTACAGGGAACAGGAGAGAGGAATGGAGAAATGTGAATCTACAACACAGTCTGAATCATGAGAGAGATACTAACCTTTACACTCACAGAACAGTGTCCACAAAATACCAGCATGGTCCCCACCCTTACAATCTGAAAGGGCAATGCCTATCTCACATACCCTTTTATAGCACTGTCCTGAAATCACAGTGAGAACTGCAATCAGTACACAACTGGCTGCATGCAATTAGCAAATGCTGGCTTACAATTGGTGCAGAGGCCATCACATGGACTTATGCAGATACCTACAAAAGCATCCTGTACTAACACTCCACACATGCAATACATTCATTGCACTGTCTGGAGGCAGACAGAGAGAGAGAGAGACAGACAGAGACAGAGAGTGAGAGAAAAAAAAAAAAAAAACAACACACGGTACACACACTGAGTCTAAGCTGTCAGCAGTGACAGTAGCAAGCCATGCCAGCAGCAGCAGGAAGCAGAAGTAGTGGTAACACAACCAGCTGCGACAAACACAGGTAATGTAAAGTAGCAGGTTAATAGTCTGCATACTGTGAACCCTCCAAATGTGTCATAGGTCTGTATCTATAGGTATGTCCATGTGATATGTTGTGTGCACGTAGTTCCACCAAAAGGGGATGACTATACATTACATGCCAGTCAGTGTTAGGCCATGATCCTGGCAGCAGTTTTCTGTTGCAGTCAGGCCCCTCTGTAGGATGTGTGTGTCAGCTGGTGTAATGACTATGGCGCTTAGTTAGCAGTCATCCGGGAACTTTGTCATCCACATCCCGCACATGTTCACTTCTACATCTGAGAAATAAATGCCAAACAAGAGGGGTCCTAGGACAGAGGCCTGTGGGATACCACATGTGACTGGCATTGAGTCTGATATGGCTCCTACAATATCGATATTATGGATTCTGTATGTCAACCAGTGTGCAACCCATCATGTGACATATGTAGTAACATGTAAGCTAATGAGCTTGTCTATGATGCCTGAGTGGAGTACTGTGTTGAAGGCCTTAGGCAAGTCCAGGTAGGCTGTAGGGATTGCGTTGCCCTCATCAATGGCTGTAGTGACTGTTTTGAAAGGTCAACCAGGTTCAAATGGCAGGATCAGCCCATCACAAAGGCAAACTAGCCTGGAAGAAGTGTCTGCAGGTACCCAATATTGCTGTATATGCATCCCATACTGAATAATTCCATAGCTTAGCAGACCAGGCCGGTTAAGCTTATGGTGCGGTAGTTCCCAGGGTCAGTAGAGGTGCCTCCTTAGTGGAGTGGGACCACTGTTGCTGTATGCCAGTGTTCAGGTACATATCCTGTAGTACGGCCAAGGTTAAATATCAGTCTTATATGCGGTTGCATGTCCTCTTGGAGTGCACGTAGCACACATCCAGGGATACCATCAGGTCACAGTGATGCTGTGTGTTCTACTTTGCTGAGGGCGGCCCTCACCTGGACATGTGAGATGATAGGGAGGTTACATTCAGCTGTGATAAGTATTTCTACTTGTGGGGGAGAAGGAGGCGTCGTGCACCGAACCTGTCTGCAAGAATGTTGCCAATATCTGTGTGTTCGGTGAATGTTAAGTAGGTGTGTATTAACTCAGAGCATATTTGAGGCGTTTGGTCCATATGTGTAACATAACTGAAGAAGGCCTTGTGGTTATCTATAGTGTTTGTGGCCATTTCCCTCCCAGAGTAGGCCGTGGCTGTTGTCATGAGAGACCGTAGCGTATTACCAGTGCTGACCACAGATGCCTTCCCTTAATGTGAATCTGCTCTGTCCTGCAGTAGCCTCCTGCTATTTTTATACAATTTGCCTCTGGCTGGAGTCCACCGGACAGGATGCCTAACCTTTGTGCATAGGGTCTGGGTTAGAAATGTGTGTGCATGTTCTATGCAATCTGTGGGATGTCCGTGGGAAGCATTCGCAAAGGGGTCAGCAGTGTGGGTTGCGGCTTCCACTGGCCCAGTGGGCTGCATGGATACCATCTCAGTCCTAACAAGTGAATAACTGTCTAATCACATACATATCAATGTAGTCTACTGTGCTGGTGGTGGTGGTGGGATATGTATATCCAGGCCGAGTAACTTGTGTCCAGATCACACTAGTGGATGGCGTTCCACATACAGTACCTTGGTATGAACCCCCAGAGTGAGGTTGTGCATTGGACCTGTCGCAGTGTGCTGACCGATGGGGCATGCTACTATGTTGTATGGAATGTGGCAGGTATTGTTGCACAGGTGTTGGCTGAGCACTGATATCTGGCCATGTACTTGTGTATCCACCAAGAGACACACACATGCTACATATGGGAGTAGTAGTATATCACTACAGTTGAGTATCATGTATAGTATGTGTGCCATATATTCCTGACATAGTCTGCTAATATCCTGTTTGTGTTCTCTTCCAGGGATATGGCGCGTCAGCATAATCCCGCCTACTCTGCAGCGGAAGATGAGGAGATACACCAGAGCCTGATGCGGGATTATGACATACTGTTTTCCCGCACCAGCCAGAATCAGCAGGAGAGGGCTGCACTGTGGCAAGACCTTGTCCATAGGGTAAATGACACTGGCACGCATAATAGGACATATGAGGAGGTACGACATCACTGCAGTGATTTAATCAGAAATGTCCGTCAGCGTGCGTCGGATATCCACAGGCAACAGGTTGCCACAGGAGGTGGGGTGGCCACACATCCCCCCCTCACCAGACTGGAGGGGCTACTCCTAAGTCTTGTGGCTCCAGCCCCGGAACAGCAACAGCAATACACCTGCATCAAGATGGAGGCTGGATCCACACAGCAGCACGACATGGAGCGCGCAGGTAATATGCCATATGTACACTTGACTCTTCTGTACACTGTTAGTTTATGCATGTGTAAGGTGTGTCCGTGGTATGTAGCTGTCAACATAGTATGTAATTGTGCAGGTGTGATATTGGCAATATCAGCAGCTGACGTGTGAAAGGCAACTGGTGTACTACTGCACTGTATCATATGCAGTATCAATGGCACAGTTGTGCCCACTGACATTAATCTTCTCATTTCTGCAGGTGCCTCCGGTGTTACAGCAAGGCAGGCCATCCATGCTGGTGAGTGTGTTTAACAATACCTATAATAGTCCTGATAGTGCTAGTAATACTAGTGTAACTCAGTAGTGCTCTGTGTGTATACTGTGGGGTGTGCATGTGTGCATGTGTGCAGGTGTGCCTGTGTCCACGTGTGCATGTGTGCATGTGTGCCTGTGTCCACGTGTGCATGTGTGCATGTGTGCATGCATCCACATGTGCATGTGTGCATGTGTACACGTGTCCACGTGTGCATGTGTTCACGTGTCCACGTGTGCATGTGTGCATGTGTGCCTGTGTGCATGTGTGTATGTGTGCTTGTGTCCATGTGTGCATGTGTGCATGTGTGCATGTGTGCATGTGTGCATGTGTCCACGTGTGCATGTGTGCAGGTGTGCATAAGTGCATCACTGGTAACATTGTGTGGACACTGTAAACTGTGTTTCCTGTCTTCCTCCCACAGGTTCTGGTGCTGCTCTGGTGTCCTGCAGCAGGGAACCTGAATCTGGTGCCACAGGTACTGGTAATGATGATATCTGTGTAATGGCACAGGAAGGTGTGTCAGGGTCCGCCATTGGTCTGCCAATTGACAGTACACAGCTGTCAACCCCATCATTGCGCACAGTCATCCTGCCAGTACATTCTATGTCACCATTGTCCCTAGGTGATGGACAGAATACAGTGGGCATTGACCAGGGTAATGTGGTATCTGTGGCACATGCTTCCCCACACAGCAGCCATGGGCAGGGTCCTGCGATGGTACCACACAGACAGTTGACCATGGGTTCTCGTGGGAGCATCCGTGGGCGTACTGCCTCTGGCAGACATGCCCAAAGAGGTCTGTCAACCTCAGCTATGTTTCGGGCTGTCATGCAGGCACAGTCGCGTATGGAAAGGTACACCAGACAGGGCCTGAGGGAGCTGAGAGCATGTCGCACAGCCATGACTGACACTATGCGTGACATCGCGGATGCTATCCGTAATCTCACCGATGTCATAGACAGATGTTGTGGGGACATATTACAGCAGTTCTACAACCACATGTCCATGAGCCAGGGCAATGGTGGGTGGTTGCGGCATCGACGTGGCCGTATGCCAGCAACAGCAGCAGCTGGCAGTCGGTGCGGACGACAACAGGCCCGCGCACACCCCCATAGTGCCAGCAGCAGCCCCAGCAATGCTGGGTCTGTGCTGTCATTGGAACGCCCCAGGAGACCACGTGCACGTGGCTCTGGACAGTCCCAACAGGGACCTGTGTCCAGTCAACACACTCCCGCTTCTGATGACAGTACCCAGTCTGGCTTAGTACCGGATATGGTCCATAGCACCCCTGCCAGGCACAGGTACCATGTCCATGCCCACAGACACTGATCTGTATGACCTGCCAGGTGCAGTCTGTGGCTGTCCACAAACCCCTGTATATGGCAGCCATGAGGTGGAACTGTGTGCGTGCATACACACATGCGAAATGTTAACACCTAGGGCTACCACATACACGCACACACTGCACCAACAGTGCTCCACCCTGTACTGCTGTCCCTCACCAACACACATACACACACATGTCAATTGGTGGTATCAGTGGCAGACTCAGGCATACCTAATTCACACCCTGTGCATATGATGAAACTGTGCCACCCCTTGCAATCTCCAACATCAGTGCAGGTACAGGTAAACACGTTGCTGATGCACAGGGTGACTACATAGAAGTGTATTAGTAGTATCATGTTGGTAACAGTACAGTGTGCTGATATGACTGTGTGTATATCCCAGCATGCCTGATGCAGTAACCGTATGACTGTCCTGAATTGTTATCTGCACCCATAGTACGTACCAAAGTGTAACAGCTGCACATTATTGCATACCGGTGGTAAGGATGTCAACAGATAGCCACATACATGGGTAGCACAGGGGGGAAGCTAATGCAAGTAGTGATACGCAATGATGGACATGTACAGTAATGGTGGCAAGTTGCCCACAACGACTATGCAATGTGGATGTTTGCGCATGTTGATATGTGTGCAGTACCAATGTAATCCAAATCACAATTAACTATGACATAATATCAGTTCTACCATGGGCATCTGCTCTGTGCATTCCTGGGTACATGTTGATAGTGCCCACATATTTGCACTGTAACATACTGTTAGTGTTACCACTTCTTTGTTGTACAATGGACTACTTCCAGCCCTGCTTACTGTAGCTTTGTTTGCATGCATGTTCGCTTGGGGTTCCCTGGAACACTGCTTCCACCTGCAATGCAGAGTTACAGTGCTTCTGTGGACTCCTAGTGACATCTGCATAGCGTACGATACGTATGTCAGGTTTACACATGACAGAACGTCACTGTCTGTCCTGTTCGCATGTACGTTGCCTGTGACACATTGCACATGTCTTAAATGGCATTTACCCACGTGTGCAGTCATATATGCCAGTGCTATGAAATCAGTAGCAGTACACCCACACATACACACCTTCAGTATGTTGTTCCCCATTGGCCCTATGTGTTGGTAATCACCATGGCAATTACACTTCTAGGGTAGCATGTGCAAAGGTAACCTGTGAATCACCTCTATGGTCCAGTTGTGGTTTATGTGAGTCATGTGGTAATGTCACAGCTGCCACATGTATGCAGTCAACCATCACCCCTGGCTAGGAACATACAACAAACACATGTGTGGGATGCCACCACATAGCCAATCTGTGGACTGAGCACTCTGAACCCAGTAATGCCATACCCTGTCAGGTGGCATGACATACTACAGTGACTACAATACCAGTCAGACATAGACCCACACTGACAGCAATCTGAACACACTGGGGCATACTTGGAGACTCAGAATAGCATCCTGTCTGAGCATCACACACCTCTGCAGCTGGCACACAGGCATACGTTACGTTGGAACAGAGCACATGCCACACATGGCACACACATCCCGTGTGCCACACACTCACAGCCTGTAGGGCTACACAACACACCTGCTACAGCTGTGTCAGGTACCTCTCTTGGCTGCTGCAGTGGGGCCCCACTCAACAGGCTGTACATGGTGAAGGTCACAGTGATATGCCTGTGGGGCACTATGGTCCACCACAAAACACATGCATACAGGTCAGTCAGAGGCATGAACACATATGACTCAGTCATTGACCATGCCACTATGGATGACCTGAGACATACCTCCCTGGACTACATGATAGGGAACACAGAAGGGATCTGTCTGCATGTGGCACGGGCCAGTATGAGCCTGATCTTGGTTGCCATCATACCCTCACCGGGTATGCTACCACTATATGTAGGAAGGGTGTTCTATGTCTACATTCTGCTCAATCTCCAATGTCATTCATAGGGTATCCACTGGCTGTCAACGTGTGCTTACATGCTAGGGAAGCCACAATGATTTGCGAGGGGCAGCTTGCACGTGACACCCATGGGCCAATGTATATTGGTGAAGCCCCTTGATACACACATACTGTCTTATGCTGCAGGACATGGATTACATAGCTACCTCCGCGGGTATCACACAGGATAGGACAGTAACAGTGATGCTACACAACACCAGCTGTGTACACCGCAAGATGCATGCACTGGACACTGTCCTCAGCACGGTGAACTGCAATGTCTGTGCAGTACCAGAGTCCTGATTCACGGCTCACAGGTGCAACCCATCACTGCCAGGTTATACCTCATACCATGCCTGTCGTCACCTACACATGTAACACACATGGACAGGGGGATGGTATCCCAAGGCACCACAGATACACACACCTCCAGGTTGTTGGCACAGCACAAAGCATCAGGGCCTATTCATGTGCAGCTAACAGTGTGTCGGACTGCCTTCTGGTTCATAGCCTGGCACACACAACCCTCCCATACACAGGAAACCCACCTATCCTCCATAACAACACTGGCAATATGACAGTCTCAAGAACTGTCTTTATATGGCTGGACTGCATCCAGCCAAACATTGTGCGTGAGCATTACTGTAGCTACAACACACTAGTTGAAGGGTTCCCAGCATGTGGTCACTGAATTGCAGTGAAATAGCATGTTACCACTCCCACAACAGGTGGGAACATGCAGCACCTGTACATCGACTACATGTAAGACTATATGGCCCAGACCAGATGTGTATCCCCTGCTGTAGGTATTTTACCATATACACCCACACTGTATAGACACATACCGCGTGCAGCCCCTGCACAGTAAGACACAGTCATATTGTTATACATTGCAAATACCATTTATCCACTCGAGGCACGTGTCAGACATGGTAACTACTGCAGGTCACAGGTATTTATGTGTATGTGTCACACACATACATCATGTGTGCATTGCCATTGCTGGTTTAGGCAATGGTATGCATTGTTATGCACAAAGACCCACACAAGGTCATACTGTGTGACACAACCACATGTGGCAGTTGTGGTTTTCCAAAACATACCTATCTGTACTCTGACAATGGTAATAGACCCAGTAGCAGAGCGCACTATTGGCATTACTGGCCAACTAGCCCTGTTTGGCTGTGCTGATAGTGTGGTGACATCCCCTGTGTTTACTGGGGGAATATGCAGCATCTGCTGTATTGTAGTATTTGCCAAAAGGATCTGTTTTCTTACACTTGCATTTACACACACCCTACTACCCCCACACACACACACACACTTGCCATTTGCAGGATTTATACCCCTACCTAACTATGTCACGACACTTGAGAGAGACGCATTAGCGAAGCGCACTGTTCAGATTACTAGGAGGTTTCGCTTCTCTGGCTGTACTTATATGGTGCTGACATCATCAGTGTTTGGAAAGGGTAATGTGCATCATGAAGTGTGATCTCCTGATTGCAAAAAAGCACATGTTTTTCATACAGAATTGCACACACACAAACTCCCCACATCCAAACACACATACTTGCAGGTTTCAAACTCCTACCTAACTATGTTATGACACTTGAGAGAGATGCAGTAGCAGAGTGCGCTACTCGGATTACTGAGAGGTGTCTCTTCTCCAGCTGTACTTATAGGGTGCTGACATCATCAGTGTTTGGAAAGGGTAATGTGCATCATGTAGTGTGATCTCCTGATTGCAAAAAAGCAGATGTCTTTCATACAGAATTGCACACACACAAACTCCCCACATCCAAACCCACACACTTGCCATTTGCAGGTTTAAAACTCCTACCTAACTATGTTATGACACTTAAGAGAGATGCAGTAACAGAGTGTGTTATTCGGATTACTGGGAGGTGTTTCTTCTCCAGCTGTACTTATAGGGTGCTGACATCATCAGTGTTTGGAAAGGGTAATGTGCATCATGTAGTGTGATCTCCTGATTGCAAAAAAGCACATGTCTTTCAAACAGAATTGCACACACACAAACTCCCCACATCCAAACACACACACTTCCATTTGCAGGTTTCAAACTCCTACCTAACTATGTTATGACACTTGAGAGAGCAGCATTAGCAAAGTACGCTATTCGGATTACTGGGAGGTGTCTCTTCTCCAGCTGTACTTATAGGGTGCTGGCATCATCAGTGTTTGGAAAGGGTAATGTGCATCATGTAGTGTGATCTCCTGATTGCAAAAAAGCACTTGTCTTTCATACAGAATTACACACATACAAACTCCCCACATCCAAACACACACACTTGCAGGTTTCAAACCCCTACCTAACTATGTTATGACACTTGAGAAAGACGCATTAGCAGAGTGCGCTATTCAGATTATTGGGAGGTGTTTTTTCTCCAGCTGTACTTATAGGGTGCTGGCATCATCAGTGTTTGGAAAGGGTAATGTGCATCATGTAGTGTGATCTCCTGATTGCAAAAAAGCACATGTCTTTCATACAGAATTGCACACACACAAACTCCCCACATCTAAACACACACACTTGCCATTTGCAGGTTTCAAACCCCTACCTAACTATGTTATGACACTCGTGACAGATACAATAGGAGAGCATGCTATTTGAATTACTGGGAGGTTTCCTTTCTCCTGCTGTACTTATAGGGTGCTGAAATCATCCGTGCTTAGAAAGGGGAATGTGCATCCTGTAGAGTGCTTTCACAGTTGCCGAAAGGGACATCTCCCTCACACAGACTTGCACACACATGAACTCTCCTCCACACACATGAACCCTCCTCCACACACACTGGGCAGTTGCAGGATTCAAACCCCTACCTAACTATGTAATGATACTCATGACAGACGCATTAGCAGAGCGCACTATTTGAATTACTGGGTGGTTTCCCTTCTCCTGCTGTACTTATAGGGTGCTGACATCATCTGTGCTTAGATAGGGGAATGTGCATCCTGTAGAGTGCTTTCACAGTTGCCAGAAGGGACATCTCCCTCACACAGACTTGCACACACACGAACCCCCCTCAACACACACTGGGCAGTTGCAGGATTCAAACCCCTACCTAACTATGTTATGACACTGGGGACAGATGCATTAGCGGAGCGCGCTATTCGAATTACTGGGTGGTTTCCCTTCTCCTGCTGTACTTATAGGGTGCTGACATCATCCGTGCTTAGATAGGGGAATGTGCATCCTGTAGAGTACTTTCACAGTTGCCAAAAGGGACATCTCCCTCACACAGACTTGCACACACATCAACCCCGCTCACCCACACACACACACACACACACACACACACACACTGAGCAATTGCATGGTTCGAACTCCTACCTACCTATATTATGACACTTGAGGGAGACGCATTAGCAGAGCGAGCCAACCGAATTGCTGGGCATCTGGTCTACACCTGCAGTATTTATAGGGTGCTGACATCTTTATTTCTACAGAGGTATGTACATCTAGTACTATCTGTCAGGTGGGGGATAGCATATATATATGCATTTGCAGCCACCTACGTCAGGGTCAGATATGCACATCGCACTGTCAGGTTATGTTCTATACCATGCTTCATGACCACAGGACCTGTAACACACAACACAACCAGTCCAGAACACGACTCCCACATCCAGGACACACACGTAGCTTCCCTGGGAACAGTGCCAGGATATGCAGGTGTTCACATACACCATTCCAGTTGTTAACATCAGGTACAGGCATATTGTGCGTGAGAACTACACAGGCCTCTACCACTTTACCCTACAGCCACTACAAGTTGTGGGTCCATGTGCTATGGCAGAACCACACACCACAGCCACATGGGGGAATACATATTGCACCTGTCCATCTGCAACATGGGTACTCACTGTTCCACACCAGAGGTAGACCACCATTGTTGATATCTGACCATACCCACCTTTCCCTGGACATCCATATCCCATCCCCACCCCCAGGCAAGGTTGTCACTGCACACAAACTGTGTTTAGCACAAGCAGACTCTACACTTGTGAAGACTGGGGTGGAAGACTTCAAAGGACCCATGCTGGGGGACTATACTGGCCACTCTGCATAATCCTTGACAATTGCATTCTATGAGCATGTGTAAGGTTTGCATTGATCATGCTATCCCACATATACCCATGACTGCTCCACAACAAGACACCTGTCAGGTGTACACCAGCCATATATGGGCCGTCCAACAGACAGAGTGAGCTAATACATTGCAGAGCTGTAGCCCACAGAGGGAGGACATCTGTGAACAGTTCCAGCATGACACATCATTCCCACATAATCATCACAACACAGTGTTGACAGTGGAATTGTCCAGACAATGCAGATAGGGCTCCCCTCAGTCTGTTATTGATGGCCACTTACTGTTAGAGGTCCTCAGCAACCCTCTTCCAGCACACACCAACAACATGGCTGTGGCTTAGCACATTCAAACTCTGGGATCTCCACTGTGCCACTGCTTGACAGAGGCACAGCTCACTAGCCTCACATGTTGCCTTATGTGACCTACTTTACAGTGGCACAGTAGCCTACTGTACTGGGGATGCAGATGCCAAGCACACTCTGGCTAAGCTGTCATTCCCTAGGGCAACAAGCCTAGTATTGACCTCTACACCCATATGTTCAATTGTCAGATGCACAATATTTGTTCTGCTGTTCTACTGTTTGCAGGTCTTGATTGCCATAGCATTTCCTGTTCCTATGAACAACTTGTGTATCTGTGGAAGATGTTTGACTATGAGGGTGATCCACTATATCACTTATGTCTCTGTAGTCATTTACTGTGTGCACTGGGCAGATTGCTGTGTTGTGGTTGGTTCCTGGAATGACACGTACAAATACCAGATATGTGTGGCCAACTGCTAAACGGAGATATGGCCTAAGTGTGTGAGCATGCCCAGTTCAGCCTTTCCATGGCATGTTGTCTGACATATGCCTCATTTATCAAAGTGTGCGAGCATGCCCAGTGTGAGCTTTCCATATGTTGCACTCTGAAGTCCACCACATATTTGTGTGTGTGTGTGAACTTCAACAATATCTCACATTTATGGTTGTGTGTTGGGTGTCATGTTGTGTACTAACTGGCCAACTGCTTCGTGTCTGCCACAACAGAGATTATACTGTGCCTGCAGGGATTGCATGGGATACTTTGCATACAGTTGTCAACATCCTTTCATAATGACCTAACACTGTAGTACCGTATAGTGTACTGGTTCAGTACTTTCACTGTGGTGGACAGTATCCTGGGCTTTAGTCCTATCACTGCTTGACATCTTCATAGTGAGCACAACAGACTGTGTAGGGGCCAATTGTGCACATATGACCATACTGCATTATGTTCAGATATGGACTACCTACACCAGGCTCGTCCAACATTGGTAGTGTATTCCACAACATAGGTGGACATTGGCAAACACTAGCGATGTTCCCTAGGCCATTTCTGATGCTAGTCACAGGGTGTGTTTGTCCTTCGACACACATTGTAACTGGAGTTTGCCATGACATATGTCATGGTTAGTATACTGTGCCTCCGTCTACCTCTGACATAACAGTGATACCCAGGGTTAACCTACCATCTCCCATCTACTCATCGGAATTCCTCTTGAGGGGTGTCGATAGGTGACTCTCTGGCTAACCTGTACCGGGTGTTTACTCTAGAGTGGGGGTGCCTTCTGTGTTATGGATCATTCTGTACAGCTTGTCCTATGTATGTCAGTGCTGGGGTTCAGGTCTCTCATGTGCATAGCTCACTGCCATTCAGATTTTACAAGGTGCAACATGTTCATTGATTCCAGCTTGGACATGGCTTCATACATCAGGCACAGCATGCCTCTGGCTGGGCAGTATGGCAGTGTGTGGAGCTGCAGTTTGTTTACTCAGGCAACACATGGCATCTGTTCATGCTCTTTGCTACTCCTGGTGGGGTACTGTTGTGGACTTTACAGTTGATGGAGGTGTCTGCTGAGGTATATCCCACAGGGGCTATTGTAGTAAATTGTGACGCTGATGAAGGATGACTGCAGAGCCACAGTGACCTCCCCTTATCTACATCTGACAACCTTAATGATTGGGTGGGTATATGGTATGTTTCTGCGAACACTACAGCCACATGTTTGTCCAGTGCAGGATATCTATTACCTTGTGTCCCCAGGTCTCTCAATACATGTTAGGTACGTAATGGGTTAACACATGTGTGGTAATTTGTGGGCACTTACTGTATATCCACGGTGGTTGTCTATACACAGTTCTGCAATTAGCTTGCTGACATGGCTATGGCTCCAGTTGTCTGTTTCTAGGTGGCCCTTTTGTGGGTTGCTTGTGTCAGCTGGGGGTCGGATATGGTGGGCTGTTTGTACTCCTCTGCATACATGTTCAGTCACAGTCCTTCCATGTTGGCCTATACCTATGGGACATATATACAGAACGGGGGGGTCCCAGGACCAAGCCTTGTGGGATGCCACTCATATCTGCTTTGTAGTCTGACATGGATGCAGCATGTCTGACCATGTCAGTTCTGTCCTTGGTCTGGTTTGCAACCCCTCTACTGACATAGGGGTATATATTTAAGCTGGTGAATATATACATACTGAACTCGTAGGGTATTGTCTGGAAGCATATGCACGGTCCAGCTACGCTGTGTGGACCACATTGCCCTCATCAATGACCTTAATGACTGTTTCAAATGGGTCAAACATGTTTAGGGGCAGGATCTGCAGTTACAACAGCCACACTGTGTAGGGTCCAGTATCAGTAGGTCCACGATAGCTTTATGTCTGCGGTACATACTGATCCTTTCCATAGCTGTGCAGACCAAGCTTGTCAGGATCCTGGGGTGGTAGTTTGCAGTATCCATTCAGGCAACACCTTTGTTGTGAGGGACCACTGTTGTTGTACACTGCTCTTTGGGTACATATCCTGTGGTAAGGCTGACATTGGGCAGTAGTGTGATTTGGCATTCCATTATTCTTGGAGTCCATGTTGGCCTCAGCCCAGGACACCATCACATACCTTTGCTGCTGTGTGTTTTGCTTTGCAGATGATGGCTGTTACCTCAGCATCTGCAATGTCAGGGGACCAGCAGTCTGTTGGGATAGATATTTTGCATTCTGGGGGGGGGTTTGCACTGCACCTGTCAGGTTGTATGTTGGCAATATGTGTGTGTGTTTGGTATGTTATTTGTAATATCTGTGTGATTCGGAGCATATCTGTGGATTCCCAACATGGTTCCTACCATCAGTTAAGTAAGCCTTGTGATTATCCTTAGTGTCCTGTACAATTTGTATCTTCATAGGTTCATGGGTTTATACTAGGCTATCCACCCTAGGGCATTAGTAAGCCATGCCAGAGTGTGTGTATCTTTCACCGCCCCTTGCTATGTGACTATTATGGCCATTTATGATTTTCTTTACTGTGCCTCTGTCTGGTCGTGACACAGTGAAGACCCCCAGTGTACATGTACGATCATCCATCCACTTGGCAATATTCCTGTTGAGGGGTGTCAGTGAGGGGCTCTGCCTAACATGGATTGGGATCCTGTTTCTGGGTGTGGTGAGCCTCTGGGTTATGTATCTGTCCCTCCAGCACATCCTATTTCATTATGTGTTGAGGCTGACATCTGTCACTCACACAGCTCCAATGGCTTTTATTTCCTGTGGTGGAGCATGTCCATTACTCCTGTGTTGGACATGGCCTTGTACAACAGACATACAATGCCTCTGTGTAGGCAGTCTGTGACTGCATTCAGCTGGGGTGTCTACAGCCAGGCAGCATATGACATATATTCGACACCCTTTATCCTCTTGGTGGGGTACCTTTGAGGTCTTCCGAACCGCTGCAGGTGTCACGTACGGTACATCCCATATGAGTCATTGTACTAGATTATGGGTCTGATAAGGGAACAGTACAGGGACACAGTGACCTCTGTTGATGTAGATTTGAATCCTTTCATGATACGGTGTCCAATATCGACAATCTTCCTAGCCACATTGGCATTGTGAGTGTCACATGACAGATTACTGTCGACTTATGTCCCTAGGTCCCTGATTACTCCTTGCATACATAATGGTTTACCACCTATGTGGTAATTTGTGAGTACCTTGTCTGGTATTTGGTGGGACATTCATACTGTCCAGTGTCTTCAGGATGTCTGGCTGGAGTTCTTGTGTATGAGAGTGTGGTCTGTCGCATGCTACAGACTGTACAGCAGTTTTGACTACACTTAGGTGCACATGGGTGGTCTCCGCTGCTTTGTGCATTGTCAGTTACCTGGCCAGATGGGTGTCTGTGCTGCATATGGATACTACCCCTCCTTTGATGTTTTGGTCCAGGTGTTGGGGCCATAACGCATGATATGTGGTATAACCTGGTAGTGCTGGTGTGCTATCAGTAGGCTTGCAGCAGGCTTCTGTCACTGCACAGACATCAATGTTCTCCATACTGGGAAGTGCCTCAGGGGCATGCATATTGCAGTTTACACATCTGGCATTGGTCAGCATTACCCTTATGTTTCTTACCACTTATGTTTTCTAGGGTGGTGAGTAGTCTTTTTGGCCTTGCCTACGTACGGCTCTATGGAGGTGGCAAAGGCCTTATCCAGTATCCAGACGCCCAGGGGTAACAGGTGCAAGCCATCCCTGGAGCAGCAGCATGGCTTGTCATGCATGACATCTCAAGCAGATAGACATTAGACCCTCTTGGACTGACAGCTGTAACTGTGCCACCTGTTAAAGCTGATCATTCTGTGTTTGTACTGTGGCATCATTCTTGGTGAGGGTTGGATGCTGCAAACGGCCAGTGTCATACCGGCCTGGGGTACATACTCAGAGAGCTCATCCATGTCTCTTTTCATGTAGTCCAGGGAGGTGCATCTCAGGTAATTCACACCAGCATGGACAATGAGTGCATCATATTTCTGCTTGCTTTGGGGTGACCTGCGTACTTGTGTTTTGTGGCATATTGTGGTAGCCTACAGGCAGCTTACTATACCCTTTCCCTTGTTCAGTCTGGTGAGTGGGACAGCAGTGTGTCTGCCTATACAGACACCTATTACAACTGTATCAGGCATGTTGTTTCTCCTTCTGGCCTGTGACTGTTTGGCACACCAGCTTTGTGTACTATGTGTTGCATGTGCTATGTTTGGAGGTTGTGGTTGCTTGGGATCTGCTTTGAAGGCTTCTGTTGGTGTGGTGTGTTTGTAATTGGGCCTCCGGGAATGTTTTTCTGTGTTTATGTGTTTGGTTTACAGTTGTGATAGGTCTATGTGGGACTGGGTTTGTGGTGTATGTGGTTACCTTATCCTCCTGACTAGTTTTGACAGTACTGCATTGGGGGAGCTCAGCCTCCGGTTTGGATACATGGTTGCATCTCTCACATATATTTGTATTTATTGGGGGGAGTTGTGGGTTGTCTGTGTACTTGGGGCAGGTGTCACATTGCCTCTGGATTCACAGATTCTACTTGTTGTGGCTGGCCTTAGTGGATTGTATGTGTGGACATATTTTATTGCCATACTACTGATCAGTGATTACTTCCCTTTTTATGTTTGCTCTATCATGTAGTAGCTTCCTCATTCTCTTGTATGGTTTGGTAATGGCTGGAGTCCAGCATGCCAGATGCCTGCGTGTATGGCATTGTGTCTTGTTGTTATTTGTGACTGCATACTCCAAGCATTCCTGGCTGTGTTCATGGAATGCCTGTATAACATGTTCTGCGGTGTGTCCCATATTCTGCACTTGCACAGGGCCTTTCGTGGATTGCACATTGGTTTGGTGGGATGCAACCTATGCTTTACACATGTTTTTCACTGTGGTTTTCTGGCCAGGGACTGTGGTCAGGATGTGTATATCCAGTGTGATTACTCTATGGTCGGGTCTTACCAGTGAGGAATACATTCTCATCTTGCCATCCAGTACACATGTTGCTGATTATCACATACAGTATGCTTACCCCTCTTGTGGGAGTGGTACATTGTTCCTGGGCATTTTGGTTTATGGGATTCTGGGAACTTTTCTCCTACTGTGTTGGTGCTAGTATAATGCTCCCAGTGTATGTCTGGGTATTTTCAGTCAACCAATATAATGTGGTTTGGGGGGCTTGATATATTCATGTATTCCAACATAGGCCAGGTGCAGTTCCTGGTATTAGGACAGTAGTCTGCAGCAGGCTATATACTGGGAGGCGGTTTTAGCCATTGGTATTTGACCATGGCTAATCCATGCTGCTTCTTGTTGTGGTACCAACATGGGGGTGTGGTTATCCTTGACATTTATTGCTAGTCACCCTCCTTTTGTAGCTTGTTCCATGTTTCGCGGCTGTACAGCACAGTATGAGGTGTGACCTGGTAGTGTTAGGATGCTGATGTGAGCCTTGACCCAGTTTTCTATTGCAGGACTGATATCTACATTCTCCATACTGTGTGCATATACACTGCACAGATCTTGCTGTTTAGACTTCTGGCATTGGGTAGCATTATATCTAGGTTCCTATCCCTTGTGGTACCTATGAAGGTGGGTTTGTGTTTTGAGACTTACTTATTCAGGGCATGCTGTGGGTACTGACAGCCTTTACCTGTATCCATGGGGCCTGGACTGATAGGTGCACGCCACCCCTAGCAGGTGGTGCATCATGTCATGCTCTGCATGTCTTCCCAGGCTGGAAGACATTGGCTCCCCTTTGACAAACTGCATTACTTCAGCCAGTTATTGCTATTTATCATCCCATCGTCATTTTGTGGCTTCATGCTTGGTGAGGGTGGATGTTAGTCAGGGTCCTCAGGTGTGCATATAGTACATGGTGTTACATTACTTAACACATGGCATTCATGCCTCAGGTGGTGCTGCAGGGCTGCCTCTGTCGGATGTGCATATTACACTCCCTGTACATGTTTGTGAGCAGGTCATGTCATTTTAGGCATCCCTGTTATTATTTGAGTGAGTCAGAGGGGGTATCATTCCCAGGGTTCCTACTGAGCCAGTGTATGTGCTATGCGTTGCCTCTTTGCCAAGGCCAGGGCATACTGGGCACGCCTCCTTCTGACTACTGGGGCAGGCTCAGGTTGTTCCTCCTCCGAGTCACGCTCTGCCTGTGATGGCCTTGGCAATGGTGGGGGGCTGCTTGGCCCAGCCCTATGCTGGTCCTGCTGCAGCTGTTTTCGCAAGATCATATTATGTAGCATAGCACATACCATGACAATTTGGGTACCTGTAATTGGTGTGTACTGCAAGGCTCCACCAGATGTGTCCAGACACCGGAACCGTGACTTGAGCAGCCCAAACACACGCTCTATTACATTACGTGTTTGTGCGTGTGCCTCATTATGGCGTTTCTGTTCAGGTGTGTGTGCGTTTCTGATGGGTGTCATCAGCCACAGCTCCAGTGCATAACCTGCATCCCCCACTAGGTGTCTGTGTGGGATGTCCCCATTGGCAAATGTCTGGTACAGCTGCGTCAAATGCCAGATGTGGGAATCATGGTAACTCCCAGGGCAGCCAGCACACACATTCATTATTATGCCCTGGGCATCACACACAACCTGGCAGTTGATGGAGGGGAAGCCCTTGCGGTTAATGTAGGCCCTAGCCCGCTCACCGGCTGGTGCTTTGATGCGTATGTGCGTGCAGTCTATTGCACCCACTACCTCAGGGTATTCCGCTATTTGCTGGAAGAGACACATATTGCTGGCCAATACCTCACGGGCATTGGGGAAATATACATGATCACCGACATGTGCTAACATGGCATCCAGGAACTGGTGCAGTACCCTGGAGGCTGATGCCTGTGATATCCCCATCATATCACCAGTTGGTCTCTGGAAGGTACCCGTTGCTAGTATTCTTAGGCCAACACATACCTTGGTTTCCATTGGGATGGGTTCCCCTCTGTTAGTTCTGTGTGTGAGGCGTGGCCTGCACAGCTCAACTATTTGCTGCAGGAGCTCTCTGTCCACTCTATAGCGCTCTACTATCTCCAGCTCATGTAACCCGTGGTAGGTGACCCTGGGCCTGTACACTCTTCTCCGTCTCCTCACTGTGGGTTGTCTGGCACCATCTGCA
The DNA here is from genome assembly GCF_019279795.1 of Protopterus annectens. Lineage (NCBI taxonomy): Eukaryota > Metazoa > Chordata > Ceratodontiformes > Protopteridae > Protopterus > Protopterus annectens. The sequence goes on from NC_056728.1 coordinate 358,695,549, forward strand.
TTGTCACCACCCTCAGCAAGTCGCTTATGTCTCATTATGACAGCTATGGCAGCCCCTAACATTTCTGCTCTGAGTGAAGCTTTTTCAGCTTTCACTTCTATTAGCTTACTCCTGTCTTGCAGTGTCTCTTGAGAGAAACATCCTGCACTGCTGTTTGCAGAGTTTTAAGTGCTGGGCTGGGCTACTATTCTGCCTGTGTAATTGCCTGCTTCTAATTGTTTTCACCTATTAGCTCCAGCAGTATTCCCTGCTAGCTTCCTACTAATTCTGTTGCTTCCTTTTTCCTTTGTGTTTCCTCAGGGGGGAGCAGCGTGCATACCAGCAGAAACGCGCTCACAGTGGCTTACACTCGCGCACACATGCTTACACTTTTCAGGATCTGCCTATTTGGGTTAAAACGCGCGCACACCAGCGCAAACAGTCTTACAAGTCTGCTAACAGGCTCCCACATGCTCAGTCTGCCCTACACGCACACACACCAGCGCAAACAGTGTTAAACATCTACCAACACGCTCCTACATACTCAGTCTGCCTTACACGCGCGCACACTGCCCTACTCACGCTTCATGGCGTGCACACGTGCACATGCACGCCCAGTAAGAAACTTTAGTGTAAGTAACAGTGTACACCTTCCATTTCTTGACGTTCCCAGACTTATCTTGTGGCACTCCTCTTTCCCTGATCTGTGTTTGTCATCTGTCATGTTACACTGACCTCCAATGAACTGCATTTCTTTCTACCATTCCCCCCTGTGATGTCACCTATCTCCTACTCTATTCCTCCCCCTTATGTATCTCTTACACTACTCAGACTTTGCTCATTTGCTATGTGACTGTGGGATTCAGTATCCTAACCCTCATTTACATCAGATTGCCTACTAATGATTAGTTACATGTCTTAGACTCAGCTTCCCCCCTTAGCAACCACTACATGGTGGCCATGTTGTTTTTGGTCTGCTGGTCCCTGCATTGTCATTCCATGTATTGCATAAAACCCACATTTGTGGGTTTATAACCTTCATTTTTATGTTTTATACAGCGCAGCCCGTTTGCATCGGGGTACCTTGCCAATGGCCACATATTTGGCCATTGGCATGCTGCCTGATACATATGCACCCTTTATTTGGAGCTGACATGGCTCCATTGTGATTTTTGCAGAAACGTCCTCAGTTGTCAACTGAGTACATTTCTGCAGCTAAAACATCTCTTACACGGGCTGGTTTCTGCTTTGTGGATCGCTAATATACCTCATTTGCATACCTTTCGACTTCAAGTGAGGTATTTAGCATATCCACACCCAGTCCATGTAAGAGACATTTTAGCTGGTCTCTTACATGGAGTTTAGGGCTGTTCCTGGATCGCGAGGCTTGCATGGAGTGTTAAACGTCTCTTACACTCCGTGCAAGCCTTTGTGAATCCTGCCCATAGTTTTAGATTTTTTTGTTTTACAAGTATTAGATGTAGATATCAGAGGGGGGACCTGGAGAATCGTACAGAAGCTGCAGAACAGAAATGGATTCTTCTGCTAAATGCTGAAAGATCTCCAGGTCTTAACAGTACTTCTTCATTAAAATCTTTTCTGAAGGCACGCCCTCTTAAGCATAAACAAAGAATGCTGTTTTTACAAAGAAGGATTTTTACATAGTTTTTATATAGTTTTACACAGTTCATAAATGTTTTTAAAATGTATGCAAATGCTTTTGAGTATGTGTTTTATATCATATGTTATGTACTATATATGCACACATTTTTAAATACTTTGTTCACTTTAATGGATGTGATTAATTAAGTCAGCTGACTTTGTAGAGGATTATTTAGGATGAGCACTGTCTTTGAATGTTGTCTGATGAAGCGACTGGATGTCGTGAAAGCACTTACTTTGTGTGTATCTTTGTTGTTTTATTGAATAAACAGTTTGCAGTACGTTTCTAGCCTGCAGGCTTAGTGCAGTATTTTTTACTTATTTATCTATAGGTATCAACCTGTTTAAATATTTAGGCTTTTTAAAAACAAAATATGTATCACAGTGTGCTGTAAGTGGACCAGCAGGGTCAGATAGATTCTGTGTAGCACCTTAAATGGGTTTTGCACATTGAGTGTACTATATGATTCATACAGGTAAACACAGTTTGGGTCCTCCATGCACAAACTAACCCTACAGTTTCTGAATCAGATATTTGAATGCACCATGCTCTGCATGCAAGTCACTACAATTCAAAGTAACTCTATGGAACAACCAGTAGATCCTTCCACCTGTCCTTAGATCACATGTGAATCAGTCCTACACTTGTATAATGTATACAGCAATAGATATGTATAAATAACAGATGCATTTTTTCAGAACCTGATTTCTTTAAAAGTAATTGCTAGCATAAACCTTAAGAATTCCCCCTTTGTACGTTAATCCAAACACTAGCAGATTCATAGTGTCTAACACTCCATTTCTTCTAGTAGCATGGCTGGAATGAAGGACTGAAGACCACAGGGGTAATGATAGAACTAAAGTATGGGGTGTTATGTGAATGAGTGGTATGCAGCATGTCTCCTATAACTGAGCATGTTGACCATCAGTATGACAGCATGTGATATCCTGTGTCGGGGGGACTGGGTACTTGGTGTATGAGCCATATCATTACCAGACCCTCACTGAAGTTAAATTACAATGGCATATTCCCATACAGAGGCCCACAATATTTACTGGTATATGGTACAACTTTGTGTGCTTTAAGCATATGTATTATGGCAATGGGTGTGCCATTCCAATTTTCACCTCACTACCCTGTGATTATGATAATGAATGAGTCATATAGATTTATATATTGTTAGCCATGATTGTAGCATATAGCTGTGATACATATCAGCTTGTCATCTGTTACCTCACAATGGTGGGGGATTTGTGTCACAGGGTCTATATTACTACATCAAAAGACCTTTACTTCAAACACATCTCCATCGACATAAAACCATGGGAATTAACATCCATGAATTGTGGAAATTTTCCCAGGGCAATGAAACAATTGCTCCATACCACAAAGGAAGACACGCCACACTAAATCAAACACACCCAACTGGGAGGGGGGCTGCACCCCCCACACTTCTTAACTCTATATACCAACTCTGAGATTGCACTACAGTGTGTAGAAGGGCAAAGTTGTGGAGTTGGCCAACTATTTCCTAAACCTGGGAAAAATTCCATGATTAGCAGGAGTGAATTTTCAGTTTTGTGTTGATGGAGAGGTGTTCAACATAAATGTCTTTTAACGTAGTAATATAGACACATGCCATCATGGTGCTGTGTGGGGAGCAAAGAGCGTCAGTTCTACAGTGTTGATGTGAGCAATGCACTGCTACTACAGGAACTATTTCAACAATGTATTTCTTAACATATCTGGATATTTTCTTCATTGATAGGTCAATACTGTTGCAAAACCATGTTATACTGAGCGACAGACAAGCTTTGCAGGCAGTTCATGATACTTTAAAAATGCTGAGACACAGTTGCCCTACATTTTACAGTCTGATATTTTCTGTTTTAGAGGTGGCTTGTGCTCCAAAAAGTTTCTTCTTCATGAATAGAGGATGCGACTAGCAGGCCTCATTTGCATAGCTGCTCAGAAGTGGGTCAGTCTGTGGGTTAGTAGAATGCAATCCCCATTGGCATGGTGTTAATAAACAGCATAGCGATTTGGTTTGTATTTATTATTGCACAATCTCTACACCACAGCACATCATGTTTCTAAATACCGTCTATTGAAAGCAGTAAAAGAAACATGTTTTTGTTAACAATGTGCACTGTAGTAAATCCTTCACTGTTTCATATGTTCATTTTTCTACTGATGAAATCAGGTACAAAGACAGACTTTTGATGGTCTGCCATTCATTGTGATGAAGTTGTGTTTTCATTTTGTTTGTGTCGACCTGGAAAAAAAATATGTTACAAAGAATTAATTTTCATCAAACTTTTTTTAGGTAATAAACACTACTTATAAATGTTGCTGTTAACACACAGTGAAAGCTGATTTATGCATATGGATATAATATCAAAAAAAAAAAAGACTGTAAGAATCAGATCATACTGTCATGCAGTCCTGATTACCAAAACAAATTTTAGAATGTTATCATTACCAAAGTAGCAGTGCAAGTCAAATCATCAATGTCTGATTTAAATGATTGGTTAACAATTTAAAGTTTCAGGTGCAACATTGTCTGTTTATTGTGACTTCATTTAACTAGAGGATTTGACATGTAACATTGCCATAAACAATGTGCTCATTTAAAGTATAGAACCATAGTGGTCGCTAGCATGCATACACAGATAGACATTCAGACACACACACACACACACACACACACACACACACACACACACACACACACACACACACACACACACACACACACACACACACACACACACACACACACACACACTAACATTCAGCATGCTCTTTATTACGTATCTTATTCAAATAGCAGCCACCTAGTAATTAAGAAAATGGAAGAATCTGATTCTGACAGGCATCATAATAACTGGCAGAAGGACCAAAAATCTATCTAAAATGGAATGTAGACTGGTACTCCTAGAATCAGTGCTGAACTGATAACAGAAATGGAAGTACAAGTAAGGAAAATAAAAGAAAAAATACCAAAAAGTTCAAAAAATGAATTAGTTGATCAGTCAGTCTATCAATCAACGACATCCTTAAATATTGCAACATAAACCATGTTTCTTCTACTGTTATATTTTGAGATAGATATTGACAAAAAATCCTAAAAAGACAGATATTGACAAAAAATACTAATAAGTCTATAAGGAATATTGCAGTTTCAAATTTTACTAATTATTTTATGAGGAAACTGTACTAAGCATATACTACAATAACATTACAATGCCTGCTGCAATATTCTAATGCCGAAGCACAAATGAGTTGTCAATATCCAGACTAAGGAATTATTTGGGCAGGCTGCCATGTTTTTCCAAGTCTAAATGAAAGTCTGTGACCTAATGAGATAGAATATGATCCCCAAAAAACAGAATAGTTTCATGAATATTCATAATTATGAAGAGCGTGATAACTCCATCAACACAGCCACAACCACAAACCTTTTAAGTCTAATAATGTCCTTCAAAAGTTAATCAAAATGTGCATAGGTTAAGTAAACCAGTAAACCATGGAAGCCTGCTATGAAGGTTTATAATACTTTACAGCGAGTTAACATGAGTTTATATTCCTAGTCCTAGTCTCATGTTGTGTAAATTTGTCATTTAATTTTATTTATTTGCTTCTCATTTCAATTTTAGCAAACTGCCTCTTTGATCT